>NW_006408563.1:6769861-6781943 GCF_000296735.1 Chrysochloris asiatica | reverse complement strand
TCTTCTGTTCTTCTAGCCACTCCAGGCTTCTATACCAATACTTTTAAAGAGCTTATGTGGAAAGTATTATAATGAAATGTGCAAAGACCTGGAGTTAGAAAATCAAAGGGTCAGAAAATACTCAGCTCATTTCTCAAGCTGAAAGAATTGAGGAAAAACTTCAGTCCCAATTTGAAATATTGAAGGATTCTGCAATGTGTTGCTGTAAGATAAGCTTTGGACTGCTAAACACAAAGTTGGTGGTTCAGACCCACTAGCTTCTCCTCGGAAATCCTATGCAGGGTCACTGTGAGTCAGAACTGATTCAAGGTCACACTACAACAACAACATGGGCAAAATATTGAGCAATACAGAAAGCATTGAAAGAAGATGAAAGGAATACTAAGAGTCACTGTACCATGAATTGGTCGATGCTCAAACATTTTAGGAGGCGACATATGATCAAGAACTAATAATATTGAAGTAAGAAGTCCAAACTGCACTGAAGGTGTTAGTGAAAAGCAAATCTCCAGGAATTGACTAAGTACCAAATGAAATGTTTCAACTAACTTATGCAGTGCTGGACGTACTCGCTAGTCTATTCCTATAAATTTGGCTAACCGAATGATTGGAAGAGATTCATATTCTAAAGAAAGGCCACCTAACCAAAAGTGGAAACCATTGGACAATATAATTAGTATCACATACACAAGTTTTGCTGAAGATAATTAAAAATGTTTGCAGCAACATATTGACAGGAAACTGCCAGAAACTCAAGCTGGGTTTAGAAGAGGATGTGGGATGAGGGAGATCATTGCTGACATCAGTTGGATTTTGTCTTGAAGCAGAGAACACTAGAAAGTTGTTTATTTGTGTTTTATTGACTATGCAAAGGCATCCAACTGTAGATCATAGCAACCTATGGAGAACATTTTGAAGAATGGGAATTCCAGAACAATTAACTGTGCTCAGGCAGAACCTGTACACAGACCAAGAGACAGTTATTTGAACAGAACAAGGGGATACTGTATGTGCAAATAATCTGAGACACTGAACAATATGAAAAAGAACATGGTATCAGAATTGGACAAAGGCTCATTAACAACCTGTGATATGCAGATGAGGAAACCTTGCTTGCTGAAAGTGAATAAGACATGAAGCACTTGCTCATGAAGATCAAAGAATACAACCTTCTGTATGGATTGCAACTCAGCATAAAAAAAAAAAAAAAAATCCTTACAACGGGACCAGTAAACAACATCCTAGTAAACTGAGAAAAGATTGAAGTTTTAAGGAATTTTTTTTCTTTTTCCAGATCCATAATCAATGCTCATGAAAGCAGCAGTCAAGAAATCAAATGACATATTGTACTGGACAAATCTGATGTAAAAGACCTGCTGTAAAAGTGTTCAAGAATGAAGATGTCAATTTGAGGACTAAAGTGTACCTCACCAAGTCATGGTATTTTCAATCACTTCATTCACATTTGAAAGCTGAATCAATGCATTTGAATTATGGGGTTGGTGAAGAATATTGAAAGTACTACGGACTGTCAGAAGAACTAACAGTCTTCTGTGCTGGAAGTGGTACAGCCAAAGTGTCCCTTAGAAGGAAGGATGGTGACACTTCATCTATTGTACTTTGGAGGGACCAGTCCCTGGAAAAGGACATTATGCTTGGTAAAGTAGAGGGTCAGTGAAAAAGTGAAAGACCCCCAATGAGATGGATTGACACAATGGTTTCAACAATGGGCTCAAACATGGAAACAATTGTGAAGATGTTGCAGGACCAGGTAGTATTTCATTCTGTTGTTCATGGGGATGTGGTGAGTAGGAGCCAACCAGACAGCAGACAACAACAACAACAATAAACATTATTGCTATACCACTATTTCTAGAGTTTGCGTGCATGGTCGTCGTGGTGTTGTGCTGTGGAGTCTGTTCCTACTCATGCTCTAAGAGATTGGATAATCCCTGACCTCTGGGAGAGTAAAATAGCCAATTTTGGGCTCAAGCATAGCAATTGTGAGGCTGTTGCAGGACTAGGCAGTATCTTGTTCTGTTTTTCACAGGATCACCATGAGTCAGAACCAATTCAATGGCACCTAACAACAACCACAACATTGAGATAAAATCAGGTATTTATTTTTATATATTGAAATGAATACTAAAAGTGGGATGTTCCAACAGTGGAAGGGGTTGTTGTTAAGTGCCATCAAGTCAGTTCCGATCTATATCGTCCCTGCATAGGGTTTCTGAGGAGCAGTTTGTGAGCTTGAACCACCGACCTTGCAGTTCAAATGGCTTTGCATTCTGGTGCATTAACCCACAGCACCACACCCAGAACTCCTTTGTAAGGAGCTAGAGTGAGTCAATTTGACTTCCTCTTATTCCTGAATTAGTCCTTCTAAAGAATTCCATACTTGATGGATGAATAGTTGAAGGCATTTAGAGTTGAAGAAGTGGGTACACAGGGAAGTGGAAGGAAATGGGAGGACGTTAAAGAGAAAGGAAACAATTTCTTCATGAATTTTTCATTCATTTATGTATTTTACACTAATTACCATTATTCTGTGCCAGGTATTGTGCTAGGTCTGGAGATATCACTGATGGAGGAAGAGGACAAAGCAATATAGGAATCTTTTGAGAAGAAAAGCTTTTCCTGAAAGCTTTGAAATCACCCTGATGTTGGAGAAGAGTTTGAATTGGTAAGACTTGAGAAGAAAAGGGAAGGAAGGAAATTCCTGACTAATATTGGGAGTAGATTGCCCGTCTTCCCCTCAGGCATCTTGGTATACTGCATGAGGAAATGCTGGTTTCAGGAAAGGACTAGAGAGCTTTCACATAGAACTTTGAGACAAGCCAGTGCTGGGCCCCAGAAAATAATTGGGGAACTGTGCTCTGCTTATTTTGTACCATTAAGACTTCACAATAGGATTCAACAGAAGAAGACAAGAATAGCTTCCAAATTGAAACCCTAAGAAATTTTAGTGATGAAACAAACTATATTTTCTGTCATATTCCTTCAGTGAGCATCAACATTTCCAAAAAAAATCAAAGTATGCCAGGGCTAGAGGGTCATTTTTCAACTAGTATGTTGATTTAATTCTTATTCAAGAGAAAATGGGCACTTGGATATGGATCATTAAACCCAGTTCCTATGGAATCAGTTCCCGCGCCCTCTCTGAAAGATGTTATGCACAAGTTGTCCAGAGTTATATGAGGGGTGAGACATTCACAGCCTAGAATTAACATTGTGTCTCTGGGCTATCAAAACGTTGGTCACCTGTCCAGTCATTTACCAGGTTTCCTTGGGAAATTTCTGACTCCTATACAGGGTCACTATGGGTCAAAATCGACTTGAGGGCACTTAACTACAGCAACAACAATGGAGCCCTGGTGTGGCGCTGTGGACTAATGCATGACAGCAAAGTCATTTGAACTGCAAGGTTAGTGGTTCAAGCTCACCAGCTGCTCCTTGGAAACCCTATATACAGCATCGCTATGGGTTGGAATCAACTTAATAGCACTTAACAACAATGAAGAGTAGAAAAGGATGAATGGAAAGACTTGACTTGAAACCATATCTGTACAGAAGAAAGTACACTGTTGACAGAACACAGGCGTGTCCTGTGAGTTGGATGAAGTGTAATTATACTGTGGTGTCAGTTCAGTACTAGAACTCTGAAAAGGACTTTTTTTTCCTGCCACTGTAGAAAGTGAAAGTGATTTGCTATCTATAGTGATAATAAGGAGCCCTGGTGTGATGCTGTGGGTTACTGCGCTGGACTGCAAGGTCGGTGTGAACCGCACGGTGGATGATTCAACCCCGTATAGGGTTTCCACTCCTCGAAAACCCTATACAGGGTCTCTATTGACTCAATGACACTTAACAACAACAATAACAATGAAGATAAGGAAGTAAGGTGACTGTGGAGTCCTGGTGTGGCACTGTAAGATAAGCACTTGACCATATGGTAGGTTTGAACCACAAGGTCGGCAGTTCAAACTCAGCAGCTGCTCCTTGAAAATCCTATACAGGGTAGCTATGAGTCTATCCAACTTGACAGCACTTAACAACAACAACATGGTGATTTTGTAGGATAAGCACTGGACTGCTAATCACAAGATTGGTGATCCAAACCCACCAGCCGTCCTTAATGAGAAAGATGAGACTTTCTGCTCCCACAAACATTTACAACCTCAGTAACCTTATATAGGGTCTCTGTGAGTTGGAACCGACTCGACAGCACTTAACGACAACAACAATGATAAGAAAGACATAGTCTCTACAGAGTTCAAGACTTCGGCTGGTTTCTCTCTTGGCTGATGAAGCATGCTAGTATGGCAAGTTCCACTGGCAGTTATTTGAGCCAGTCTGCACAGGTCTGATTGGTGTGAATCAGCACTTGAGAGGTTCCACAGGCATTGAGGAACCAGAAATACTGGTTTTTTAAAAGCCAACTGTTAGACTCTTAAGGACTGGTGTGACTGACTGTTAACAGTAGCCGCAAATCCTTTCTGGGAGGAGGCTGCGTTTATAAATAAATAGAAAACAAACACAACTGACTCAAACTGAAACTGTGGTTCTGGTTTGATGTGGTGGATGCATTCAACCTAGCCTATGAGAAAGGCGGAGTCTATGTTGTTTTTCTAGGTGCCATCGAGTAGGTTCCAACTCACAGCAAACCTACGTACAACAGAATGAAACACTTCCCAGTATTGCGAGATTGCTAGAAGACTATAATCACGGTTCAACATTGTCATACAATGTTGAAGATTTTTAATAATCATGTGATCAATAGGATTATTATGACAATGCTCTGCAGATGCAAGTATGAAATGACAATGAATGGAGAAGTATATTAGACATTTTGATAAAATAAGAACATGTCATTAATAATCATTAGAGTTTTAAATGCTAGATGGATATGATCCCAAATACTGTTTCTAACTGTAAACAATCTAGCATTTATCATAAAATTATTCCTACATATTTTATCTCAGCTCCAAACTATAAAAACTTCTTTCAAAAAAAATAGCCAAGCATCTTTTTAGTTTATCTCCCCTACTTTAAAAGAAATGTTTCACATTTCAAGTTATTTTCATTTAAACGATATATACAAGCATGTGCATATTTGTGTATTTAGAGATTTCTGGAATTATAAACAGACTGATATCTCTAGGGCCTGGAGTTTGTGCTGTTTATTTCCCAGCAGAGGTTGTGTTCCGTGCATGGCACCCTGATTCTGGGATTAGGAATACAAAAGCTGATCTAGTACTGCAAATGCTGCTAGCCTGTGCCAGCACATTAGTCAGTCTGAGAGCAGTGGCGATATTCACTTTCATCTTTTCACTTCAGGACGTGGAATCGTAATTGCTGCCAAAGGGCCTTCTCATTTTCAACTGCACACCGAAGAGGATGAAGCCAGTGGTTCTGAGGATCATTTTCACCACAGTTGCCTTTTCCCTTGATAAATGAGGATAAGAACTGGGTATTTATAAAGTATTTTTTATAAGGACATCTGGCTGAAGGCCTATCCTACTTTAAACCTAAGTAGTAAACAAGCCCCTTTTAAAGATGGCTACTTCCACCTTCCCTAGTTGGAGGATCAGTTGCTGTTGAGCCGATTAGTGGTGACATCAAGTGTGTCAGAGTAGAACTGTGCACCCCCATAGGGTTTCAATGACTGATTTTAGAGGAAGTAAATCATTGGGCCTTTCTTCTGAGGTGCCACTGGGTTGATTTGAGTTCCAACTTTTTGGTTACCAGTTGACCACTTAACCATTTGCACTAGTCAGGAACTTCTTCCATAGTGTAGGGACATGGCTGTTTAAGTGGGTAAGTTTTTTTTCCTGCAAACTGTATAGAGTTTTTCCCATTAGTAGTACAAGTTCCCCGTAAATAAGACTTGAGCATGATTTTGATCTCCAAATACATCTAATGCTTTCATTGACTTAATCATTTCCTGGTGTGGCGCTGTAGGATACGTACTGGACCGTGAACAGCAAAGTTTGTGGTTCAAACCCACTAGTTGCTCCTTGGAAACTTTATACATGAATTGCTATGAGTTGGAACAGATTCAATGATACTTAACAGCAACAACAACAACAACAACAAACATTTCAGAATTTAAAAGAGTGTCTGTTCAACTAAATTTGCATAAGGGATGTCTGATACTTGGGAAAGCAATAAAAAGAGAAAGGTTCAAATTCATGAAGATTCATTCAAGTCACTCTTATAGTAGTTGTTGTTAAGTGTCAATGAGTCAGTTCCGACTCAGAGGGACCCTGTATAGAGTTCTGAGGAGCAGCTTGTGAGGTTTAACTGCTGACCTTGTGCCTTGTGGTTCACAGTCCATTGCTGATCCTACAACACCACCCCAGAAGTCCTTTATAGGAGTTATCATTGTTGTTAAGTGCTGTCGAGTCAGTTCTGACTCATAGTGACCCTGTATAGTGTTTCTAAGGAGTGACCGGTGAGCTTGAACCGTCAACCTTTCTGTTCAAACTAACCTTGCTGTCCAGCACATTAACGGGCAGCACTAGCCCAGGATTCCCTTATAGGAATTGTTGGTAAGTGCCGGTGAGTCGGTTCTGATTTATAATGACCCTGTATAGGGTTTTGGAAGGAGCTCTGGTAGTGTAGTGGTTACGAATCGCGTTGTGAACCTTAAGGTCAGCAGTTCGAAACTACCAGCTGCTCTGCAGTATAAAGATGAGGCTTTCTGCTCCCATGAAGATTTACAGCCTTGGAACCCTATACAGGGTCACTATGGGTCGGAACCAACTCAACGGCACTCAACAACAACAACATAGGGTTTTGGAGGAGCAGCTGGTGAGCTTGAACCACCGACCTCGAGGTTCAAACCAACCTTGCATTCCAGTGCATTAACCCACAGTGCCACACCACACCATATCCCTTACGCCTATCTGTGCATTAGCTCACTATCCTTATCTAGGGTTTCATAAAGCTGTCAACTAACCTGCATGTCATCCAGATGCCTTGTTTTAGATTGCCTAGTTTCAGACTTAAGACCATGAATACTTGCAAATATTTTCTTTCATAACCTAGTAAACATTATCAATTGTCTCAAAATATTTCAGTAATAATGTATTAGTCCTTATTGATAACTGGAATGCCAGAATAATCCGGTAGTGACAGCCAATGACTGGGAAGCAACTCACCAATATTCTTTCCCTGGTCTTGCCAATTTTAAGCCAGGGGAACTAGACACATTTTGAAACTCCTTTGGGGAGTGTCACAGAAAAGCAAGGAGAGTCTGCAAGTTGGATCAGGAGGTGCTGTTGAGGAGGAGGTATGAAAGGTCTCTTGTGGGAGAACGCTGTGGCAGTCTACTTAGAGAAAGATTACCGCCTTGAAACTCTATAGGCAGTTCTACTCTGTTCTATAGGGTTGGTATGAGTCAGAATTGATGCCATGGCAATGGGTCCTGGTTGTAGTAAATGTCTAAAACCATTCTTTGTGTAATAATGACAAAATGTCTTTTGAGAAACAATTAAATCCTTACAGCCTGTGGTAGCATATTTGATGGGCTTTTCAGCTTGCACATTCTCCATTTGGAGAGGACTGGGATGTCTTGGCCTCCTCCCTGAATTTCAGAAGTGCTAAAATAATAAGCAATGTCTGGCTGGGTGGTTTTCCACATTTGCCCCGTTTCAAGGAAGAAGCTTGCTCTATGGTAAACAGCTATGGAAACTGTTTGCTTTGGATGGGCTTTGTGTACATGGGCTGTGGAGGGCCTTCTTACTCTGATTTCTTGCCAAGGTGGAAATTTTATGCCAAAGGCTCTTGAGTCCCATTGAGGCATCCTCTAATTAGAATAGGTTTGGCCTGAAGAAAACTTGTTGGAGAGCTGCAGATATAATAGTGGTGCCTTGAAAAAACACAGGCACTTCACATGGTAGCTTGTCGTATCATGGACTGAATTTTCTTGGCTCTGCTTTGTCCCCCTTCTGATTAGGGAAGGATCTATCTTGAGGCTATACTGTGTTTCCTGAGATCTGCACACTCCCTTACATCTAGTAAGCCTAGAGGATAAGCATTCTGGGTGCTGTATAACAGTTATGAGTATACATACAATCCACAGACTCCAAATGGGTATTCAAAGGTGAGGCAGGTGTGACTATCAGAAGCCAGGCTTACATTCTAGGCATTCCATTACTCAGAGGAGATAACTGTATAGAGTTATGGTTCTAAGCACAGGCTCTGTAGAGAGACTGCGTTAAGGCTGAATCCTCCCTCTACTAATTATTGCACAAATTGCCTAAGCTTGTCATGCCTCTTTCTTTGCCTCTATAAATTGGGTTGCTGTGAGGCCTAAAATAAGTTAATATCTGTGAAGCACTTAGAATAAAAGCACTCAATAAATATTAGCTATTTCTATTTTCTCTCTTTTGAAATTACAAGTGATGCCTGCTGACTGCTGACTGATTGTCTAGGTTGTTGTTTCTGCTTCCAGGGGAATTATAGGAGAGGAAGAAATGTGTGGGTGTGGCCATCCTTCTACTGTGAAACCTATGTGTAGTCATATCTGTGGTCCAAAAGAAAAAAGGCTCATTAAATGACCAAACTTCACGAAGACTTCTTTCAGTCTTTCTCTTGTGTGTGCCGTTAGTCAGATAAAAAAACTGCCATCGAGTTAATTCCAACTCATAGTGTATAGGATTTCTGGGCCTGTAAATATGTAGTGGTTATGAATAGGGCTATGAACCTCAGGGTCAGCAGTTTGAAACTACCAGCTGTTCCTTGGGAGAAAGACGAGGCTTTCTGCTCCCGTAAAGATTTACAGCCTCATAAACCCTGTACAGGGTTGCTATGAGTCAGAACTGACTCCATGGCACATTACAACAACAACAACAACAAATCTTTATGGGAGCAGAAAACCTCATCTTTCTCCTGTGGAGCAGCTGGTAGATTTGAACTGCAGGCACATAGTGTTGTTAAGTGCCGTTGACTCGGTTCCGACTCATAATGACCCTGAATAGAGTTTCTGAGGAGCACTCGGTGAATTCGCTGTAGGATAAGCACTGGACCTCAAGGTTGGCTTGAACCAATGAATGGTTCAAACTCACTAGCCAATCCTCGGAAACCCTATACAGGGTTGCTATGAGTGAGAAACTACTCAATGGCATTTAACTGCAACATCATCAACAACTGTATTTAATATGTTCTATACTTTCCTGGTTGAATTCAAATAGTACTTATTATAGCCAATTTTTAACCAGAATTTGCTTTGTTTCAATCCTGTAAGACTACTGATGATGATCTATGGAATGAGTTATTTCCACACACAAATCATTCTTGACCAAGTCCATATATTCTAACTCTCAGATGTGGGCAGAGTCTCTACAAGACCATGTACGATGGTGGGAGCTCTTTATGAGTGGCAGTTCACTTTATAATCATTTGTTGTGTCCCACACTCTCTGACATTGGCTACTGATCAGCTCCTGTTATGAGCCAGGTCCCTGTCACCTCTCCAGCTCAGCTTGACCTGCCATACCCTGCTCTGTCATATTCTTGTAGATAGTGAAATGAATTTAGTATCCCCTTGTTTCAAGCTTCATCCATGTTGTAGCACATTCAGATCTTGATTTCTGTTTGTGTGTTTATTATACCAGATACCTGCATTTGTTCATTCATTTATTTGTTGCTCATGTATTTATTGGTGGTGGTGGTGGCAGTGTGCTATCAAGTCAGATCCTACTCATATCAACCCTGTAATGGGTTTCGTTGGCTGTAAATATTTATGGGCGCAGAAAGCCTCATCTTTCTCCAGAAGAGTGGTTGGTGGATTAGAACTGCTGACCTTGTTGTTTGCAGACCAACTTGTAACTCACTGCACTACCACGACTCTTTTCATGTATTTTTTAAGGCTCTAGAGTCCTGGGGTGGCACTGTAGGATAAGCATTGGACCACAAGGTCAGGTTGATCAACAAGGTCAGTAGTTCAAACCTACCTGTTACTTCTCAGAAACCCTATACAGGGTCGCTATGAGTTGGAACTGACTCAATGGCATTTAACAACAATAATATGTATCTAAGGAGTCCTGGTAGTATAGGGGTTACACACTGGGCTAATAACTAAAAGGTCAACAGTTCAAATTCACTGACTGCTCTGAGGAAGAACGATGAAGCTTTTTGCTCCTATAAAGGTTTCCAGCCTCAGAAACTCCCAGAAACACTACGAGTCATAACTGACTCAAAGGCACACAGCAGAAGCATCAGCAATATATACCTAGGAGTCCTGGGTGGTGTTGCAGAACAAGCAAGAGAGGTGAATTGTACCAAACATTCAGTGAAGAGTTAACACCAATTTTACTAAAGCTATTCCAGAACATAGAAAGGATAGAAAACTTCCCAATACATTTTATGAAGCAAGCATAAACCTCATACCAAAACCAAGGAAGGACATCACTAAAAAAGAAAATTGTAGACCAATATCCCTCACAAACATAGATGCAAAAGATTAAAACAAAATCCTAGCCAGTAGAATTAAAAACAAAACAAAACATCACGACCAAGTGGGATTCTTATCAGGGATGCTAGGATGGTTGAATATTAGAAAAACAATCAATGTAATCCACACCACATGAATTTTAAAAAGGAAAAGAACAACCTGATTATGTTGATTGATACAGAAAAGGCATTTGACAAAACACAACACCCATTCTTGATTAAAACACTCAACAAAATAGGAATTGAAGGGGAATTCCTCAACATAATTAAGAGCAAATGTACAAAACCAACTACCAACATCACTTTCAATGGAGAGAAATTGAAAGCCTTCTCTTTGAAAAGAAGAACCAGTCAAGGATGCCCTTTATCACCACTTCTATTCAATGTTGTGTTGGAAGTCTTAGCCAGAGCAATAAGACAAGAAAGGAAAATTGAAGGCATCCATATTGGCAAAGAAGAAGTAAAACTCTCTCTATTTGCAGAAGATATGATCCTATACATAGAACCCCCCAAAGATTTAGCAAGAAAATTATTGAAACACATTGGAATATGCAGCAAAGTGGCAGGGTACAAGATGGATATGCAAAAATCAGTTGGATCCTTCTATACTAATAGAGGTAGCTCTGAAAAGGAAATTAGAAAAACAATAGCAACCCAAAGGATGAAATACATAGGAATAACTCTAACCAGAGAATCAAAATACCTATACTAAGAAAATTACAAAACACTACTACAAGAAACTAAAAGAGATTTATAAAAATGAAAGAACAAAAGGAGAACAAACAAGATGGCAGATAGGGTATACGGGCAGTGAGGAACTCCGTCAGCAACAACACTGAATACTGGACCAAGCAGTCTCAGGGGATGGTCTCAGAATTCTGGATCACATACATAGGAATATTTAGAAAGTTGGAAGGCTTACAGCCAGTGGAATTTGTAGCAGAAGCAAGAAATCCAGTGCTTTTTAATCCAAGGTGCTCAGCTGCTCCCTGAATGACCATCTTGGGTGAGACTGAACGGGCGGAAGTATCAGAGCAGCAATGGATGCCTGACATAACTGCGGAGATAAAGGTGTGGACATACTTTTTTATTGTATCTATGTAGGTTGTTGGTTTTGTATATATGCTTAATTATGTTGAAGAATTGCCCTTCAATTCCTACTTTGTTGAGTGTTTTTATTAGGAATGGATGTTGGATTTTGTCAAATGTCTTTTCTACATCCATCAATATGATCTTGTGGTTCTTTTTTCTTATTTATATGGTGGATTACATTGGTCATTTTTCTAATGTTGAACCATGCTTGTCAACCTTGATATGAATCCCACTTGATCATGATGTATTATCTTTCTGATGTGCTGCTGGATCCTGTTGGCTAGGATTTTGTTGAGAATTTTTGCATCTATGTTCATGAGGGATATTGGTCTATAATTTTCTTTCTTAATTACGTCTTTCCCTGATTTTTGTATGAGGGCTATACTTGTTTCGTAAAATGTATTAGGAAGTTTTCCATCCTCCTCTATCTGCTGTAATAATTTGAGTTGAATTGGTGACGGCTCTTACCTGAATGTTTGGTAAAACTCACTAGTGAAGCCATCTGAACCTGGACTTCTTTTGGTTGGGAG
>NW_006408563.1:6748238-6760551 GCF_000296735.1 Chrysochloris asiatica | reverse complement strand
TTTCCTTTCAGGGTTTCATATATGTCTTCCCATTGCCTTCTTGCCTGCATGGTTTCTGTTGAGAGATCTGAGCTTAATCTGATTTGCTTGCCTTTGTATGTTACACTTCCCTTTTCTCGAGTAGCTTTCAGGATTCTGCCCTTATCCTTGATTTTGGAGAGCTTGATTATTACATGTCTTTTAGGATCTATCCTTCCCGGGGTTCGTGTAGCTTCTTGAGTGCATATCTTTTTGCTTTTCAGGATGTTAGGAAAATTTTCTTCCAGAAACTCTTCAACTATCTCCTCTGTGGACTTGTGTGATTCTTTCTGTTTCAGAATGCCAATAATTTTTAAGTTATTCCTCTTCATGTTGTCCAACATGAATCTTAGGGCTTCTTCTGATTTTTTTAATCCTTTTTTGTGTTTTTTCTTCTAGTTTAGTAGTGTTGAGAGATTTATCTTTTAGCTCACCAGTTCTAGCTTCTATCTCTTCAATTCTACTCCTTTGTCCTTTCAGTGTATTGTCAATTTCTGATAGTCTATTATTAATTGTTTGGTCCTCTTTCTGTAGGTTTTGAATTATTTCCAATGCTGTATCCATCTTATTTGATTGCCCCTGTAGCACTTTTCTGACTTCTTCCTTATTTTTCTCAACTCCATTTTGTAGTGTTTTGATACATTAAAAAAAAAAATAATTTTTCTGAATTCCTTCACAGGCATTTCCAAAGCCTGCCCTTCTTCCAGTATGGAGTGTAGGTCTACTTCTAGCTCATTTGCCTCAGTCACTCTATCTCAATACTGGACATGTGCAGATATGGTCATCTGCTTCTGTTTTTTGGGGATATTCAGGGGTTATCCGTAGCCTTACTACTTAGATGGTGTGTGTTTTGGCATTTTTTTTATGCTTTCTGATTGCCTTCAGGTGGATGTGATCAGGAAATAGGCTTCCCTTTTCACTCCTCTTCCTGAGAAATTTCAAGATGCCTCTGTTGGTCATTGTGAGGCAATTCTGGATTTAATATTCAGCCTATTTCCTTTTTAATCTGCCTGTCCCTCTGCACAATACCCGTTCAGGCCTTTTTACTAGTGATAACAGTTCAGGGCTAGCTGTGGCTGTTTTGCACTGCCGTTTGGTTTTAAGTGGAAACTGTCTCTTTAAATTTCAAGGCGATCCATGCATATGCATAGTAGAACCCTCCAGGGGTGGGGGTGGGGTATATACTCACTCAGGCACTCCCTGTAATCAGCAGAATGGAGGTGTTCAGACAGCGAGAGACCAATGAACAGATTATTAAAAAAAAAGAATATCCACACTTTTATTTCTATGGTTCTTAAGGTGTCTGTGGCTGCTCTGATCCTTCCCCTGCTTGGTCTCTCCCAAGATGGTGGCTCCAGGAGCAGCTGAATGTCTTGAATTAGAAAGCAATGGATTTCTTGCTTCTGTTACAAATTCCCCTAGCTGTAAGCCTTCCAACCTTCTAGATATTCCTTTATATGTGGTTCAGAGTTCTGGCACCATCTCCTGAGCCTGCTTGGTCTAGTATTTGGTGTTGTTGCTGACAGAGCTCCTCACTGCATGTATACTCGATCTGACATCTTGTTTGTTCTCACCTATTAATACATCTTGATTGCTTGTTTGATCAATTTCAGGCTGAAGAAGTTGGTAGAATTCTTCAATTTCATCATCACTGGCTTGTAGTGATTGGTGCATAAATTAAATGATAGTGGTATTAACTGATCTTCCTTCTAGACACATGGATATTATTCTATCACAGACAGCGTTGTACCTCATGACGGATCTTGATATGTTCTTTTTGAATATGACACCTTTCCTCTTCAGTTTTCATTTCCTGCATAGTAAACCATGTAATTGTCAGATTAAAAATGGCCAATACCAGTCCATTTCAGCTCACTAAGGCCTAGGATTTCAATGTTTTGACAATTTCCATTTTTCCTAGATTCATACTTCTACATTCCATGTTCAGATTATTAATGGATGTTTACAACTGTTTTTCTTCATGTTGAGTTGTGCCCCATCAGCAAATGAAAGTTCTGAGGGCTTTACTCCATTTTCATCATCACAGTCAACTCTACTTTGAGGAAGCAGCTCTTTCCCAATCGCATTTTGAGTGCCTTCGAACCTCAGGGGCTCATCATCTGACAGTGTTCCACTGCTATTCATAATTTTTTCTGTGGTTAAATATTTGGAAGTAGTTCATTTCTCCTTTTTCCTAGTCTGTCTTGTCTGGAAACTCATCTGAAACCTGTCCACTGTGGGTGACTCTGCTGGTATTCAAAATACCCATTGCATAGTTCCCAGACTCCCAGCAACACACAAGCCACTACAGTGTGATAAACTGACAAATGAGTGGTGGAAAACACCTCATAGCATAGATGAATCTGGATGACATTTTGCTGAGTGAAATTATTCAATCAGAAAAGGACGATATTGTATGAGATCATTATTGTAAAAACTTAAGAAAAGGTTACTATACTAAAATAAACATTCTTTGATGGTTGCCAGGGAAGGGAGAGGAGAATAATTCACTGGCTAGAGGGTAGACATATTTTATCAGGTGACAGGGTGGGCAATATACAAGAAATAGGAGGGAAATACACAAGAAGAGGGAGGGTGACGGATGAACAATGAAGATGGGGAAGACTTAGGGAGGTCTGCATGGGGTAAATGGGATAGAGGGAAATAGTGATTTATACACAACCTTTGAACAACAGTGTTCTATAAGTAGATACATGGGTTGAGACATAGGGGTAATGGATAAAGGAGGGGAAAAATGTTTTTGTGTTTGAATGTCTTGTGAATATTGGTTTACTCTGCCTAAAATAGACATTTATGTGTTATAGAAATTAATTTTGAGACATGATTACAGAAAGCTTATAAGCCCATTTTCAGCCTATAACTGATTGGATTTTCTAATAGGAGAAATAGAATTTTCCCAGAGAAATAGGCTTCTTGTTAAGTCTTTGTAGAGTGCAGGGTCTGACCCCTACCCAGAACCTTCTGAGTTGGGACATTCCACTTGAAAAGACTTGCAGACCCACCCAGAACTTCTGGGAGAACGGAGATTGAAAGAAAAACCTGCAGGAAAAAAAAACACACCAGACTGTTCAGTCATTTGAATTCCAAACAAGCTTTTTACTTTGGAGACATCAAGACAAGAAAAGCAAGCCCATCAGGGAAAACCTCCTTCTAGGACTTAAAGGGAACCCATGAGTAGTCTAGTATGCTTGCTGATGTGCACCTGGGTCTGCCTGTGAGTGGAAGTGGAGGCAATGCAGCAATGAAGACCTAGGCTGAGTTTGACCATGTTCCATTGACACCCAATTGACCTTGAGATGAGAGAGAGAAGAGGAAGGGCTGGCTGGTGTGAAGTTAAGGAAGATGTGTGAATTCCTGAGCCCATGGGCACTGACCTAACCTCTGGCATCTAGGGCTGAAGATGAAGTGGCCAGCTGGTCTGAAGTACAGAGAGGTGAGTGCGAAGTCCCAGAATTGCAGCTAGTACACATTTGACCTAGCTTGGATGACTAGCTGACCAGAAATCAACCAGATAAAGATAAAGATGTTTAATGCTATGAGCAAGTGTAAATTGCTACAGTTTGATGAATTGGACTTTTGCTCATGGATGCAGTTGCTCAAAATTCCAACTGAATGGAACGATTCTTCATATCAAGGAACAAGCTTGTTTCCTCAGTGTACTGTGTGGCTTTGTTGTTGTTGTTGTTAGGGGCCATTGAGTTGGTACTGACTCATAGTGACCTCATGCACAGCAGAACGAAACATCGTGTAGATACAGGTGGGCAATTTAGACATTGGGTATCAAAAATGGGGGATTATAAAGACGTGAACTGTCTGGCTTACAAGCTTTCATGAGTGTGCTGAATTCTGGAATGAAATGGGTAAGGTAGAATTCACACTGAATTGTTTCCCTCTTTTCCAGATGGATCTGGTGAAAAAGAATGGGGGTGATGCTGATACAATTTTATGTGGGTAATTATTAGCAGGATTAATTGTGATTGTAATTGTAGAAGGTGTGTAACTATAAGGGGGAGTAGTTAATCTTTCATTTCAGGAACAGAGGTTCCCAGGACCATCAAGAAGGAAGAGCATGAGTGGAGTGTGAGATCCTACCTAGAAAAGCGGTGACAGCAGAGATAGTGGCAGAAGTGGTGGCATGGAGAGACAGAGCAGCTATGGGCTCTAGGTCCATGGACTGAGTAAGGCTGTGTGTCTGTGGGCAGGAGACTGGCTTGTCAAATATGCCATCTGGACATTTAAATATATATATATTTGTTTTGTTTGTGTACATCAAATACTTTTGCTTTGTTCATTTGTGAAATATAAGATATAAATGGGAAGCCACAGGGAGAAGTAGGACAACTGTTGTTGCAGTATTGGAATTGTAATCAGTGAGATGAAACAAATGTATGATTTGTTGAATGTAAAGCTGATGACCTTGTCTGTAAACCTTCATTCAATTCATAATGAAAAGTTTTGTTTTTTTTTTTAAAAGAAGAGACAGACAGAAAAACAACCCCATGATGACAGAGCTGTGTTGCAACTGAAAGTCAAGGAATGCCAAGGGTTACCATAAGCCAAGAGAGACTTTGGAGCTTTTGCAGAGAACATGGTCATGTTAACATTTGAATTCATAGGACTAGCCTCAAGAACCATGAGACTGCAAATTCTTGTTCTTAAAAGTCATCCAATTTGTGGTATTTTGTTAGGACAACCCTAGGAAATGAATACAATGTTCAAGCTAAGGAGCTTTTATTGCTAAATTTATCTTCCAGTCTTGGCCAATATCAGTTATTCATGTTGTCTTACTACTCCTAAATCTCTTAAATGAAGTTAAAATGTTGTGCTTCTGGTTGCGATTTCAGTTCTTTATACATATTTTTCATTCTCAGTGTTTGCCTGCAGATTAGACATATCAGGAAGTCATGGATTTCTCCTCTGTTTTAAATTTTTTCTCAATTTCCATTTTTACTCCCACAGACTTTCCAAGAAAACTTGAATGTAGTTTAAATGTCAGCCCAAAGAATTTTTCTTTCCTTGGATTCACTTCTGTTGAACACGGCCACGTTCTTCTTAAATGAGTAAATCCAATCATCTCCACTAAAATAATAACCTCAAAGCTCCATTACTGATGAGGGTGTCATGGAAGTGATACAAAAACACAAGGGAAATAAAGGACACAGTGTAATCCCCAGCTTTTAGCGACATAACCTAATTTTCATTAGTCCCCATGTAGCTGTCTAATTTCCATTAGGCACATGCTGATTTCTTTGAACCCCATTCACAGAAGATGATCTTATTTTCCCTTCAGTTCTATTTGGTACTTCGATTTAATTGAAAACTTAATTATAAGTGCTAGAAGTCATCTGCAGCACTTTCTCACTTGCTGAATTATTTCATTATTCATTATTTATGGTATGCACTTATTTTCTTGATTGAAATAATTTTCATTTGAAATAATATCTGACATTTGCAAGGACTTTAAAGCACATTCACATATGGTATCTCATTAATTCTCACAACAATCCTGTGAAGTGGCAGAACTGTTACTATCCCTTATACTACAAATGAGAAATCAATGACTCAAAGGCAGACTGTAGGAAGACTAAGCAATAAATTCATTGGAAAACAAAGTGCATTGGAGGGGAAACCTGAAGATTGGGTGCTGCATGCATTTTGTATGCCTCTATGCAAGACAGTTATCTCTCTAGGCCTGTTTATTCATCCAAAAAGTGACAGATTTATATTTCATGATCCATAGGTTTTCTTCCAATTATAAGTCTGTACTGTTGTTGTTGCTGTTAAGTGTTGTCTAGTCAGTTTCGACTCATAGCTACCCTATGTAGGGCTTCCGAGGAATGGCTGTTGAGTTTGAACTGCTGACCTTGCCTTTCAAACCAACCTTGAGGTTGAGTGTTTAACCTATGTCACCACACCAGGACTCCAGTCTGTATTAGAGTTGCCGAATCAAAATGGCTTGTAAGAACAAAATTTTGTTGTCTGATATTCTGGAGGCTAGTAGTCTGAATTCGGGGTGTCAATAGGACCATGCTTTCTCCAGAGATCCCTTCTTGTCTCTCTTAGCCTCTGGCAATCCCAGATATTCCTTAGCTAGCAGTTGCTGTCTAATTCCCTGTCACTTGACTATTTCCCCTCTATTTCAGTGTCTCTTTTTCTCTTTTATAAGACATCACTCAGATTAGAGTAGGATCCGTTCTCCTCCAGTCTGAGCTCATGTTAACTCAACTAATAATGTCTTCATAGAACTTAAGAACTCATTTGGGTCCAAGAGCTCGTTGAGCTTCCAAAGAGACTAAGTAGTCCCTTAGTGAAAAATGAATGGAATGCATAAACATTGATATCTTAGGCATTAGTGAGCTGAAATGGACTTGGTTTATTCAAAATGGTATTGGCCATTTTGAATCTGACAATCACATGTGGGAATGACAAATTAAAGAGGAATTGTGTTGCATTCATTGTCAAAAAGAACATATCAAGGTCTGTCATGAGGTACAACACTATCTGTGATAGGATAATATCCATGCATCTACAGGGAAGACCAGTTAATACCACTATTATTCAAATTTACGCGCCAACCACTAAAGCCAGAGAGGATGAAATCAAAGAATTCTACCAATTTCTTCACTCTGAAATTGATCAAACATGCAATCAAGATGTATTGATCATTACTGGTGATTGGAATGCAAAGGTTGGAACAAAGAGGAAGTATCAGTAGTTGGTAAATATGGCCTTGGTGATAGAAATAATGTTGGAGAATGCATGATAGAATTCTACAAAACCAATGATTTGTTCATTTCATATACCTTTTATAAACAGCATAAGAGATGACTATACACATGGACCTCACCAGATGGTATACACAGAAATCAAATTGATTACATCTGTGGAAAGAGATGGTGGAAAAGCTCTATATCATCAGACAAAACAAGGCCAAGGCAGATTGTGAAACAGCCCATCAATTACTCATATGCAAATTCAGACTGAAGCTGAAGAAAATGAAAACAAGTCCATGAGAGCCAAACCTTGAATATATCCCACCTGAATTTAGAGATCATCTGAAGAACAGTTTATATACATTAAACACTAATGACCAAAGACCAGAAGAGTTGTGGAATGATATCAAGAACATAATACAGGAAGAAAGCAAAAAGTCACTAAGAAGACAAGAACAAAGGAAAAGATCAAAAAGGATGTTAGAAGAGACGTTGGAACTTGCTCTCCAGCATAGAGATGCTAAAGCAAATGGAAAGAATGAGGAGAAACAAGAGCTGAACAGAAAATTTCAAAGGTCAGCTCGAGAAGACAAAGTCAAATATTACAACAAAATGTGCAAAGATCTGGAGTCAGAAAACCGAAAGAGAAGAACACACTCAACATTTCTCAAGCTAAGGGAACTGAACAAAAATTCAAGCCTCAACTTTCATTACTGAAGGATTCTCTGGGCAAATTATTGGATGATGCAGAAAGCATCAAAAGAAGATGAAAGGAATACACAGTCACTGTACCAAAAGGAAATGGTTAATGTTCAACTGTTTCAAGAAGTAGTATATGATCAAGAGCCAATGATACCGAAGGAGGAAGTCCAAGGTGCATTCAAGGAATTGATAAAGAACAAGGCTCCAGGAATTGGTGGAATAAAAATTGAAATCTTTCAAGAAAGTGACTCAGTACTGGAGACACTCACTCATCTCTGCCAAGAAATTTGGAAGACAACTATCTGGGCGACTGATTGGAAGACATCTGTATTTGTGCCCATTCAAAAAGAGGTGACCCAATGGAATGCGGAAATCATCGGACAATATTTTTGATATCCCATGCGAGTAAAGTTTACTAAAGGTAATACCGAAATGGCTGCAAGCATACATTGACAGAGAATGTCCAGAGGTTCAAGCTGGATTCAGAAGAGGACGTGGAACAAGGGATATCATTGCTGATATCAGATGGATCTTGGCTGAAAGCAGAGAATAACAGGAAGTTGTTTACCTGTGCTTTCTCGACTACCCAAAGGCTTTCGATTGTGTGGATTATTGCAAACTATGGACAACATTATGAAATATGAGTATTACGAAACACTTAATTGTGCTCATGAGGAACCTAGACATAGACCAAGAGGCAATTGTTCAAACAGAACATGGGAATACTGAATGGTTTAAAATTAGGAAAGGTATGTGCCAGGGCTGTATTCTTTTACCATACTTATTTAACCTGTATGCTGAACTAATAATCCGAGAAGCTGGATTATATGAAGAAAAACATGGCATTAAGATTGGAGGAGGACTCATTAACAACCTGTGATATGCAGATGATACAACCTTGCTTGCTGAAAGTGAAGAGGACTTAAATTACTTACTGATGAAGATGAAAGAACACATCCTTCAGTATGGATTGCATCTCAATATAAAGAAAACAAAAATCCTCTCCACTGGACCAATAAACAACATTCTTATCAACGGAGAAAGATTGAAGTTGTCAAAGACTTCATTTTCCTTGGATCAATCATCAACACTCATGGAAGCAGCAGTCAAGAAATCAAATGATATATTGCATTAGGCAAATCTGTTGCACAAGACCTTTTTAAAGTGTTGAAGAGCAAAGATGTCAGCTTGATGACTAAGGTGCGCCTGACCCAAGCCATGGTATTTTCAGTAACCTCATACGCGTGTGACAGTTGGACACTGAATAAGAAAGACCATAGAGGAAGTGATGCATTTGAGTTATGAGGTTGGAGGAGAATATTGAAAGTACCACGGGCTGCCAAAAGAACCAACAGATCTGTGTTGGAAGAAGTGCAGCCAGAGTGTTTCTTGTAGGCCAGGATGGCCAGACTCTTCTCTCATACTTCGGACATATTCACAAGAGGGAACAGTCACTGGAGAAGGATTTCATATTTGGTAAGGTGGAAGGTCATAGCAAAAGAGGAAGACCCCCAGCAACATGGATTGGCAAAGTGGTAGCATCAATTGCCTCAAGTGTGGCAACAATTGTGAGGTTGGCCCAGGACTGGGCAGTGTTTCATTCTGTTGTGCATAGGACCACTATGAGTTGGTACCGACTCGATGGCACCTAACAACAACAACATATGTCTGACTTTTTTCACTTTGCATAAAATTTTCAAAGCTCATTCATGTTGTTGCACATATGAGAAGCTGATTACTTATTATGACCTATTGCATGAATATATCACAGTTTATCCATTTATCACTTGACAGTTATTTAGGTTGGCTGTTGTGATAAATGCTGCTATGAGCTTTGTGAACATTTATGTGTGTGTGTGTGTGGTTTTGGGAGAATTTGGCCTCTATTCCATGGGATTTGTGAGTAAACAGCCTAGAATCTGCTCTTGCCTAGACCTGAGGCTTGCTGGAGCTGCCCCACTCCCCAACCCATAGCAAAGAAAAGAGAGGCGATTGTAGTGGCAGTAAGCTACAGTTTCACACTCAACTGCATAAGTATTGTGCTTTTCAAAGGCTACAGTGGGGCATGTTGCTGTTGTGTGCTGTCAAGTTGGTTCTGGTTCCTAACTACCTTATGCACAACAGAATAAAACACTGCCTGATCCTATGACATCCTCACAATTGTTACTGCCACTGTGTAAGTCCATCTCCTTGGGGGTTGTCTTAGGCTGGGTTCCCCAGAGAAGCAAAATCAGTGAAACTTACTTACGTGTGTACATAAAGGAGACTCCTGATGTCTGGACTGTAAATCACAAGGTCAGCAGTTAAACCCACCACCCACTCCTTGGAAACTTTATACAAGGTTGCTGTGAGTCAGACTGACTCAACAACACTTAACAACAACAGCATATATAAAGAGAAGTTTTTATCCTGGAAATGGCTCACAGTTGTAGAGGTGAGAGAGGCCCAAGTCCAGGGCAGATGAACCAAGATTGGTAAGCAGGCAGGCAGGTCTGGCAGGCAGACGAGTAGGCTGCTGGTGGCTCCCAGGATTGTGAGGTACTAGAGCTGGCCATTGGTTAAAGTCCAAAGAACTGGAGGTCAGAGGATGAGCCAGGTGCAAGATCCAGATCCAGCAGAGATCAAGCAATCTCTGCTTGAGTGTCTAATACATTGGAAGTAAGCCACACTCCCGAGGAAACATCCTTTCAATTGACTGGCTGCTCATAGCAGAACTCATCATAGAGTCAATAACATTGTATTAGATCTCATTTGGGGGTAACTACATCTCAACTGCCAAACCACTGAGAATCCTGGCCCCATCAAGTCGACACAAACCCATAACTATCACAGGAGTCTTCCTTTGTTTGGTTAACCCTCCAATTTTCCAAGCATGGCATCCTTTTCCGGGGACTGATCCCTACTTAACAACATGTCCAAAGTACAATAGATGAAGTCTTGCCATACTTGCTCCTAAGAAGCATTCTGGCCCTGCTTCTTCCAATATAGATTTGTTTGTTATTCTGGTAGTCTATGGTACTTTCTATATTCTTTGCCAACACCATAATTCAAATGCAGTGATGCTTCTATAGTCTTCCTGATTGATTATCTAACTTTTGCATGCATATGAGGTGACAGAAAATACCATGGTTTGGGTCATGCACACCTTAATCCTCAAACTGATGTCTTTGCTTTTTAATACTTTAAAGAGGTCTTTTGCAGCAGATTTGCCTAATGCAATGCACTATTTGTTTTCTTGGAGTGTTGATTGTGACACCAAACAAAATGAAGTCTTTGATAGCCTCAATCTTTTCTCTGTTTATCATGATATGATTTGTTGACCCAGTTGTGAGGATTTTTGTTTTCTTTACAACAAGGTACAATCCATACCGGAAATATAATTATCTTGATTTTTATAAAAGAAATTATTCATGAGGGTATGAACTGATTGTTGTTTTGTTGTGTGTTTTTTTTGTGCTGCTGATGGTTTATTTGTTCCATATAATTTTCTGTGCTGAGCTCATTTTGTTTGTGGGTTTTCTGTTCATTTCATTTCTGTTGTGTTAATGTTTACTAAACCTTTCTGATTTTCCTCCCTTCTATTTTGGACTGTGAACCACAAGGTCAGCAGTTTGAGCCCACCAGTCACTCCTGGGGAGAAAGATGAGGCTTTCTGCTCCTGCAAAGATTTACAGCTTTGGAAACCCTATACAGAGTTGTTATGAATCGGAACCAACTTGATGGCACTTAACAAAAACAACATTTTGATATACAGGTGTATTTGTTTTCTTTGAGATTACTCTGTAATTGACTAATTTTTTTCCTTATTTAAACAGTCTGTTATACTTGAAATCTGCTTTACTTCCTCATTATTTTGAAGTTCTGATGTATACTGTTCCCTTTTTGCTTTGTAGTTGACTTCATTATAAAGTGTTATCTTTGGTTTCCATCTTTTCAGTCTTATGGATATGTTTTACATTAAATACTTCTATATCTGGATAGAGTTCTGGATGGTGTCATTTATGCTAATTTCAAGCTGTTGATTCTCAGTCCAAAGAACAACCTTTAGTATTTTTAGTAAAATTGGTGTGGTTATTAAAAATCCCTTTAATTTCTGTTTATCTGAAAATGTCCTAATTTCACCATTGAACTTGAGGGACAGCTTTGCTGAATGTATGACTCGTGGTTGGCAATTTTTTTCTTCTAGAGTTTTGTAAATGTCATCCTATTGCCTTCTTGCTTATATAATTTCTGCTGAGAAATCAGAGCTTAGTCTTTTTTTTTTTTTCTTAAATGTTTTATTGTGAATTATGTGATAATTTACATGGGAGAACATTAGTTTTACATTCATTCTATCATATATTGTCTCATTGCCATGCTTACAATCCCCTCTGCCGGGGTCTGGCCTCGGCAAGGGGGTGAGGACCCGAAGATGGGGTGTCTGGTGATGATGGCGAGAGAGAGAAAGAGAGAGAGAGAGAGAGAGAGAGAGAGAGAGAGAGAGAGAGAGAGAGAGAAAACAGACACAAAGAAAACAGAGAAAACAGACACAAAGAAAACAGAGAAAACAGATACAAAACCGGCAGACAGCCTCTTCATACCCTGCAAGCAATAATGCCCCACAGACTTAAGTCTGCGTCCGTCTTTTATTTCCTCTCTTTCAGGGAGGGATCTTTACAGAAGAAGAATGATATTATTCAGACAAGACAATCTTTAAGATAAATTAAGCCAGTAAACCTTACTTAAACCAACATTCCTTTCTTCCTTACTGGGTTTAACGTTCACTTGGATCAAACTGATTGAACCCAGGGTGGTCCAAGGGAGTTGCCCCCATTGTCCTTAATCCCGTATTCCCAGAATTTACCACTCCACCCCAAGTG
>NW_006408563.1:6726747-6747233 GCF_000296735.1 Chrysochloris asiatica | reverse complement strand
TATGTCACTGACTCTGGGCCCAAGGGTCCCCAGATCTTGCCACACTGCTGGCCAACCAGGTCTTCACCCAGGTTCACAGAAGTCTATTGAACGTTGTGGGGCTTAGCTCACCACTTCATTGTTGTTTTTCCCTTACTTCCCCTTATCGGTGTTGAGCGTGGTCACCAATCACAGCGTGTATTCCCATTGATTCTTAGTCGTGGAAGGGGGTTTGCACTGAGGGGACCCGACCACTTGCCTTGATGTTTCCTGGGCAGGCAAGTTCCCTAACTGATCAGGTGGGATAGGAGTTGGTATTAGCTCTTCCCCAGTGGGTGGAGTTGCATAGGGTTTGGTTGTGGCTGGGCTGTATGGACAGGGTTGCTGTCGCCTGTCCAGTGGAAAGAGAAAACTCCTGCCCACACAGATACACAAGAAAACAAATCAGAACAAACAGATAAGGAACCAACAATGCAAAGAAAAAATAATAAAGAGGGAAAAGAAACGAAAATAGGCAGCAACTAGAAAAAAAGAATAAAATAATTATAAAGACAAAAGAGGGACAGGGAAATGGAGCTATTGAAGAACAAATAATAGAAAGAAGAAAAGGAAGAAAATTTATAAACCACTTAAGAATAAATAAAGAGAGAAGAGAGGGTTAGGAAAAATGGATCTATAGAAGAGAAAATAACAGAGGAAATAGAAAGAAGAAACAAACAAACAAACAAACAAACAAACAAACAAACAAACAACAGGGAGAGGAAAGATGAAAAGAGAGAGTAGACCAAAAGGGAAGGAAAAAGGATGAGGAGAAATGAGAAACAGAAGAAAAAAAAAACAAACGGCTATAAAAGGATAAAACTAAACGGTACAGAAAAAGAAGGAGGAGGAGAAAGAATAAACAAACAAAAACAATGAAACAATAGAGAAAAAAACCAAACCCCAACACAAAAACAAAAGAACAGTGCAGCTGTTAAACCCAGAGAGGAGAAAACTCTGGGAGCTCCTGCAAGTCAAGGAGCTCATGAGGTGGGTGTTGATGTGACAGCAGAGTTCTTGTCCCTAGATGGAGTTCATCTTGGTGTTATCTATGTTCAGTTCACCCAATCTGGAAGTAGTTTGTGAAGGCCCTTGATGGAGCTAGTTTCAACGTCTTTTAGGATCACAGGGCGAGGTAACTGGTTAAATGCTGGTCTGGTGGCTTTGCAGGTTCAAAGTCAATCCTGCCTGAATCCAGGCATCAAAGTGCACATCAAAGTGGCACAGCTGCCCCACCTCCACCCCCCACACTGGTGTGACTTTCAACCATGTGGCTTTGAACTCCCGGAGAGCAGGTTCTTCTCTGGCATGAATGGAGTTGGGAGCTGGCCACACCTCTGGTCACCAGAGGAGTGTGGAGAAACAGAAGGAATTGCCCTTTTCCCATCACCTGTGTGAATCCGCTTTGCCAGGTTGCCTTCTGTTACCAAAGCTGCTCACAAGATGATTGCGTTGTGTCTGGCTGGCTACTCATGAGTCAGTCTCTCTCTCTCTTGCCATCCCTGCTCAGCTTCTCCCAGCAAGCATTCAATACATTTCTCTAACCTTTCCTCTGAAGTTCAGGGTTTCAGAATTTTCATTTGTGTCTATTACATTTGTTCTATCGTATCTTTGTTATCTATTTCATGAAGAAAATATTCAAGCCTTCACTTTTGTTACTGAAAGATTCTTTGGGCAAATTATTGAATGATGCAGAAAGCATCAAGAGAAGATGGAAGGAATACACAGAGTCACTGTACCAAAAGGAAATGGTTAATATTCAACCGTTTCAAGAGGTAGCATATGATCAAGAGCCAATGATACTGAAGGAGGAAGTCCAAGGTGCATTGAAGGAATTGGCAAAGAACAAGGCACCAGGCAGGAATTGATGGAATAAAAACAGAAATCTTTCAAGAAACTGAGGCGACACTAGAGGCACTCACTCATCTCTGTCAAGAAATTTGGAAGAAAACTATCTGGCTGACTGACTGGAAGAGATCCATATTTGTGCTCATTCCAAAGAGAGGTGACCCAACAGAATGCGGAAATTATCGGACAATCTCTTTGATGTCCCATGTGAGTAAAGTTTTGCTAAAGGTAATACAGAAATGGCTACAATCATACATTGACAGAGAACTTCCAGAGATTCAAGTCGGATTCAGAAGAAGTGGTGGAACGAGGGACATCATTGCTGATGTGCGAAGGATCTTAGCTGAAAGAGAATATCAGAAAGATGCTTACCTATGCTTTATTGACTATGCAAAGGCTTTTGATTGTGTGGATCATGACAAGCTATGGCCAACATTGTGAAGTATGAGTATTCCGGAACACTTAATTGTACTCATGAGAAATCTGTACATGAACCAAGAGGCAGTTGTTCGAACAGAATATGAGAATATTAAATGGTTTAAAATTAAAAAAGGTGTGGGCCAAGGTTGTGTTCTTTCATCATACTTATTCAACCTGTATGCTGAGCAAATAATCTGAGAAGCTGGGTTCTATGAAGAAAAACATGGCATCAGGATTGGAGGAAGACTCATTAAAAACCTGTGATATGCAGATGACACAACCTTGATTGCTGAAAGTCAAGAGGACTTAAAACATCTATTGATGAAGATCAAAGCGCACAGCCTTCGGTATGGATTACATCTCAATGTTAAGAAAACAAAAATCCTCACCACTGGACCAATAAACAACATTCTTTTTAATGGAGAAAGTTTGAAGTTGCCAATGACTTCATTCTTGTTGGAACAACTATCAACACTCATGGAAGCAGCAGTCAAGAAATCAGAGGATGTATTGCATTAGGCAAATCTGCTGCACAAGACCTTTTTAAAGTGTTGAAGAGCAAAGATGTCAGCTTGAGGACTAAGGTGTTCTTTACTCAAGCCACGGTATTTTCAATAACCTCATATGCATGTGAAAGCTGGACAGTGAATGAGGAAGACTTGATGCTTTTGAGTGATGGTGTTGGAGGAGAGTTTTGAAAGTGCCATGGGCTGCCAAAATAAATAATATATCCGTTTTGGAAGAAGTGCAGCCAGAGTGCTCCTTGGAGGCCAAGATGGCCAAACTTCGTCTCTCATACTTCGGACATATTGTCAGGAGTTGCTGGAGAAGGATATCATGCTTGGTAATGTGGAGGGTCAGAGAAAAAGAGGAACACCCCCTGTGAGATGGATTGGCCAAGTGGCAACATCGATGGCCTCAAGCGTTGCAACAGTAATGAGGTTGGCCTAGGATAGGGCAGTGTTTTGTTCTGCTGTGCTTAAGGTCGCTATGGGTTGGTACTGACTGTATGGCACCTAACAACAACAAGAACATCTTTGTTGTAGAGGGTCTGTGTAGTGTGTCTGCCTAGT
This sequence comes from Chrysochloris asiatica, assembly GCF_000296735.1. NCBI lineage: Eukaryota > Metazoa > Chordata > Mammalia > Afrosoricida > Chrysochloridae > Chrysochloris > Chrysochloris asiatica. The sequence goes on along the minus strand of NW_006408563.1, from coordinate 6,743,874 downwards.
CCATTCTCTTGCCGAAAGTCTGATTCTCGGGTCTTGACACACACGATTATTGGTCTGTTCAAGATGCCTCTCTTATTTAAAAAAAGTATTATTCACCTTAATTTCCTGTTCCTTTTCCCATTCTTCTATCATAGTCACTCACTTACATGTTTATATATTTTTCAAGGACACAACATATCCAAGAATGTATATTAACATCATTTTGTGAATGTATGTGATTTTAATGTGAACAAATGACATTGTATTGTAGGTTTCACTGAGTTTCTTCATTTAGAAACAGTGTTGTATTTTAAAGTTATAATCATATAACTGCATTTAATTCATTGATCCTACTATGCCTGGGCTCCTAGGTTAATATAAGTTATCTGCTACCAGAGAAAATGCTGCCATCAACATTTTCATATTATTTGGGACATACACAGAAACAGAATTGCTGAAACTAACTCTGGATTTTTCAGTTATGACATAGATGAATAAATGATCCTCATTTGTTTAAACTATTTGGCAGTAGATTTGTGTCATTTGCAAGCAAAGGAATTGTGACCAGTCCTTGCCCATTGGAAGTCAGGAGCACCATGTCCAATCTGCTCAGTCTCCTTTAACTCCCTTTGGAGAAACCAAGAATAAGGTATTAAAAGAATGTCCTTCTGAACTACCCATCAATACTCTTAGATTCAGTAATTGCTTCTCTTTTGGAAAATGTTTTCTTACTTCTGTTTCACATGATGGATAATTTAAATCTGCAGGCATTATTTTATTGAAAAGTGGTTTAATATCTAAAACCCATGTGAAGGGCTCAGAACATAGAAAAATGTTTTCAAACTTTGCAACTGCAATTATGTTTGCAACTCTCTAGAAAGAGAAATATCTATTAATTCTAAAAATACTTTACTAGATCAATCATCTTAATAATAAAATCTTATTAAAACAATCTTTTCTCACCACAGAAATGCTAGTTATGAGACCTGGGTTAGGGAGATTTCCTTCTGTGGTACAGAGATCTTTCTCCAAGTGTATATTTTTTATAAAGCATTATGGGATTTCTCAGAAGTTTTCTATCACACACTGCTAAAGAAAGCCCCATTCTAGACCCAAAGGTCAGTGCAAGTGTGGATGAACGATGGAACAACACTCTATTCCTTGATAATGAGCTGATATCAATAAGATCAAGTTCAATAGAGATTAATTCAACTGACATACACATAAATTTTTCATTGACGTTAACTCTAAAATCAAATGAGTTCAGGAAAGGGCAGACATGGTTTGCTATCACTTCATGTGAAAAAGACCAAGATGTTACTTGATCTTGAACTTAATACATAGCAACAAGCTAAAGAGGCTATTAGAAGAACCAATGCAATCTGAAGCAGCATGAAAAGAAGTGTTGTACTGTGTGCACCTGGAGGATTGTTCCCGTCTCCTTTGCAGGTGTTACCATCTTTGGGTTATTCTTCTGAGTACCAAGCTTAGCAGAGACAATGACTATATGAGAATAGCTGGTATAGAAAATAAATCTAGAAAGTATCATTCTAGAAAACATCAAGGATTTGCTGCTGTCTTCAAGTATTTGGAGGCCTCAAATGTTAGTAATGATAATAGTGATGGTAATGATAATTGCTATGGGTCTGAACTAACTCTACTGCACTAAACAACATTATTGTTTTTGTTGTTTAGTGCAGTAGAGTTAGTTCAGACTCATAGCAACTCAATATAGAGTTTTCAAGGAGTGACTGGTGGGTTTGAACCACTGATCTTGTGGTTAGCCGTCCAGTGCTTATCCTACAGCACCACACCAGGACTCCTTACATTGTATGTTGTTGTTATTGGTAAGTGCTGTTGAATCAGTTCTGACTCATAGAGATCCTGCATAGGATTTCCAAGGAGCGGCTGGTGAGCTTGAGCCACAGACCTTGTGATTCAAACTGATCTTGTGGTCTAGTGCTTGTCCTACAGGCCACACCAGGACTCCTTACATTATATAGCAACTCAATAAATTTCTAGTTTTTTGATGAATGAGAAGACTGAGGTGCAAAAAGTTAAGTTTGCTCAATATTGGTGTTGTTGTTAGGTGCCATCAAGTCAGTTCTGACCCACCGTGACCCTGTGTAGAACAGAATGAAACACCGCCAGGTCCTGCTCCATCCTCAACATAACATGGCAGTTAAATGGTGACACTGAGGTGAGATGGTGCATCTTTTGATTTGTATTTAGTGCTTTTTCAATTATGTAAAACTTTCTATGTACTAGCAAACCTAGGAACAAGGCTTGTCAGGGAGCCAGAAGGCAGAATATGCAATATAAAGATTTTTATTTTAAAATCCAGTAAGAACTTTCCCACAATGGAAGAGATGTCTCCCAAGGTTATGACTCTTTGTCAAGGGTACCAGTGACAAGGGTACAAGTTGTTGTTAAGTGTCATCCAGTCAGTTCCAACTCATATTGACCCTATATAGGGTTTCTGAGGCTTCTACTTTTTTTTTCCACCCAAGAAAAAGCTTTGTGGGAGTAGAAAGCCTCATGTTTCTTTGTCAGAGCAGCTTCTGGGTTTGTTGTTGTTACGTGCCGTGGAGTTGATTCTGACTCACAGTGACCCTGTACAGGGTTTCCGAGGCTGTAAATCTTTATGGGAGCAGAAAACGTCATCTTTCTCCCACGAAACAGCTGGTAGTTTCAAACTGCTGACCTTGGGGTTCACAGTCCAATTCGTAACCACTATGCTACCAGAGCTCTTGGTTTGTAGTCCACTGCTTTTCCTATGGAACTACTGCACTCTCCACCCTTCCAGTAGAGATTATGTAATAGTCCTTCAGGGATATTGTAGAAAGGATTTATGTTTTGAGAAACATATCGAATGATCTTCTTTATTTGCATAATGGTTATTATATGAGGGGACTTCAAAAATTTGTGGAAGAATTCACTTAAAAGCTAATGGAATTTTCCCATGAACTTTTTGAAGTCCCCTTTTATTTGGATTGGATTGGGAAAGAAACATAAATACTCTGGCAACCGGCTATGTTTTTTTCACCTGCCAGTTTACTAACTGGAGCTGAGATCTAAAAAGAAAATCCTGTTAGAAAAAAGATTGTACAGGTTTGTGGCAGATAAATGACTCATTGACATGTTTCTGTCAGTCTGATCACGAGTAGATCGGTGTTGATGTCTCTTATACTTCAGCCATTTCCCTTAACACCAGTTATATGGAGAGACAAAAGAAGAGAATAATCCTGAAAAATCAGGCTCCATAACTGAGCTGCCAGGACTAAAGGCTAAGGCTAAGTCACCTCAGAGGCACATAAAATCTGATGTTTATGTGGCCTCAAGTATCTTTATTTTTACTGTGTGTCTGAAGCTTATGATACAATCAAGGTTAGTAACTATGGAGACCAGTGTGATTAATTCACCACTGAGGAGGTTCAGCACTGACAGAATCAGAACAGACATCCCTTGCAAACAGTGTCTGCTCATCTTTTATTAAGGGATTCTGGGGAATAAAGATGGATTCATGAAACAGAGTAGTCCAAGGAATCTCTAAATGAAACTCACATAAAAGATACAATGGGGAAAGCAATGGCTTTGAGAAGCATGGGAACTGTGTTAGTAACAGAAATACCACAAGTGAATGTCTTTAAAGAATAGATATTCATTTTCTCTCAGTTCTGGAGGCTGAAAGTCCAAATCAGCATCTTGGCTGTGTTACTTCCTTCCTTGTAGATAGTAGTCCCAAGTGATCCTTGGGTTCTTGGTTTGTAGATGATCCTCACAAGATGTATATCTTCCTTCATCCCCTTCCTAGTGTAGCTCTTTCTGTAGCTCAGAAGTGATTAGATTTAGAATCCATCCTATGAGGGTATGGCCTAATTAATATAACAAAGAAAACTCTATTTCCAACAAGAATTACATCCATAATTATAGGGGTTAGGAATCCAGCACATAGTTTGGATTTAATACGTAACAGGGACAGGTTGACATTTTCCTTCTATTTATCCTCACCACCATGTTTCTCTGTCTGCAGCTTTCTCCTTTAGGAATGCCCTTCCTTATCCAGAATTGTGAGAGAATGGGTCCATGTTCTACACGAGGCCTTCCCAATAAATCTACACAACAGTTCTCTGTCTCTTTTCTGATTGGTATAGATAATTTCTATACCATGCCTATTTACAGGGGATTCTATTGGGATATACTTTTGAAGATTGTCTCATACAGCTGTGCATTTTGTGTTCTGTTCAGAGATACCTGGTTGACAAGTTGAATGGGTGCTAAAATCCAGCCCATGTTTCTCTCTACATGCCAATAACCTACCTAGATTCTCACAAAACAGCAAATGGATCAGTGGTAGGTAGCTCTGATTATATCTCTCCAATGAGGGTAGGTAGTTTGTCAAATCTAGTTTTGCCTTCTCTATAGGGCCTGTTGTTGTTGTTGCTGTTAAGTGCCATTGAATTGATTCCAACCCATTGCAACCCTGTATAGTTTCCAAGGAGCGGCTAGTGAGCTTGAACTGCTGACCTTGTGGTTCAAACTGACTTTGCAGTCCAGCTCACTAACCCACAGCACCACACCAGGACTTCTCTCTATAGGGCCCACTCTTAGATAAATTCTCTTTCATTTGACTGGAACACAGACGAGGAATTTCTATTTCCTGAGAAAGCATTTTCTCAGGACATGAAGCACAAAGAAATAAGGTAGAATAAAACAGAGAGGAGACCTAAGGAAAGAAAGTTGAAGCCAAAGAATTGGGAAGGGCAGAGACTATTTATTGACCCCACTTCTCTTCTTGGGCTCTAAGGGTAGATTGGTTTTCCAGGGCATTTCTGGCTCCTAATACCTAGTCCAAGGCTATCAAACCCTGGGAGCAAGCTTTCCTCACAGACTTAGGTGCTGGATTTGGTGGGGCTATTTTAACAGTTTCTAGGTTCTGGGTGATTAGAAAAGGATTCAACAGAGATTTGGAGACACAACAGGGGAGCAATAAATACCACAAGTGAGTGTCTTTAAAGAACAGACATTCATCCTCTCAGTTTGGGATCTGAGACATTTCACTGGATCCTATGAGAAAATCTCAAGAAAATTCCCATCCTAAACAGCATCTCCCTTCACTTTTCAAAATGAAGTTCCCCTTTGCTATCAATCAGACAAGATTGTTGTCTTCTACAAACCACATTTTCCTGTGGGGCTTACCTCAGATTTCTACATCTGAGCCAGGCCTGGCTGACATTACATTTAATTTCTCTCTTTTCAGAGTCAATGTAAATTGTGCATGTGATTTAGAAAGAAATCATGGGCTGTTTCATTGTTTCCTCCTTCAAACTTCCTCTATTTCAAACCCCAAACCCAAAATACCATTAACTCACCACTTTTGAGGAAGTCACCAGGAAGCATGCCTGGGGAGTGACTGCTACCAAATACCAGTTACAAAAAGAAAGAAAGAAAATTATAATAAAATGACAGATATAAAAAAAGTTACTTGATTTTTTTTAGGCAGGAGGAAAACTGGATCCATTTACTACAGGCAAGACTCATTAGCTGGAACAGACTTCGGGTGATCAGAGGAGACAGAGAGGACTGCTGGTGGAATCATTCCAAGGAATAATTGAGTCCTTTCCTTCTTTGACATGAGCATAGACTTTATTAGCTAATGTCTTTTACATCTGGGTAGAGGTAATAAAAAGAAAACAAAAACATGATATGATAACAGTCTGGATTTTACTGAACAGAAAAAAAAAGAAAGCACAACATGAAACCTCAGCATTTCAAATAGACTGTTTTTTTTTTTTTTTTGTTTTAACACGCTCTGATGTCAATAAACAACAAAAATGAAAATCTCTTTAAGTAGATGTAGCAACGATTTAATGTCTGTTCATTACCTACCACCCAGGAGTTTTGCTCTGTGTTAGGGGATAGTAAAGGGGTTCTTTCAATGTATTTAGTAGCTTCCCTCTTTGTGGAATAGTGTCTTTATTATTCCTTCCGATTAGCTGTTGGACTTTGGACAAGTCATTCAATGGCTCCAAATTTCAGCTAACTCATCTGTAAAATAGGGGTCATCAGAATACCATAGGGGGTTGCTGTGAGGATTAAATGAGATAACCCAACCTTTGGTAAATTACTTAACTTCTCTGTCAGTTTTCCTCAACTGTAAAATAGGAGAAAGACAATCTTGTGGGGCTATTGTGAGGACTAAATGAATCCTTAGAACACTGTCAGGCACACAATGAACACTCTGCTAACTATTGTTGCCACCCAAGGAGCGACTGGTAGGTTTGAACCGCTGACCTTGCGGGTCAAACTGACCTTGGAGTCCAGCGCATTCTTCTACACCTCCATACCAGGAGGCCAATATGTTAAGCATTAATTGCTTTCATTATTCCGTACTGAGAATTTTGTTGACTGAGATGCTTCTCCCCACTTCCTGTTCCCAATTTTGTAATTCTCAGACTGTACAGTTGATATTCACTTTTCAAATTTGAGTTACTAGAAAAAACCTCAATTCACAAATTCTGTGAAGCACTTCCCTCTCTCCAGGGCATGTGAGCAGCAGAGAGGAGAAAGTGGTTAAACCCGCAAGCTCTTCCAACTTCCGGCTTGTCTCTGGGAGCTCAGGGTTGGCCAGAGGATGACAGAGCTTGGATTGGGGGGGGGCAGGGGGGGAGAAAGGGGGTGCTGTTAAGGTATTGTGTCGCAGCCTAGCCCAGGTTCTTGAGGAAGACCCAGAGACTCAGGGCAGGCTAAGGCTCCAGGCATAGAGCAGAGCAGGTCTCCCAGCTCCAGCCTCTCACCAGCTCAACCTTTGGTGAATCCGGCAAGCGATCTTGAGTTTGGGAAGGTCAATGCAGCCTGACATTTTACCCAGGGCTGAATGATTTACTTTAGCTGCTTTCTAGATGTTCTCAGCTAATTTGCTTCATCAAGATACAGTTTCTATTTGTTATTTCTTCTATACAGAAATCCAGTCTTCAAATCCCCTGGGTCTTTGTGGATATCTCTAGGAGAGCCAGCGCTGGTTGTGAGGAAGAGTCCAGTGTGAGAAAACAAGTGTCAATGCCAGGCGGCATGTAAATCAGCCCTTAGTGAAAATTTACAATGTGCTTGATATGCTATATGTTTATGAATCCTTACAAAGGAAGAGATTGAGATTATGAAAGGTTCAAAAAGATCACACTCCCTTTGGTGAAGTCTGGAATTAAACCCAGTTCTGTGTTATTTCAAAGCCTATGCACCTGGCTGAAAACTTCCAGTAGTCCCTCTCCACCCACCTCGTTTTCTCAGTTGTCTTCTATTCCTTATCCCACTCCTTTCAAAACTACCACCCAGGAAAGGAATTTACAACAGCCATTTAAACCTTTGTGTGAGTTTAAATCAATGGGTTGCAATTCCAGGGAGCAGATTTAATTTTAAGGAAAGCCTTCAATTCTAAAATAAAGGCTTTATTTCGTTGAAGGTGTAGAGTTCTAATGTGGTGTTCTAGAATAAACACTGAACTTCTCACTGCTAGGAGAGTGGTTCAAACCCACTGGCTGCTCTTCAGAAACCTTATACAGGTTTGCTGTGAATCTGAACCAATTTGACAGCACTTAACAAAAACAACAACTACTGAATTAATTATAATTCTCACTCTAAACTTGGTCTATTATTAATAATAGCATAAACGACAACTTCACTACAACAATGACCAACAGCTATTTGAGTAGTATGTATGCTTTCATGTAAGTCTTGTCATTTAATCCTCACTTCAACCCTTGGAGTTGGGTATTACTAATATCATTGATTTACTAATAAAGAAACTGATTCTCAGAGAGGTTAAGTGACTTGCTTAGGGGTCATATAGCTAGTAAGTGTTAAAGAGTTGTGATTTGACCCTAGGCTTGGGTACCCGTCAAAGACTTCATTTCACTTGAATCTACCATCAACACTCATGGAAGCATCAGATCTTTTTACAGTATTGAAGAACAAAGTTGTTAGTTTGAGGACTAAGGTGTGTGTCTTCCTAAAGCCATGGTATTTTCAATAGTCTCATAGCATGTTGAAACTGGACAATGAATATGGAAGACCACAGCAGAATTGATGCATTTAAGTTATGGTGTTTGTGAAGAATATTAATGGTACCATGGACTGCCAGAAGAACAAACAAATCTGTATTGGAAGAAGTTTAACCAGAATGTTCCTTAGAAGGCAGGAGGGCGAGAGTTTGTCTCTCATACTTTGGACATATTATCAGGAGGGACCAGTCCCCAAAAAAGAAAAAGGATGTCATGCTTGGTAAAGTAAAAGGGCAGAAGAAACTGAGAGAGATCCCCAATAAGACGTGTTGGCACAGTGGAAGCAACAATGGGCTCAAGCATAGCAGCAATTGTGAGGATGGCGCAGGACTGGGGGGTGTTTCGTTCTGTTGTACATATAGTCCTTATGGTCGGAACCGACTCAATGGTGCTTAACAACAACAACAATTCGAGATAGGCTAGAGGTCATCCTATCTTTCTTTTATTCTGGTAGATTTTCTGGTCCATCTGGTCTGTCTGATGACCATAAATAGGCGATGGTGACAGAGAATACTTTGACTGAGTCTGTTGCAAAGAGCAGCTCTTGAGTGATTATACTTCTGGGATCCCAGGGCAAGGACTGCTGAGAGCATTAGCTTAGCCAGCTTCTATTTCTGTTAATTCTGTATCTTGTCTCAGTGGATTGATGTTCCCAGGCTCCTTTTCTACCTACGTGGGTGATTTATACTAAGTGAATTTTCTGAGAAAAATCAGGTCAAGCATTGTCCTTTCTTTGCACATGCTCAACAAAATGTCACCAAAATGGAGTTGAAACAGTATATGGTCCCAGGCTATCAGTATTCTCTGTTTCAGGTCAAGCCTCCTTGACTAACACAGAAAATACCCTTAGGGGTATGTGCTCTCTTGGGAGAAATCAAAATTTAAAAGACATAAGAGAAAACATCTCTCTTGTGATGTTCTTTATGGGTTCTGTTGAAAGCTATAAGAACACATTCATATGTAATGTGCTTTTGCCATATTGCTTGAGAATATTCAGTTCTGCAATAGATGACAAGAAAAGCAAATAGGAAGGATGAAGCTCATTATGAATGTTGAATATAGAAAGAATATAGAAGCAAAACTCCTAGGGTGTTAAGCATAGAAGTATAGATAATGAGTTAGGAATTAGCTTGTGAGACAGGCAGAATTCATGTGTTAAATATAGTCAGTAAGTTAGTAATCTGTAAAACATGGTAAATATGCATAAATGAACTATATGGTGGGTAAAACAAGAATGTTATAGCCACATTAAAAATCAGAAAATTAAGTCATGATCATGTCATCTTTGAGTTGATATTTGTTGTTGTTGTCAGGTGCCATCGTGTCAGAACTGACTCATAGTGACCCCATGCACAGCAGAATGAAACAATATCCGATCCTGGGCCAACCTCACCACTGTTGCCACACCTGATGCCATCAATGATGCCACCTGACTGATCCATCTCGTTGGGGGTCTTTCTCTTTTTCTGCGACCCTCCATCCCACCCAGCATGATATCCTTCTCAGCTACAGTTCTCTCCTGACAATATGTCCAAAGTATGAGAGACGAAGCTTAGCCATCCTGGCCTCCAAGGAGCACTCTGACTGCACTTGTTCCAAAATAGATCCATTGGTTCTTTTGGCAGTACATGGCACTTTTAGTATTCTCCTCCAACACCACAACTCAAAGGCATCAATTCTTCTACGAACTTCCTTATTCGCTGTCCAGCTTTCGCATCCATATGAGGTTATTGAAAATACCATGGCTTGGGTCAGGCACACCCTAGTCCTCAAGCTGACAACTCTGCTCTTCAACACTTTAAAAAGTTCCTGTGCAGCAGATTTGCCCAATGCGATACGTCGTCTGATTTCTTGACTGCTGCTTCCACAAGTTCAATCTTTCCTCTGTGGATAAGAATGTTGTTTATTGGTCCAGTGGTGAGGATTTTTGTTTTCTTGACATTGAGATGCAACCCATACCGAAGGCTGTGTTCTTTGATCTTCATCAGTAAATGTTTCAAGTCCTCTTCACTTTTAGCAAGCAAGTTTGTATCATCTGCATATCGCAGGTTGTTAACGAGTCTTCCTCCAATCCTGATGCCACGTTTTTCTTCATAGAACTCAGCTTCTTGTACTATTTGCTCAGCATACAGTTTGAATAAGTATGGTGAAAGAATACAACCTTGTCACACATCTTTCCCAATTTTAAACCATTCAGTGTTCCCATGCTCTGTTCAAACAACTGCTTCTTAGTCCAGGTACAGATTCCTCAGAAGTACAATTAAGTGTTCTGGAATACTCATACTTCTCAACGTTGTCCATAGCTTGTCATGATCCACACAATCGAAAGCCTTTGGTAGTCAATAAAGCATAGGTAAACATCTTTCTGATATTCTCTGCTTTCAGGCAAGAGCCACTGGATATCAGCAATGATATCTCTCGTTCCATGGCCTCTTCTGAATCCAGCTTGAACCTCTGTAAGTTCTCTGTCAATGTATGATTGTAGCCGTTTCTGTATTACCTTTAGCAAAACTTTACTCACTTGAGATATCAAAGAGATTGTCCAATGTTTTCCTCATTCTGTTGGGTCACCTCTCTTTGGAATGGGCACAAATATGGATCTCTTCCAATCAGTCGGCCAGATAGTTGTCTTCCAAATTTCTTGACAGAGATGAGTGAGTGCCTCTTGTGCTGTCTCACTTTCTTGAAAGATTTAAATTTTTATTCCATCAATTCCTGGTGCCTTGTTCTTTGCCAATTCTTAATGCACTTTGGTCTTCCTCCTTCAGTATCATTGGCTCTTGTTCATATGATACCTCTTAAAATGGTTGAACATTAACCATTTCCTTTTGATACAATGGTTCTGTGTATTCCTTCCATCTTCTCTTGATGCTTTCTGCATCATTCAATAATTTGCCCAGAGAAGCTTTCAATAATGAAAGTCGAGGCTTGAATTTTTTCTTCAGTTTCCCCAGCTTGAGAAATGCTGACTGTGTTCTTCCCTTTTGGTTTTCTAGTTCCAAATCTTTTCATATTTAATTATAGTACCTGGTTTTGTCTTCTCGAGCTGATCTTTTAAATTTTCTGTTCAGCTCTTGGACCTCTTCAATGACTTAAATTGATTTTTAAGTCATTCTAATTGGCCACACATTGGTGACACCTGTTATTGGCCACCCATTGGTGGCACTCTAGTCCCACATGCCCTTTGCCCCAAAAGGCACATAGTTCAGAGCTGCTCTGCAGGCTAATTGGCAAACTACAGTTTTAGTTAGATGAACATGCTCTGATATCTCTCTGACAGAACAAGAGCATGCCATTGGCCCAGGGAATCTTCTGTGAGCCTCCTTCTGGCAACCTCATCTCTGGTCCTCATCACAACACCATTAGTGGGATAGGGGAGAGAGAACTTATGAACCTTGCCTATCCCAGAATTCAGGTAGCATGATCCTTCTACATGTTTTACATCCTATTCTACATGTTTTAACATACCTGTCTCTTTCCCCTTGCTTCTCCTTGTGCGTTTTAAACTGATTTAATGCACAGTTTAATTTCTGAGCCTTTTGATTTTGTGACTTCATGGTTGGCTTACTTGGAGGCTACCATTGCATAAGATAACTTCCCATATAACATCCTTATTAGATCATTTCTGCGTGAATCTCTTCACTAGTATCATCTGCCTTCTTGGATACAATTCTGACAGTAGATAGTTTTATTCCATCCAAGGACCTGGGGAAGAACTGTGCCAGCAGGGTCTGGAATGGAGGCAAAATTAATTTTGGAAAGCTCCAATGTGTGTTGAAGAAGAAAGCAATCCAACAAATGTGTTGTATCACATCCTGAATATGGTCTCAGGCTCTCTGCCAGGTAGTCAGTAAACATTTTTTATGAATTCAATTTTTTTCCATTAGGAAAATTACCGAGCCTCCAAATTAACCAGAACCGCATAAGAGGAACTGCGGGGACTGTCATTATTCAGAGCACATTTGGAAGAAGGAAGAACAATGGTTTGTAGAATGGGTCCAGAAATAAACGATTGTAATCACTCTGGATGATTTAGTGGCTCATATGGAGTGACCTCCTCAATATATTATTTATGCTTTTAGTGTTTTTTTCTAATATATCGTCTCCCCGCCACCTTTGGTCACAGTGTTGTATTGCCCATTTACTGTGTTTTAACCACAGAATTCTTGCCACTATCAGTCACACAGCTTTAAAATAAAATACAGATCTTGAAAGGAAACACTTCCCACATATTTATGAAATGGTTTCCAGCAGGTCTTAAAAGTGTCTCTGATTCCTTCTGGGTGTAAGCATTTATCTGTTAATGCTTAGCAATTGGGACTTTCCCTGATCAGTTTCACAAGTGAAGAATTGGAGCTAAAACTAGTGTTTGTAATAGATTGTTGTTGTTGTTGTTAAGTATCAAGGAGTCGGTTCCAACTCATAGAGACCCTGTACAGGTTTTCCAAGGCTGTAAATCTTTTCACGAGCAGAAAGCCTCATCTTTCTCCCACGGAACAGCTGGTAGTTTCGAACTGCTGACCTTGGGGTTAGCAGCCCGATTCATAACCACTACACTACCAGAGCTCCGAGTAATAGATTATTATTTGGCAAATATAAAATTGGATGAAATAAACACCACACATACATCTAAGCATTATATGGTGAAATTATGTCTCCCTCCTGAAAAAACCCCTCAAACTCCCAAAACCAAAACCAAAACTTTTCCTTATATCAGGAAATACAAGGCTTGGTCCTTTTGTAATCAGTTGAAATAAAATCGTGTATTTAAAAGAGTAAAAGTTACAAATGTGTGTGATGAAAAATCAAGTGGTACATAGATTCTTGCAGAGGACTCTAATTCATGGTGGAATCCCTATAGGAAATGGCTGGGTTAGCAAAGAGAAAAGGACCTATCAGGCACCTTAGATAGCTGAGGCTCACTACAGACCCCTCTCTCTGTGGTCATAGTTCTGAAGGTTTTACATCTGCAAATAGTGCTCTGACTTGGAGATGGCTTCCTGGGGCTTGCCATTAGGAAGGGAGTCAGGGATTCATAACTTTCAGGCAACTTGTAGGAGCAGGGAGATTCTTGTGCCTGAATTATATTAAAGATAAATATACCTGTTTATTCTGAGTAATTATAAATACTCATTTTCCTTCCTGTTACATAAGTTGCTCTTCCTACCTACAATGTTAGGTTGATAACAGTTACTGGGTTCATTTAAGGCACTCCAATTTTGGACTTTTGGATGAGATAAATGGTGGCATCTAGCTGAGACGCTGTGGAAAAATCACTCTCAAAATGGTAAAGTATTGATGTGTAAAGCAGTAAAGCTCTCCAAGCTGTAACTTGGCTTGTAAAAGCCCATTAACTTCAATGCATTCATAATCATAAGCTTAGTTTTCCTTCAGTGAATTGTCTTTGGCTAAATTGGCTAAATGGGTAGGTAAGACTCTCTGGACAGAGTCCCCGTGTGGTGCTGTGGGATAAAGCACTGGACTATAAGTTTTGTTTGAATGCAAAGTCAGCAGTTCAGACTCACCAGCCATTCCTTGCAAAGTGACTCGATGACACTTAACAACAACAATAATGCTCTTTGGATAGCAATGGGCATTTCCTCCTGTTTTCTATTAATGGGCAAAGAAGTAAGATTTAAGTCAGGAAGCCTTTCTGAAAAGAATAGAGTGTACTCCCAGACCTATCTAGTTCATATTGTGTCCTTCCAACTGAAATCATTGAGGCATTGGTGAGCTACATTTCCCAAGCCAGGTTCTCAGAACATTATTCATTTATACTGCTAATAGTATTTTTGTTTTTATAACCATTGTGCATGATGAAAAGAGTATGAAAAATCCTGGCTTAAACACATTTCAAGGAGTTTCTTTTCCTAAAAACATATGTAATATATTTAACATGCGTTACATGTTTTGAAATTAGTGGTATGCCGAACACTATTTAGGAAGCATTGAACAAGAACCTGTGGAGTGCTGGTCCACACAGATTTTTCCCTGTTGGGGTTCTGTCATTTGTCACCCAGGTGGCCTTGGGTATGGTTCTTTTTAACATGATTCCAGGTGACCATTCTGCTAAGAGTTCTGCATCTGGTTCCCGGGACTACATACCTTTGGTTCACTGCATTGCTCTGCAGACTAAACCTATCCTGTTGCTGATCCCTGTTGCAAATGGGAGTGAGGAACCAGTGCTTTGTGCTTCTCAACTGCAGAGGGCACATACAAGCTTTTAAAGTGGTCCTTTGAGACACCTCTTCGGGCTTGATGTTAAGGGGAAATCACCCTGCCCTCTTGATGAAGGAGAGGACCCTGTAGCACAATATCCTCCCCAGAAATTCTCTCTAAAAACCCTCTTGATCTCCACTCTCTCTCAACCTTTTGACATCTTTGATGTGAGTCAGGAGTTTAAGAGAATTATATAATCAGTTTTCAGCTAAAAGCCTTTCTTGCATTTGTACTCACACCTCCTTTGGAATGCACCAACAATTATATCTTTTGCCTCAGTTGAAACTTTGTTTTTAACTCTTGTTACAGCAATATTTATCCATACATCTTTCAATTTCTTTTAGAATGGCAATTTACCTTAGCTTGGTTTTCCAGAAGGGAAATCATTGACTCAAAGATTTGGAAAACGTATTTTCATTCTAAACTTGTGGTAGCTTTTCTCAACTCATAGATGAAAGGGAAATGACTGGACCAACTTGGGGCAAAACAGGTTGTTATGAAGAAGCTAGGCCCTGTGTTAAGTGGTGCCAGGGAGGAATTGAAACTTTACTATGTATTTTTAATTGGTATTCTTTGCAAACACCTTTTATGAATGACATAAAAGAAGACTATATACATGTACCTCACCAGATGGAGTACACAGAAATCAAACTGACTACATCTGTGGAAAGAGACACTGGAAAATTTCTATAGCATTAGCTAAAACAAGGCAGTGGCAGACTGTGGAACAGACCATCAATTGCTCATATGCAAGTTCAGGCTGAAGTTGAAGAAAATTAAAACAAATCCACAAGAGCCAAAATACGATCTTGAACATATCCCACCTGAATTTAGAGATCATCTGAAGAACAGATTTGATGCATTAAATAAATACTAAGACTAAAGATTAGAAGAGTTGTGGATGACATTAAGAACATCATACAGGAAGAAAGCAAAAATCATTGAGAAGAAGCAAGAAGGAAAAGACCAAACTGGATGTCAGAAGAGACTCTGAAACTTGCTTTCCAGCATTGAGTTGCTAAAGCAAATGGAAGAAATAAGGAGGTAAAAGAACTGAATAGAAAATTTCAAAGGTCAGTTCGAGAAGCAAAGTCAAATATTATAACAAAATTGGCAAAGAACTGGAGTTAGAAAACCAAAAGGGAATACACTCAGCACTTCTCACGCTGAGGGAAGTGAAGAAAAAGTTCGAGCCTTGATTTGCAATATTGAAGGATTGTATGGGCAAAGTGGAGTCCTGGTGTGGTGCTGTAGGATAATGCACTGGACCAAAAGATTGTTTGATTGCAAGGTTGGTGGTTCAAACTTACCAGCTTCTCTTCAGAAACCCTATCAGGGCCTCTATGAATCGTAATTGACTTGAAGGCACTTAACAACAGTAACAACATGGGTAAAACATTGATTGATTAAGAAAGCATCAAAAGAAGATGGAAGGAACACATAGAATCACTGTGTTCAATGAGGTACAGTGAGGTAGCATAAGAACAAGAGCCAATGGTAATGAAGGAAGAAGTCCAATGTGCTCTGAAGACATTGGCAAAGAACAAGGCACCAGGAAAGGATGGAATACAAATTGAAAGCTTTCAATGAACTGATGTGGCACTGGAGGCACTCATGCATCTATGCCAAGAAGTTTGGAAGACAACTACCTGGAAGATATATGTATTTGTGCCCATTGCAAAGAAAGGTGACCCAATGGAATGTTATAAATCTTTATGGTAGCAGAAACCCTCATTTTTCTCCTATGGAACGGCTGGTAGTATTGAACTGCTGACCTTGAGGTTAGCAGCCTGACTCATAACCACTATACCACTAGAGTTCCTTGTTAACTGAATAGTAATATTGAATATTAGCAAGTTTGTTTACTCTTCAGATTACCCATTTAGAAGACCTACGTAGTCTATCCCCATTTACTTTCCTAAAACTAAGTCTGGCTATTAAAATATTCCTTTTGTCTGAAAACTGATTGTTCAGATTCTTTTGATTAACAGTAAGCCAAAATATTTTTTTACGTAATTCAGAACATTATTGGTTTTGTTAGGGAAACTCTGTTATTGCTTTTTTTTATTTTATTTTATAACATGACATCTTTTTGAGATAATTATTTCATTTTGTTGTTTTCTCTCTTTGAGCACAGGCCTGGTAGCTCTGTGGGGAGCCTGGTGAGAAGCTTCTTTCTAGTGTCTTCTGAGCATAAGCTTACCCCACATGCAGCATTGCAAGGACAAATGCCCTGACTAGTTCACCAGTCACTCCATGGGAAAAAAGACTTGGCCATCTACCAGTAGACCCTACAGACTCCTGACTCCTTTCTGTGAGACACGGGGGAGTGGAAGTGGGGTGGAAACAGGGAAAAGGGCCAAAGTGGGCTCTGCAAAATGCAAGGTTCCTCAACTTTTGATCGATTGTGCGTTATGGAAGATCTGGCAATCTACTTGTGTAATATTGTTGTTGTTAAGTGCCATCAAGTCGATTCCGACCCATAATGACCCTGTATAGGGTTTCAGAGGAGCAGCTGGTGAGCTTGAACTGCCGACCTTGCAGTTCAAACGGCTTTTCAGTCTGGCACATTAGCCCACAGCACCACACCAGGACTCCCCTGTGGAGTGCAGTTCCACTCTGACAGATGTGGGGTCACCATGTGATAGAATCGAGTCGATAGTAATGGGTTTGATTTGAGTTTTTTGTGTTACTGGGAATTCTCAGACAGATTGTGATACATTTTAATGAAGCCTGTGGGGAAGTGTGTGGTGGAGGCACCGAGACGTTAGTGGCCATTTCTGTCTTCTACACACGATTGAGAGTGAGCTCATTTACTTTCATCAGTCTTCCTTTATGGCCACCTAATGGTTCAGCAAGGAGCTCTGGTAGC
>NW_006408563.1:6724035-6726647 GCF_000296735.1 Chrysochloris asiatica | reverse complement strand
GAAGGAAGAAGTCCAATGTGCTCTGAAGACATTGGCAAAGAACAAGGCACCAGGAAAGGATGGAATACAAATTGAAAGCTTTCAATGAACTGATGCAGCACTGGAGGCACTCACGCATCTATGCCAAGAAGTTTGGAAGACAACTACCTGGAAGATATATGTATTTGTGCCCATTGCAAAGAAAGGCGACCCAATGGAATGTGGAAATTATTGAACAATATCACCGATATCTCCTGCAAACAAAATTTTGCTAATGATAATTTAAAAATGGCTGCAACTGTACACTGACAGAGAATTGCTAGAGGTTTAAGCCAAGCTCAGACAAGAAAATGGAGTGAGGGATATTATTCCTGATGTCTGAAGGATGTTGGCTTAAAGCAGAGAATACCGAAAAGATGTTTATCTGTGCTTTATTGACTGTGCAAAGACTTTCAACTGTATGGATCATGACATGCTATGGACAATATTTCAGAGAATTAGTATTCTGGAACACTTGAATTTGCTCATGAGGAACCAATACAAAGACCAAGAGAGTTGTTCAAATGGAACAAGGGAACACTGAATGGTTTAAAACTAAGGAAGGTGTGCACCAGGGTTGGAGTCTTTCACCATATTTAATCTGTATGCTGAGCACATAACCAGAGAAGCTGGATTACATGAAGAAGAACATGGCATCAGGATTGGAGGAAGACTCATTAGCAACCTGCTATATGCAGATGATACAACCTTGCTTACTGAAATCAAAGAAGACTTAAAATGAAGATCAAAATCCACAGCCTTTGGTATGGTTTGCACCTCAATGTAAAGAAAACACAAATCCTTACCAATGGACCAATAAACAATATCCATATAAATGGAGAAAAGATTGAAGTTGTCAAAGACTTCATTTTGCTTGGATTAACCATCAACACTCATGGAAGTAACAGTCAAGTATTGCATTAGACACATCTGTTGCACAAGACCTCTTTAAAGTGTTAATGAGCAAAGATGTTAGTTTGAGGACTAAGGAATACCTTACCCAAGCCATGGTATTTTCAACAACCATGAGTGTGAAAGTTGGATAATGAATAAGGAAGACCTTAGAAGAACTGATGCATTTGAGTTATGGTGTTGGAGGAGGATATTGACAGTATCAGGGACTGCCAAATGAGCAAACCAATCTGTGTTGGAAGAAGTTACTTCCAAGTAACAGCCAGTTACTTGGAAGCCTTGGAAGCCAGGATGGCCAGACCTCATCTCTCATACTTTGGACATAAAATCAGGAGGGACAAATCCCTGGAGAAGGATATGATGTTTGATAAAGTGGGGGCTCAGAGAAAAAGAGGAAGACTCCAATGAGATGAATTGCCACAGTGACAGCAACAATGGGCTCAAGAGTAGCAATGATCACAAGGTTCGCGCAGGACTGGGCAGTATTTCATTCTGTTGTGCATGGGGGTGCTATGAGTCAGTATCGATTCAATGGCACCTAACCACAACACTTATAATTGGCTTACCTATTCAGTGACAGTATTTTGAGATTCTTCACACTGGGTGATAAACATGCTTGGCTTCTAATTGAAAGGTTGGAAGTTTGAGTCCACTCAAAGTCATCTTAAAAGAAAGGCCTGGTGGTTTATTTCTGAAAAATCAGTCATTGAAAACTGTGGAGTACAAGTCTACCTGATCACATGGGGTCAACTTGATGGGAACCGGTTAACTGGATTACAAATGAGAAAGGTGACGTTTAGAGTAATTAAGCACTTTATCTTGTCCAGTGCCATATAGTTAGCCACAGATACGAATTTCACCCCAAGTTAGAAGTTCCCTTCTGCTCATCTAATGTCTTTATCTCCTGTGACTGAAAGTTGTTGTTGCTAGGTGCCATGAAGTTGGTACCAACTCGTAGTGACCTTATGCACAACAGAACAGAACACTGCCCAGTCCTGCGCCAACCTCACAATTGTTGCTACGCTTGAGCCCATTGTGGCTGCCACTGTGCCAATCCATCTCATTGGGGATCTTCTTCTTTATATCTGAACCTCATTTTACCAAGCATGATGTCTTTTTCCAGAGACTTGTCCCTCCTGATTTTATGTCCAAAGCATGAGAGATGAAGTCTGGCCATCCTGACTTTTAAGGAGTATTCTGGTTGTACTTCTCCAACACAGATTTGTTTGTTCTTCTGGCAGTCCATGGTACCTTTATATTCTTCTCCAACACCATAATGCAAATGCATCAATTCTTCTCTGGTCTTCTGTATTCATTGTTCAATTTACACATGCTACGAGGCTATTGAAAATACCATGGCTTGGAGGAAGCCCACCTTAGTCCTTAAACTGACACTTTTGCTCTTCAAAACTTTGAAGATATCTTATGCAGCAGATTTGCCTAATGCAATATGTCATTTGATTTCTTGACTGCTGCTTCCATGAGTGTTGACTGAATGGTGGTGGTGGTGGTGGTGGTAGTATGCTGTGGAGTTGGTTACAACTCATAGCGACCCTGCATAGGGTTTCTGAGGTTATAAATCTTTACGGTAGCAGAAACCCTCATTTTTCTCCTATGGAACGGCTGGTAGTATTGAACTGCTGACCTTGAGGTTAGCAGCCTGACTCATAACCACTATACCA
>NW_006408563.1:6683003-6722975 GCF_000296735.1 Chrysochloris asiatica | reverse complement strand
AATCGGGCTGCTAATCTCATGGTCAGCAGTTTGAAACTACCAGCTGTTCCATGGGAGAAAGATGAGGCTTTCTGTTCCCATAAAGATTTACAGCCTCGGAAACCCAGTACAGGGTTGCTATGAGTTGGAACTGACTCCCCGGCACATAACCACCACCACCAATGGTTCAATAAAGTCCTGGTGTGGTACTGTGAGTTAATTGCTGGACTGCAAGGTCGGTTTGAACCTGAAGGGTGGTGGTTCAAACTCACCAGCTGCTCCTTGGAAACCCTATAAAGGGTCACTATGGGTTGGAACCAACTTGAAGGCACTGAAGAAATAGAAGAAGGAGGAGGAGGAGAAATAGTTCAGTGGTAGAATTCTCACCTACCATGAAGGAGGCTTATTTTTATTTTTTTTTAACTTTTATTTATTTATTTAAAGTTGTTATGGTAGTTGAGTGAAAGTTTATAGGGCAGATCATCAGTTTTACATTCAACAAATCATACACCTTGTTTCATTACAATGATTATAATCCCCTCCACATACCATCAGTTAATAGTTTTTCTCTCTATTCACTTTAGCTCTTTAAAAAAAAAAAACAAAAAACTTAAGCATATATAATAATTTACACCAACAAAGAGCACATTCTGTAAATCTGCCTCCTGGCGGCCATCTCTTAGTCCCTCTCTTCCCATGAATCTAGAGTCCTCAGCTGCTCCCTCTCTCCATGTCCCCATCTCTGCCTCCATCTCTGGTGTTGCTGCTTCTCTGGATAAACTCACATTCCGCTTGTGCTCTTCTCCCTTGATGATCCTAGGGTCCTTTGTTTCTGGACTGTAAAATTAACTATTCCCCCATTTTTGTTACAAAACTTCTACCTTTACAATTGTGACAGTTGCAATTAGTCATTTAACAATTATTCACTATTGAATCATAAGAATCTTATCCCTATCACTTTTTACCAGATCCATCTAAACAAGATGAAAACTATTCAGTGGGTACTCTTTCTTCCCCCACATACTATTAAACTGAAGCCTTGTAAGCCAGTCACTTCCTGCCTTTATCACACCATCATTTTAGGTAGCCAGTGTCTAAGTTGCTCATCCCTATCTACCAGAGGGGATAGCGTTGATAGTTGATGTGAAGACTCCTTCCCTCTCTGTTGGTATTTAGAGTTACTATCTCCATGAGTATAGCTCAAGTTCATTAAATTGTAGCAATTTACCCTCATTTCCTTTATCAAAAATTGTTTTGTTCTTTTTTTTTTAATCTTCCTCTAGTCGAGTTCTGATTATCAAGCCATCGAGGCTAGGTCAAATGGAAACTATCTGCAAGTTTGCGTGTTCTTATGTGCCTCCTCTCACTTCATATCAGCTGAATGCTTCACTCTTAGCTCTAGCCTTCTGTGGCTATGTCCTTGTTCATAGGCTCAGGTGTCCCCAGGTCTCACCACACTTTGGACCAACCAGCCCTTCCTCTTCTCTCTCTTATCACCAGGTCAATGGGAGTCTGTGGAACGTGGTTGAACTCAGCCCATTTCTTCAGTGTTGCCTTTCCCCCTCTTCCACTCACCAGTAGACCATCATAGGCACCAGCAAGCTTAAATGTCTCCAAGGTTCAGTCAAGCGTCAATTTGGGGCAGCTCTGATCCTTCCTTGGCTTGGTCTCACTCAAGATGGCAGCTCCAGGAGCTTCTGAGTCTGGTGGATTCGAAAGCATGAGATTTCTTGCTTCTGCTACAGTTTCCACTGGCTGTAATAAGCCTTTGAACTTTTAAAATATTCCTAAATATGTAGTTCAGAGTTCTTTAACTGTCCCCTGAACTTATTTCATCTGGTATTCTGTGTTATTGTTGATGGCGATCCTCACTGCACTTCTACTCTATCCACCATCAAGCCCCTCCTCCACTTTTTTTGACTTTTTAATGTGAATTGAGTGAAGGTTTACAGAGCAAATCAATTTTTCATTCAAAATTCATATGCATTTTGTTTCATGCCATTGATTGCAATCCCCACAATGTAGCATCACTTATTCCACTTCCTTTCTATGTTCCCTGTTTCCATTCCTCTTTCTTTTCCTAACCTTTCTGAATTTTGTCCCTGGGTAAATGCTGCCCTGTTGATCTCAAGTGGTTGTTGATTCTAAGGTGTCTGCACTTCCCTAGTGTTATTGCTCCTCTTATGGACTTGTCTATTATTTGGCTGAAAATTGAGCCAAGGTGGTGACTTTCTTTCCAGAACTGAAAGGTGACTAAGGTCTATAGTCTTGGACATTCCACCAGTCTCTATCTGATTAATAAGCCCCTTTTTCCCCCCAATAATTTTGAGTTTTGTTACATGTTTTTCTCCCACTCTATTCAGGACTTTCTAATGTAGAACATGACCTTTGTGGACTATGATATGCCAATTTACTTTGGTGCCCCCTGAAACTATAGTCCTGAGCTCCCAGGCCTAGTGAATAATTCCCTCAAGGTGTTTGGTTATGTCTAAGAATTTTTCATAACTTTGCTCCCTGAATATACCACCAGTCAATGCGGAAAGACTGGGACTCTCCTACATTGTTGGTGGGAATGCAAAATGGTCCAACCACTCTGGAAAGCAATATGGTGCTTCCTCAGAAGGTTAGAAATAGAAATACCATATGACCCAGCAATACCTCTACTTGGTATCTAGCCACATGTGTTTTTAGAAATTTATACATTTATTCTAGATTTTCAAGTTTGTTGTAGTACAATTCTTCATAGTGTTCTGGTATTATCTTTTACATTTCCTTTGGTTCTGTTATGACATCACCCATATACTTTCTTATTGATGTTATTTGCATTTTCTTTTCTTTTGTTATATATGACAATGGTTTGTCAATTTCATTAATCCCATCAAGGAACTGACTTCTTGACTTATTGATTCTTTCTATTATTTTTCTCTTTTCTATTTCATATATTTCATTCTTATCTTTATTATTTCTTTTCTTCTGGTGGCTGTAGACTTACTTTCCTACTCTTTTTTTAAATTGTTGGAGATATGGGGTTAAGGTATTGATTTTGGTTCTTTCTTCTTTTTGGATGTGTATATTTATTTCTATAAATTAACCTCTGAGTACTGCTTTTGCTGTGTCCCAAAGGTTTTGATATGTTGTGTTTTCATTTTCATTTGATTCAAGAAAATTGTTTGTTTCATTTTTAATTTCTTCTAATACCCATTAGCTTTTAAGCAGGAGGTTATTCAATTTCTGTATATTTGTTTGTTTGTTTGTTTGTCTTTGTCTTGGTTTTCCTACTGTTGATTTCTAATTTTATATTATTGTGATCTGAGAAGATGCTTTGTAGTGTCTTGATGTTTTTACATTTATTAAGGTTTGTTTTGTGGCCTAACATATGGTCTATTCTGGAGACTGTTCCATGCAAACAATTTTTATTTTTAGTGGAAGGCATTAGAGAATGTTCATAGACTGATTATGAAGGAGCTATTAGTGAGGGAAGGATGAGAATTGGAGCCCAAAGCACAGGTAGAAGGATAATTACAGGATAAGTCAGAGTGCTCTTGAACCTGAGGTAGGATGATTCAGCTTCTGAGGCTGAAGACAGTGGAAAATATGGGCAAATTTGTAATTGGCATGTTAATGTAGATTGTGACTTCTTTTCAGTGAAGGAAGAGATAAAGCCTCATGCTGAGAGTGAAGAGATTTGGAGATTTGGAAATTTGAGGTGGGTGTGGTGCTGTACGATAAGTACTGGCCTGCTAACCACAAAGTCAAACCTACCAGTTTTTCCTTGGAAACCCTATGTAGGGTCACTATGAGTCAGAACTAACTTGACAGCACTAACAACAACAAGAGCAACAATTAAACCTTTGGAGCAACGCTTACAGACTGTGTGAGGAAATGGATCAAGGCAGGAGAATTGCCCAGTGTCTCAAACAAAGTTGAGTTTGGAGAACATGCAAGCTTAGTTGCAAAAATCTGCAAGTTTATGTCATTTTCTCCAGCAGAGGCTAGCAACTCAGGTGGTGGGTGTCAGGGATAGCTTGAGGAAATGACCCAGGGTAGGCATTTTGGTACTCATGTACAAAGTAGATATAAGTGTAGGTGTGCAAGGGAGTGAGGCATGCAGATAGTAGAGTAGAACATGTGACCCCCATGGGCTGGGAAGCTGGATCACTAGAGAAGTGAAACTAACAAGAGGTTGATTAACTCCAATAAAGGTGGAGAACTCAAAGATGAGCATTGTTGTTGTTAAGTGCTGTCGAGGTGGTTCTGACTCATAGCGACCCTGTTTAGGGTTTCTGAGGAGCGGCTGGTGAGTTTCAACTGCTGACCATGCAGTTCAAACCGACCTTGTGATCCAGTGCTTATCTTACAGCGCCACACCAGGACAAAGATGAACATGTAGTGGTGGTTGGTTATGTGCCGTGGAGTAGGAACCGACTCATAGCGACCCCGTACAGGGTTTCTGAGACTGTAAACCTTTACGGGAGCAGAAAGCCTCATCTTTCTCCTGTGGAACAGCTGGTAGTTTCGAACTGCTGACCTTGAAATTCACAGCCTGATTCGTAACCACTACACTACCAGAGCTCCTTAAAGATGAACATAGGTAACTGGAATGTAGGTATGAAAGACATGGAAGGAAAGGAAAATCCTAGATGTTGGTGGCTCAAGATTTTAGAGGTGCAGCACTTGCAGATGATGATGATAAGTGAGATGCTTGGAGTAATTTAGGAATGGAAGTGCAGAATAGAGGAGATCATGGGAATTTGAGGCTAAGGTTGATTGGATTTCATAATTTTGTTGTTTAGTGCTGTCGAATTGGTTCCAACTCATAGCAACCATCTCCTCATTTAAGATGCATGCCATCTGACCATGTTATCCCCACTACCTTTTCATTTCTTCTATTTACAATGTTACATTTCTTCTGATATTTCCTCAGATACTTGGAAGACTGGAAGTGGAATTAATCAAGTGGAATAAACATTGGGAGAGTAGTAGAGTGTAGATGTGTCTTGTAAACTTAGACATGTGAACAATCTCCCTTGAAAGTGTATCATAGGAGAAGTCAGATTGTCCAGGGAGAGCTTGTTGTTTGTAGTTGCTAGGGGGACATCCCCTAACTCATGCACAATGGAATGAAGTGTTGCTTGGTCCTATGCCATTCCCATGATTGGTTACAAAACGGCCCATTGTGATCCATAGAGTTTCATTGGCTGATTTCCAGAAATAAATCAGCAAGCTTTTTTCCCTGGTCTATCTTACTCTGGAAGTTTTATTAAAACTTGGTCAGCATCACCAGGGAGATCTGTTGTTGTTACTGTTTAGTGCCGTAAAGTTGGTTCTAACTCAGCAACCCTACATAGGGTTTCCCAGGAGTTGCTGGTGTATTTGAACCATCGGCCATTACAGTTTAAACTGACCAGGTGATCTAGTACTTATCCTACAGTGCCGCACCAGGATTTAACAACAAAAGGGAGAGTTAGGACTCAGTTAAAGCCTGAGAGGGAGCGAGTGCTGTGTGAGGAGTTGGAAAGAAGTTGCTGCTATTGAAGAGGAGTTTCAGAGGATGGTGGAAAGCACATGTGAGGGAGTGAAGAGGTAAGCCTGATCAGAGAGAGGTAGCAAGAAACAGTGTGAGCTTGACAATACGCTAGGTTAGGGATGAATAGAGAAGATTGTATTTTGTCTTTTTCCTTAAGATGGCGGGATGCCTGTAGATTCAACATTGGTGAGTGTGCTTGGTGGTATTGTTATGACTTGATTAGTTGGGGAGGCAGCGCTGGTAGATTCCATGCAGGCTGGGCAACCTGGGAGTCAGTGATGTTGATATAGACAGTTTCAGAATATTCAGGTTTATGAGGTTGGTTTGATAACATGGGATTGTAGGCAAGGATGGGTGTGGGGCAGGGAGGAGGATAGTGGTCCGTATTAACAAGGCTCCATGTCAGGTAATTCATATACTTGGTTTTATTTAATTCTCATGGTAATCCTGCAAAGGAAACATTATTATCCTCATCTTAAAAATAGTGTGCCAGCTTGCCTGTAACATGATGGGAATTTCTATATGAATGTAGATTTTTCACCCTCAATCCAAAAATGATGCAATGCATAATTAGGAAGACAAAGAATACAGAGTGATAAAAAGGCAAGCCAATGAGCATATAGCCTTCACTAGCTGCCTTTAGTTCTTAGACAATGTTTTCTTGAAGCTTTCCTGTCTCTTTTGTTTAATCTCAGCTCAGGGCCTATCTGCTTTATTATTTGACAGGATTCAAAGTGCTATTTCTAACCTTCACCAGTAAAAATATTAAAACTCTTATGCCATAAGGTGTAATTCATTTCATCGACTCTCTTTCTGGGGAGGCATTTTGATGAACTGGAGGCACAGGATGAAGGATCAGTGTCGCAGGTCGTGATTCCGGTTCGTGCTATTGACGGACTTGAACCCTGCTTAAGATGTTCAATCCCTTGTTTCCTGTCTTTAAAAGAGGGGAAGTGATATTTGCACTGCTTGTCTTTAGGATTGAGGTGAAAGTTAACTGAGATGGTATATGGACATGCCTTTGAAGGAGACACTTTGTTATACAGATGGCAACAAGGACTAGTGCTCCTGAGCCAGGATTCAGATCATTCCTCAGATGGTGTAGACTTGACACAGGTCTACAGATTTTTATCAGAAGCTTTTGGGGCCAGACATGCTTCCGAATGCAGTTAAAAAAAAAAAAAAAATTCTTTCAATGAGTTTAGAAAGAAAAACTGTACCTGTACTGCATATAGGATCCCTGGTGGCACAGTGGGTTAAGCACTGGCAGTTTGGATCCACCAGACATTCTGCAGGAGAAAGATGAGGCAGTCTGCTTTTTGTAAACATTACAGCCTTGTAGACTCTATGGGACAGTTCTATCCTGTCCTATAGGATCGCTATGAGTTGGAATTGACTGGATGGCAGTGAGTGGGTATTGTATATTATTTAAACATTCCCATTAAGGTTTGGGTAATGAAAATAACAATTCATTTTGCTGTTGTTAAGTGCCATCAAGTTGATTCCTACTCCTAGCAACCCTGTATAGGGTTTCCAAAGAGTGGTTGGTGAGCTTGAACTATCGATTTTGCAGTTCAAAAAGACCTTATAGTCCAGCACATTAACCCATGGTACCACACAAAGACAGCTAAATGAAGATTATACATAGCTTTCTCTTCATTTAGGCCAATATTGGTTGTTGTTGTTAAGTGCTGTCAAGTTGATTCTGACCCATAGCGACCCTGTATAAGGTTTCCAAGGAGCAGCTGGTGAGCTTGAACCGCCGACCTTGCAGTTCAAACGGCTTTGCAGTCTGGCACATTAACCCACAGAGCCACATCAGGACTCCTAGGCCAATATGTTGTTGTTGTTGTGAAGTGCCATCGAGTCCGTTCCAACCCACAGCGACCCTGTATAGGGTTTCCGAAGAGCAGCTGGTGAACTTGAACTGCCGACCTTGCAGCCTGGCGCATTAACCCATAGCACCACACCAGGACTCCTAGGCCAATAAAGTAGGTGACTAATAGCCCCATAGATTCGAATCCCTGTGTAGTTGCAAAGTGTACTGAATAGAATTCTGCAGAGGGGTTTTTAAGTCTGTGACCTTTTGGAAGCACATCTCCAGGCCTGTCCTCGAAGTCACCTCTGGATAAGTTTGATCCTCTAATCTTTTGGCTAATAGTTGAGCACTTAACCATTTGTGTCACTCAGGGACTACTATAGGAGCAGAAAGCCTCTTCTTTCTCCCACAACTGTAAGGTAAACACTGGACTGCTAACCACAAGATTGGCAGTTTAAACTCACTAGTCTCTCTGTGAGAGAAAGATGAGGCTTTCTATTCCCATAAAGGTTTACAGCCTCTGAGGCTTTCTGTTCCTATAAAGGTTTACAGCCTCTAAAACCCTATACAGGGTTGCCGTGAGTTGGAACTACTCAGCAACAGCTAACAACAGGGACTCTTATAAATGTTACCTTGAAAGACAAAAAAAAAAAGGTCTTCGTAGATATGATTAAGGATTTTGAAGAAGCCTGTGTTTTCTAGCGAGCTCTAAATTATGTGAGAAAGGGCTAGAGGGCTAGTGACACAGAGAAAGAGAAGAAAGCAATGACTAGGAGGCAGCGATTAGAGTTATGTGACCACAAATCAAGGAATGCCGGTAGCCACCGGAAGCTGGGAGAATAAAGGAATGAATGGGTTATTCACTAGAGGGTTGGGAGAGTACAGCTCTGTAAACACTTGATTTTGGCTCAGTGAAACAGATTTCGGATGTCTGACCTCGAAAACTATGAAAATAAATTTCTCTTGTAATAAGTCACCAAGTTTCTGGTCATTTATTATAGCACCCACAGGAAACGAATACGTCAGATTATGCTGCCAAACGAATTATGGGAAAAAAACAACAGCTGAGTTTTATAGAATTGCAAATCAGAGATTGTGGACTTATATCTGAGATTGGCATCCAAATTCTTACAAAGTGTTTGCCAGGCTACCTTGTTCATTCAGAATGGTGCGGAAGGGCTGGAACTACTACCAGCATTGCCCACTGTTGTGGCAAGATGGACATTGAGGCATGTTTAGGGAGGAGGAGAGGGTTGTTGTTAAGTGCTGTCGAGTCAGTTCTTATTCATAGCGATGGTGTATCGAGTTTCTGAGGAGCAGCAGATGAACTTGAACCACTGACCTTGCAGTTCAAACCAACCTTGCAGTCCAGCACAGTAGCCCACAGTGCCATGTTTGAGCAGGGAAGGCAGGATGTTTTAACCGAGGAGCTTAGCAACATCTATCCATGAATCAGGGAACTCAAGGACTGAAGGACTGAAGAAATAGCAGGGATGGGGGGGGGCGAGGGGGGCGGGGGAGACGGGTCTCAACAGGTAGGTGAGTCTCAAGAGCCCAAGGTAAACCAGCACAGGTAAAGGAATCTGTTCAGAGAAGATGAGGTTCAGAGAAATGAGTAGCAGGCAGGTTACTGCAACTATCTGTCATACTGACAGATAGGAGCTTTTGCAGAAGCACACTTATATGAGTATGCTGTGTGTGTGTGTGTGTGTGTTACAATGGCTAGGGTATTTGGGTGAGAAAAGTCCTTTATTAGAGAATATCTTGTGGGAAGGAATGATAACTTGGAGAAGAATATGGACTTTGCAAGTGTTCTGAGCCAGACTAGCAGGAAGAGAAAATTAAATGAGCCCCACTTGGGGAGCAAAGCCAGAACCTGGGCCAGCAAGAAGACTCATCATGGACTGGAATGATCAGGAGCCTCGGTAAACACGCAGCCCTTGGATGGTGTGCTGAGGCTCCAGTGTACTTACAGCTTCACAGAAAAAGGGGGTTCATCAGATATGGTGTGGGAAGATGAGTAGGTTTAGCAATAGAGAGCCATAAGGCCAGTGCAGGGAAAACCCACTGGGGGAGGGAAAGAGCTGCTGAGGTTGCAAACGTCTTTGCTTTGTTTATTCTAAAATGGACTTCCTGATGATAAAATGAACCTTGCATCATAAGACAACTATCAATCTAAGATGAAATTACTTACAATTTCCATTTGAAATCTCATTAAGCTTATCCAAAGACCATTAAAAAGTTAGGTTCCAACTTAAATGTCCAGGAGAGGACCCTGTTTAGTAAACTGTGGGCATCTATGCAATGAAATATTTTATAGCCATTAAAATTATGTTTATAGAGAGCTAACTGCCTGGGAAAATGTTTATGCTATAATGCAGTGTGAAAAGACAGGATATAAGATTGTTTAAAGAGAATGAAGAAATTAAGCAAAAATAAAAACTGTAGGAAAAATAATCTAATGCATTAAAATATTAGTACAGTGATTTTTCTCTGCAATTAGTACAGTGGGGCTAAGTGTATTAAAAAACAAAAACAACCATCCTTGTACTTTTATATTTTTCAAGTTATCTGTGCATTACTTTTTCTTTTACTTGTTTTATGTGCATTGTTTTTGTAATGGAAAAGACTCAACAAATATTGAATCTTTTAACTGAAAGAATTTATGCCTTATTTTATTTAAATTCAAAACATTCTGTGTTTCAAAAGGCTATAATATCCACAAAGAAAAATGAAATTGAATTAATATTTCCAATGATATGAGCTTTAAGGTGAAAATGTAAATAGAACACTAGAAAAAGAAAAAATCAAGGTTAAAGAAATTTTTTCTTCTCCTATAAAGTCAAACTTGTAGGAAGTTCTGGCACTTGAAGGTAATAAAGTGGTGATACATGGTTTTAATTTTGCCACTTAAACACTTTGCTACAGGAAGAGGCTACTTTAAAAAATTTTTTATTGTGAATTGAGTGAAGCTTTACAGACAAGATCATCAGTTTTACATTCAACAAATCATACACATTTGTTTCAATGATTGCAATCCCCTCCATGAAACAAGTTATTCCACTTCCTCCCTGGGGTTTCTATTTCCATTCCACCCACCTTCCCATCCCTTCTCAACTTTGTAAGTAGATGTTGCCTTTTTGATTTTGTATGATTGACCATTCCATTATTCATAGTGAACATACCTTACTAGTATAGCACCCCCTGTTTACCTTTCAACTGCTTGGCTGAAAGTTTGGCCACAAAGGTGAATTCCTTTGAAGAACCAAAGGAGGGCCAAGTCTCAGGTGTCTCTGGTCTCTTTCTGACCAGTAACCCTGGTCTTTTTTTTAAAAAAATAAGTTTCAGTTTTGTTCCACATATTCTGCCACTCTATCTGGGAGCTTCTAATGTGATCCCATTCAGAGAAGTTGGTAGTGGTAGTCGGGCACCATCTAGTTCTTCTGGTCTCAGAGTCGTGTAGACTGATGTTCACAGGTTCCATTGGTCCATTGGACTAACTGATTCCACGCCTCTTAGATTTTCATCACTAGGAAGAGGCTACTTTTAGAGATGAGTGAGGGAGAGGAGAAACTGTCTCTTTCATTCCAGCCTGCAGATTTCCTCTAGGGAGTAAATCCTTCATCTTCTCAGGCATTCTGGAACATTCTCTTTCAGAATGCTTCCACTTAACCTCGAGCTGGAGTGTGTACCTTCCCTGCTCCTTCAAAACCCTGTGTATACTTCCTTCTCTGTACATGGCATATCATCTCATTTAGACTTTAAGAGTCTCATAGCAGCAGAAGCTATGCTTTATTTATGGTGATCTTCACAACTACTAGGAAAGTTCTTTGCAAACAGTAGGTACAGAATAAGTGTTTGTTAGAGGTACTGAGTAATTCTCTAAGAGTGTGAAAAGAAACCCATATGAATTTGATCCTCTGTGAAGTGCCAACAACCACCTGATACACCTAGCACAAAATATGACTGGGTAAAGGAGGCAACTGGGAAACAATCATCCCTGGGTAGCCATGCAGAAGGGTCTCTGATTCATCCTGTGATCCACAAAGCACAAGGGGCAAAACATGGAGAACCAAGCAAGTGGGTACTAAAAGAAAGAAAGGAAGAAATTGCATTTCAGGAATCGGGCAACATTACCTGGTGTGTGAATACAAGAATTTGGGGTTTGAGGGGAAAAGAGCAGTTTGCTGAAGTCTACCAAACTGGCTTCCATCTTATGGTAGGCTATTTATCACCTGCATATATAGCAGTCTTTTACCCATAGTATCTGCTTGGCAACTGACCCCAGATACACACACATTAAGAATATTAGCACCAAATGAAATAGGTTAACAAAAGCCAAGGACTTCTAGCAAGATGGTGGACTAGGCATCCATGCTACATGGTCCTTCTACAACAAAGACATGAGAGATCAATGAAATAGACACAGATGAAAATCATGAAACCCCAGTCTTGAGAAGAATGGTTAAAAAGTGGATTGAGTGCTTGTTGGGAGGAGAAGTTGAGCAGGAACAGCAAGAGAGTGAAGTTGACTGGTGAACAGCTGGCCAGATGTAGCATGGCTATCTTGAAATTTTGTGATCTACTTTGGCAAGAAGGTGGCATGGCAGAACAGATTCACACAGGTAACCAGAAAGGTGCGATTCCTTCTTTTCCCTCATGCTCCCTTGGTGAAAAGAAGTGTGGTCTGCTCCTACCTTCATCCACCCCCTGCTCTTTGGGAGTTCAGAGCTGTGTGGTAGTGAGCCATATCAGTGTGAGACAGGGGCCAACTGTGCTGCTTTTGTGCCTGGATTCAGGAAGGTTTGACTCCAGGCCTACAGAACCTACAAAATACCAGACCAGCATTAATCTATACCTCATAACCAGTCACCCTGCCCCCAATGCCCTGGGTCTTAACAGACACTGAAACCATTTCTATCAAGGTCCTCTATAAACGACTTCCTGATTGAGTGCTCTGAACATAGATAACACCTCTAGGCCTATAGGAATTCAATCTAGAGCTAGGAGCTGTGCTGACACATCCCTCCTGCACCCACCTCGTGAGCTCATTGGCTGGTAGGAGCCCCCAAGAGTTATCTCCTCTCTGGGTCCCACAGCTGTACAGTTTGTTTTCCTTTCTTTGTTTTTGTTTGCTTATTCTTTCTTCTCTTTTTCTTTCCATTCTCTTGAGTTTTATCCTTTCTTTCTCCATTTCTGTTTTTTCTTCTGTTTCTCATTTCCCCTCTTCTTTTTTTCCTTTTGATATTTCTTTTCTGCTCTCTACTTTCTTTCTCTTTTCATCTTCCATCTCCCTGGTTTTCCTAAGTGTGTGTGTGTAAATTTCTTACTTTTATTTTCTCTTATTTTTCTCTTTTATAGCTCTATTTCCCTGGCCCTCTTTTCTGTTTTTAGTTATTATAGTCTTTTTTTGCTGGTTGCTGCTTTTTTATCCTTTATTATTTTATCTTTCCACTATTAGTTTGCTTATTCTGCTTTTTTTCCTTCTGAGTGTATGTGGTTCCTCCTTTTTCTTACCCAACAAGAGACAGCAATGGTGCCCATACAGCCCAGCTACTGTACCATATATCCACTGGGCAAGAGTTAATGCCAGCTCCTATATCCCTGATCAATGATAAACAGCATCCAACACCAGCTAAACCCACCCTAAACTGAAGTTCATGAACAGTGAACAAAGAATGATGCACACACTTCTATTCTCTAACTGCACTCACAATAGACAGTTGGTGAGCATGTAAGAACATACCAACATACAATCATCAATTAAATATAAATACGACAACAAATCCCACAATGCCTCGGAGACAACAGATACTTTTAGCTCACATGAAGAAACAAGAGAGAATGATTCAAACAATTGACCAAGATGCAGAACAAAAAAATATTTCTGAGGAAGAAAAGGCAATGGAACTAACTTAAAAAGGAATTCAAAAGAATGGTATCTGGAGGCAGTGGTGGCGTGCCATGGAGTCAGCTTGACTCATAGTGACCTTGTATAGGGTTTATAAATCTTTGAGGTAGCAGAAAGCCTCATCTTTCTCTCATGGAACCTCTCGTAGTTGACAAACGAGCTTTGGTAGCGGAGTGGTTACTAGTCAGGCTGCTCATCTCAAGGTCAGCAGGTCAAAACTAGTAGCCATTCCACAGGAGAAAGATGAGACTTTCTTTTCTCATAAATATTTACAGCCATGGAAACCCTATGCAAGGTCGCTATGAGTTGGAACAGACTCCACAGCACACCGCCATCACCACCACCAAGGTATTGACAGAAAGATCGAGGGAAGTAGCAAAGAGAACACAGAAAAAACTTTAGAAGAATTCAGGAAAATGCCTCAAGAACAAACAGAAAAAATAAATGCAAATTTTGAAAAACGAGTAGATTAGAAGAAATGGAAGTATGAATTAGTGGGCTTGGAGATCAATCTCTCAATACTGGTATGCTAGAAGAACAATCAGGAAAAATGATGAAAAAAATTGAAGAAAGCCAAAGAGTTATGTGGGACACCATGAAGAGGAATAACTTAACAGAAGATCAGAATTCCAGAACAGGAAGAGACAATAAAAAACACAGAGAAAATTGTGGAAGAGTTGCTAGTAGAAAACTTCCCTAACATTATGAAAGAAGAGAAGATAAGCATACAAGAAGCTGAACAAGATAGATCCCAAAAGAAATTCACCAAAACATATCATAATCAAACTTTTCAAAACAAAGACAAAGAAAGAACCCTGAGAGCAGTTCAGGAAAAACAAAAAGTTACCTACTAAGGAAAACCAACAAGACTAATTTCTGATTTCTCAGCAGAAACCATTCAGGCAAGAATGAAATGGGATGACCTATATAAAGTACTGAAAGAAAAAAAAACAAACTGCTAACCAAGAATCATATACCCAGCAAAACTGTCCCTCAAATACAATGGTAAAATTAGGACATTTTCAGATAACCAGAAATCAAAGGTATTTGTACTAATCAGATCAATTTTACATAAAATACTGAAGGGTGTTCTTTGAACTGAGAACGAACAACAGCAGGCAACAACCTGAGATTAACATACAAGTCAGTAACACCCAGAACTCAGTCTAGATGTAGCAGCATTAAACTAAAACAAAGACTGAAAATAGGGAACCAGAGATAGGAGGGAATAGTGTAGATACAGAACTTCCAAATGGTGATGAAGTCAAGTAGATTTCAAGATAAAGCAGACTGTTTTAAACAGAAAAAAAATTAATAAATTACAAGGTAACTGCAAAGAAAATTAATATACTGTTACATCACAATGAAATAGAGAAAAATCAGAAAAATGTTGTAAACATTAATATAATACAAATGAAAATGAAAGGAAAATCCACAAACAAATTGAACTCAGTACAGAAAATTGTGTGGAACAAAGAAACAGCAGTCCCACAAAAAACATACACAGCAAAATAACAGTAACCAATTCATACTATTGATAATTACAGTGGATGTAAATGCATCTGTCAAGGGACAGAGAGAGTAGCAGAATAAATAAGAAAACAGGATCCTTCCATATGCTGTCTACAAGAGACGCATCAAAAATTTAGAGACAGTCTAAATGCTCATCAACTGAAAAGGGGTTGAGCAAACTAATATATACACACAAAGGAATACTACTCAAAGTTGAAGAGTAACGATATATCTGCAAAACACCTCATAACATTGATGAACCTGGGGTACATTATGCTGAGTCCCAAAATGATAAATATTGTATGAGACCACTGTTTTAGAAAGTTAATAAGAGGTTTTCTTGATAAAAGAAGCATTCTATGCTGGTTATGGGGGGCAAGGTGGGGAAATTATTCACTGATAAGAGGGTAGACACATGTTAACCTGGATTATGGGGC
Organism: Chrysochloris asiatica; assembly: GCF_000296735.1. Taxonomy (NCBI): domain Eukaryota; kingdom Metazoa; phylum Chordata; class Mammalia; order Afrosoricida; family Chrysochloridae; genus Chrysochloris; species Chrysochloris asiatica. The sequence continues at coordinate 6,707,790 of NW_006408563.1, read as the reverse complement.
AGGCAATACACAGCAAGAGGGAGATATCTTGGCAGACGAAAGATGATGGCAGCGGAGACACAGAGAGGAATGCAAGATTTAAGTGAATAGAGGTAAATACTGTTAACTGTTGGTACATGGAGGGGATTACAGTTGTTGTAATGAAGGAAAGTGTATGATTTCTCGAATGTAAAACTTATGATCTGCTCTGTAAACCTTCACTCAATTCACAATAAAAAGTTAAAAAAAAGAAAAACGGTAAAAAACCAAGGAGTTTGCTCAGATATCTCCTAGGAGCCATATTGGGGGACGGGGAAGTGCTGGCTCTAGTTATCATAACAGTATTAAGGGAAACACCAAAATATACAATTGTCTTAATTGTGCATTTTAATCTCTGGCAAATAAAGTCCATAAGAATTAGCATAACTGGCAGAGATTAAATTCTCAAAAGTGGCCATATGGTAAACTTTGTGTGCACTGTATGGTTTTGGAGTTTGACGAGTAAAAGACATGTTGCAATTTTGCTTTGGAACTAGACATTTTAGAATGTTGAACTTATTATTTGTTGAAAATAGTAATTAATAATAATTGTAAATTATCTTAGTAGATGAATGCCCCAATGTGGAATGGTTCCCATAAACTATTTATTTGTGAAATTCATTTTTCCTGAAATCTCAAATGAATTATTCTCTACTTAACCTAAGGATGTGACCCCTATTGTACACTTCTTATGCAAGAAAACTCAAGTTCATAGAGGTTTTTCTAATTTGAATATTAGAGGGCAAAAAGAAAAATATAATAAATTGAAAATGCTCTTGCTCTCATTAGGACCATATCATTTGAGATGAATTTAGTTAAAGTGAACAAATTACAAGGTGGAGGAAAAGCAAGGAGGATGGATGAACTAAACAGACAAACAAAATGGTGGGAGACCAGCATTGTAGATTTGTAGATGCATTAACATTTCAGGAAAGGTTGCTTACTTCCTAGGCCACTACATAGGAGATAAGGATTAGCAAAGGCAAAAAAGAAGAGAACTGAGCCTGTTTGGCACAAGCATGGTTTTCAGTTACTTGATGCTTTGGGTCTGTTTTGATAGCCAAGCATATCTTTTGTAACCCAGGCAGAAAGGAAATATTTGTCCTACTGAAGGAGCTGGGCTGGTTTGTGAGATGAACTGTGAGCATTCCAGACTAAAAGATAATTAAGACCCATGAAGTTTTCTTCTTGAGCAAGAGTTCAATAAAAGTTTATAGTGACTTTACAAACGGACTCCAACCTGAAGTCTTAGCACCCTTTTATTTGGGATATTAACTTTGATGACTTTAAATTTGTATGTGAAACTGACTAAGGAGAAAAGGGACAACGTGAAAATAAATTTTTAAAATCTGGTTTTGAACTATGGCTGGTATGTTAAAATATTTAATTTTTCCAAACTTGGCATTTAGAGAAGAGGGAGGATTTAAACAGAGGATGGCCAGCTGGCTAATTACATGTTGCCAACATTTCCCTCTGGCTACTTACTGGATGAGTCCTGTTTATGTCAAAGGCTGACTCTGTCCTTCATCCTCTTTCATGGCCTAGAAATGAAATGCCATGCATTTTACTTAACATGAAATGTTCTGGTGAAACTCAAAGCAACAAAGCCTTCTTTACTCACTTGGGGGATAGGTCAGGACAGGCATTACTAGAATAGGCAGTGTGAAAAAGTTTGAGGACATGGCTAAAAATGATGAACAACAAAGATTTCAGTTGACCACCATCACCTTCTCCCTGCTTTTGAGAAGCTGATTTCTTCTTCCTAAAACACTGGTGAAGTCTTATGCTATTATAGAAGATTTCATGACTAAGATTTTCACACAGCATAAAAATAACTTCTGGGAACTCCATTTGCCTTTAACCCTAGCTGAACCCTGTGGATAAAATAAGGGTTAACTTAAGTTTAGTTGGTGAGTGTTAAGCCGGGATGGCCTCTCTCATTGTGTGATCTTTATAGACAAGCTTTCAGGGACCTCTGCAGTAGGTTGCTCAGAAAAGGAACCAAAAATAAACCTGATGGTTCCTTGAAAAGAATGAGATAGGGAAGAATAGAAGGGAAATGAGAGTATGTGTGAAGAACATATACTAGGGGTGGAGATTATAGCAGTGACAGCATCATAGTCTGTCCTTAAGAGCCCTATCAGACAATCTATCTAGTAGAAATTGCAAACTCAAATGCTTCCAGGCAGGGGCAGGAGATGACGTAAATGTGGAAGGATATAATACTATAGGGAATGGTGGTCACTGTATTGGACTGCAAAGCACGAAGTCAATTCTGATTCATGGTGCCACGTGTATCAGTGTGGGACTATGCTCCTTAGGGTTTTAATGACTGAATTTTTATAGTAAATTGTCAAGTCTCTCTTCCATGGTGCCTTTAAGTTGACTTGAATCTGCAACCTTGTAGTTAGCAATCCTGTAAAGACATTTAAATGAAAAAACAAAACAAAAGGAAAACCCTGTACTGACCGTAGACTGTATTTTGCTTGAGGGTCATGCGTTTCACTGCTCTCCAGTGAGAGCTCAAAAGTAGGAGTCTGATCTTTGGGGCTACCACTCATCTGATAGTTCGCTGTACTGTGGTGGTGGTGTGTATGTTGCTGTGATGCTGAAAGCTATGCCATTTTGTGGCCAGGTTACAGAGGAGTTTTAGACTAAGACAGACTAGGAAGGAGAGGCAGAACACTTCTGAATGGTTAGCCACGGTAAACTTCATAAACAGCAGCAGAGCAGTTTCTGATTTGTGCTGGACGATGAGTCCCTCAGGTTGGAAGGCACTCCAAATATGACTAGGGAAGAGATGCCTCCTCAAAATAGAGTTGACCTTAATGATGTGAATGGAGAAAAGTTTTTGGGCCCCTCATTTGCTGATGGGACACAATTCAAAATGAGAAGAAGCAGTTACAAAAATCCATTAATAATTGAAACCTGCAATGTACAAAGTTTGAATCTAGAAAAATTGAAAGTCATTAAAAATGAAATGAAATGCATAAGGATCTCTGGTAGTGTAGTGGTTGAGTCGGGCTGTTAATCTCACGATCACTGTTTGAAACTACCAGTGGCTTCGAGAGAGAAAGATGAGGCTTTCTGCTCAAGATTTATAGTAAAGATTTATAGCCTCAGAAACCCTACATATGGTCACTATGAGTCGGAACTGACTCCACAGCACACCACCACCACCACCAGTGAGCTGAAATGGATTGGTATTGGCTATTTAAAATCAGACAATCATATGGTTTACTGTGCTGGGAATGACACACTGTAGAGGAATGGAGTTGCATTCATCATCAAAAAGAGCATTTCAAGATCTATTCTGAAGTATAGTGCTACATGTCATAGGATAATATTCATATGTCTACAAGGCAGACTAGTTAATATGACTATTATTCAAATTTACCCACCAACCATTAAAGACAGTGATGATGACATTGAAGGATTCTACCAACTTCTTCAGTCTGAAATTGATAAACATTCAGTCAAGATGTATTAATAATTACTGGTGATTGGAATATGGAAGTTGGAAATAAAGAGGAAGGGTTCATAGTTGGAAAGTATGTTCGTCCTTGGTGATAGAAATGATTCTGGAGATTGCACGATAGAATTTTTCAAGACCAATAATTTATTTAATGCAAATATCTTTGTTAACATAAATGGTGTTCTACACATGGGCCTCACTAAATGGAACACACAGGCATCAAATTGACTACATCTGTGGGAGGAGAGTGTGGAAAAGCTCAGTATGGTCAGTCAAAGCAAGGCTAGGGGCTGCCTGTATAACAGACTACCAGTTGCTCATATGTAAGTTCAGACTGAAGCCGAAGAAAATTAAAACAAGGCCACGAGAGCCAAATTAAGACATTGAATATATCCCATCTGAATTTAGAGTCATCTCAAGAACAGATGTGATGCATTAGACACTAATGACAGAAGGTCAGAAGAATTGTGGGATGACATCAAGAACATGATATATTAAGAAAATAAAAGGTTATTAAAAAAAGAACAAAGAAAGAAAAGACCAAAATGTGTCAGAACAGACAATGAAACTTGCTCTGGAATATAGAGAAGCTAAAATGACTGGAAGAAATGATTAAGGAAAAGAATTAAACAGAAAATTTCAAAGGGAAGCTCGAGAAGACTCAGTCAACTATTATACTGAAATGTGCAAAGACCTGTCGTAAGAAAGCTAAAAGGGAAGAACACTTTCAGTGTTTTTCAATCTGGAAGAACTGAAGAAAAAAAATTCAAGCCTTGACTTGCAACATAGAAGGACTCTGTAGGCAAATATTGAAAGTAATACACAATCACTGTACCAAAAAGGAATGGTCGATGTTCAACCATTTCAAGAGGTAGCATATGATCAAGAACCGAAGATGTTGAAGGAAGAAGCCCAAACTACACTGAAGGCATTGGCGACAAACAAGGCTCCAGGAATTAATGGGATACAAATTGAAGTTTTTCAACCAACTAATTCAGTGCTGGAGGCATTCACTGGTATATGCCAAGAAATTTGGAAGATAGCTACCTGACCAACCCATTGGAAGAGGTCCATACTTGTGCCCATTCCAAAGAAAGTGACCCAATAGAATGCAGAAATTGTCGAACAATATCATTAATATCACATGCAAATAAAATTTTCCTGAAGATAGTTAAAAAACAACTGCCAGAAATTTAAGCCAGATTCAGAAGTGGATGTGGAACTGGGGATATCATTGCTGATATCACATGGATCATGGCTAAAAGCAAAAAATACCAGAAAAATGTTTACTTGTTCTTTATTGACTATGCAAAGATATTTGACTGTGTGGATCATAACAAATGATGGGTAATATTACAAAGCATGAATATTTCTGAACACTTAATTGTGCTCATGAAGAATCTGTACGTTGATCAAGAGTAGTTGTTTGAATAGTTTTAAATCAGGAAAGGTTGTATCCTTTCACCATGCTTATTCAACCTGTATGCTAAGCAAATAATTCAAGAATCTGGATTATATAAAGCAGAATGTGGCATTAGGATTGTAGGAAGACTAATTAGTAGCCTGTGATATGTATATAATATGAAAGCAAAGAGGACTTGAAATACTTACTGATGAAGATCAAAGACTACAGCCTTCAGTATGAATTGCACCTCAATGTCAAGAAAATGAAAATCCTCACAACTGGACCAATAAATAACATCATGATCAATGGAGAAAATACTGAAGTTGTTGAAGACTTCATTTTGCTTGGATCCATAATTAATGCTCATAGAAACAGCAATCTAGAAATCAAATGATGTATTGGGTTAGGCAAATCTGCTGCACAAGACTTCTTTAAAGTGTTCAAGACCAAAGACGTTACTTTGAGGACAAAGGTGTTCCTGGCCCAAGTCATGATATTTTCAATTGCCTCATATGCATGTGAAAATTGGGTACTGAATAAAGAAGACCATAGAAGAATTGAAGCATTAGAATTATGGTAATGGCAAAGAATATTGAAAGTACCACGGACTGTTGCCAGAAGAACAAACAAATTTGTCTTAGAAGAAGTACAACCAGAATTCTCCTTAGAAGTCAAGATGGTGAGATTTCATCTCTTATAATTTGGACAGCTTGTCAAGAGGGGCCAGTTATTGAAGAAGGACATCATGCTTGGAAAAGTGGAGGGTCAGTGAAAAAGAGGAAGACACCCATGAGATGGACTGACATAGAGACCACAATAATAAGTTCAAACATAACAACAATTGTGAGGATTACACAGGACTTGGCAGTGTTTCATTCTGCTGTGCATGGGATTTCTATTAGTCGGAACCAACTCGATGGCATCTAACAGCAAGTTTTGGAACTGTATTTATTTGTGGAAAATGACTTACAAATGTGCTTTGTACAAAAGACACTACTTTTTAGACTTTCTGTTATGACCTAGAATTATGTAAAATTCTTCTTTCTTTCTTTTTTATTTTTTTAAAGTTTTTGTCATGAAATGAAGGACATGTCCTTGGAAGGAAGATGTTCATCTTGGAAATTGTCAGTGGGACTGCCCTTCACTTCCTCATGGGAGAGCTAGGAATAAACACAAAGATTTTCCCCGTATCGGCACACACTCTGGGCCTCTCTAAATCCCAGGCACACTGCTCTCTGCTATGTCCTATCCAAATCCCAGTGGCACCATAGAGGAAGCAAACCATCAAACAGTGAGTTTAAAGTCAGTTTTGTGAATAAAATCGGAAGCTTTTGTTGATTAGAAGGAGAGATTACTTTGTTGATTTGTATAAATAAATCAAAATAAATTTCTCTTAAAGTGTGTGTCCCTTAAGGGTGAAGCTGAATGAGTAAAGATTTACAGTTGGGATAGTAATGTGCAGCTAAGAACACAACCATGATTTTTAAAGTCTTCTAGGGCCCTGTTGTTAAGTGCCATTGAGTCATTCTGACTTATATCGACCCTGTATATGGTTTCTGAGGAGTAGCTGGGTAAGTTTGAACCGCTTACCTTGTGATTCAAACCGACCTTACTGTCCAGTGCATTATTTTTAGACATCCTACCTGAGAATTTCTCTCTACTCTCTTAAACAGGGATTCTATTAAAAACCAAATTTAATCTACAGAATACATAGTATATGGTATTTCTTGAACAGATCTGAGAAGAAACATTCTGGTATCTGTGCATTATGGTAGACCTATGCCTTGGTCTTATGGAGTTCTGGTGTGGTGTTGTGGGTTAATGTGCCAGACTGCAAAGCCATTTGAACTGCAAGGTTGGTGGTTCAAGCTCACCAGCTGCTCCTTGGAAGCCCTATATAGGGTTGCTATGGGTCGGAACTGACTTGACGGCACTTCACAACAACAACATGCGTTGGTCTTAGCTTACTTTTGCTGCTGTTGCTGAGTTTCTCAAGATACCAGGCAGAGGTTTCTATGCCAACCTGTCTTCTGGTCAGATCCTCTGCCATAGACAGACATAAACATCCATACTGCAGGCTGTCAGAGCAAAAATAGCATTAGCAAATAGTTACTGACTACCTATTTTGTACTTATTGTTGTTGGGTTGGGGAGTTGATTTTGACTCAGGGCACCACGTGACACAGTAAAACTGCCAGATAAGGTTTTCTGTAGGATAAGCACTGGACTGCTAACCCCAAGGCTGGCAGTTCAAACATACCAGCCATTCCTTGGAAACCCTAAACAGGGTCGCTATGAGTTGGAACTGACTAGTCGGCATTTAACAACAACAACAACAATCTTTATTGAAGGAGATCTCTGGGTCTTCTCCTGCAGAGTCTGGATGGGCTTGAACTGACAACCTTTGGGTTAGCAACTTAGTGCATAATAGTGGACCAACCAGGCTCCTTAATATGTACCTTGTTGCTGTTGTTAAGTGCCATTGAGTCGGTTTTGATTCATAGCAACCCTGTATAGGGTTTTCAAGGAGCGGCTGGTGAGCTTGAACCAATGACCTTGAGGTTCAAACCAACCTTGCAGTCTAGTGCATTAACCCACAGCACCACAGCAGGACTTCCTATGTACCTAGTTGTGTGCATATGAAAAGAGAAATCTCTATTAGGTGGGAGATAAACAGAAGAAGGCCATCAGTGTAACGGGAGTAGAATGCTGGAAAAGAAGATTGGAGCCAGACTGAGGGATTCAGACCTCTTCCTGTAGATGTTGTTGTTGTTGTCAGGTGCCATCGAGTCGGAACCAACTCATAGCGACCCCATGCACAGCAGAACGAAACAATGTCCGATTCTGGGCCAACATCACTACCGCTGCCACACTTGAGTCCATCAATGATGCCACCTGGCTGATCCATCTCGTTGGGGGCCTTCCTCTTTTTCTCTGACCCTCCACCCTACCCAGCATGACATCCTTCTCCAACGATTGTTTCCTCCGGACAATATGTCCAAAGTATGAGAGACAAAGCCTAGCCATCTTGGCCTCCAAGGAGCACTCTGGCTGCACTTCTTCCAAAACAGATCTATTGGTTCTTTTGGCAGTCCATGGCACTTTCAGTATTCTCCTTCAACATCACAAGTCAAAGGCATCAATTCTTCTACGATCTTCCTTATTCACTGTCCAGCTTTCACATCCATATGAGGCTATTGAAAACACAATGGCCTGGGTCAGGTGTACCCTAGTCCTCAAGCTGACATCTCTGCACTTCAACACTTTAAAAAGTTCCTGTGCAGAAGATTTGCCCAGTGCAATACGTCGTCTGATCTCTTGACTGCTACTTCCGCCAGTGTTGATAGTTGATCCAAGAAGAATGAAGTCCTTGACAACTTCAATCTTTTCTCCATTGATAAGAATGTTGTTTATTGGTCCAGTGGTGAGGATTTTTGTTTTCTAGACATTGAGATGTAATCCATATCGAAGGCTGTGCTCTTTAATCTTCATAAGTAAATGTTTCAAGTCCTCTTCACTTTCAGCGATCAAGGTTGTATCATCTGCATATCGCAGGTTCCTGTAGATAGGGAGCCATTAAAAGTTTTTGAGCAGGAGAATGAAATGATAGGAGGGACATTTTAGTAAGCTTAACTTTTTCAGAGGAAAGAGATACTGGATTGGAAAATAATGATAATAAATCCAAACATTTGACCACATAGTGACAACGGGATGTTGAGTTATAATGAGGAATGCTGTTGTTGTTAAATGCTATCAAGTCTGTTCTGCCCCATAGCAAGCCTGTATAGGATTTCTGAGCACTGCGATGATGAACAGCATGAGCACCAAGATCCTGTTGTTCTGTACAGGGTTTCTGAGGAGCAGTTGGTGAGATTGAACCACCGACCTTGTGGTCCAAACTGACTTTGCAGTCCAGCGTATTAACCCCAGCGCCACACCAGGACTACACAGTGAGGAATGTTGTTGTTGTGAAGTGCCATCGAGTCGGTTCTGAACCTTAGTGTCCCCGTATAGGGTTTCCAAGGAGCACCTGGTGAGTTTGAACTGCCGACCTTGCAGTTCAAACAGCTTTGCAGTCTGGCACATTAACCCACAGCGCCACAGTGAGGAATAGCTCACATTAATGGTGTGATCTCTATGTGCCAAGTGCAGTGGTACTTGTTTTACGTGCATTAATCAGTATTTACAACAACACTTTGTGGTGGCTGTTATTAAATGTCACATTTTAACAGGCAAGAAAATTGAGTCTCAGAGCACTAAAAACACCCAGGTCACCTGGCTTCAGGGACCTCATCTGCAATGATGCTCTACACTGACTTTTAGGTCCGTCCTTCCCCACCATTGTGATGAGGTTGGGACCTGGGTAGGAACAATAATATCACTCTGCCACACTGTCTTTCTGTTTAGACACAGACCTCTCCTTCAAAGGTGGCAGCCTTGCCCAGATCTCAACTTCAAAAGACTCAGAATGCTTGCCAATACTCAGCATTCATTTCAAAGGAGCTGTGTGAGTGGAGAAAGGGTTGTTGTTGCTAAGTGCTGTGGAGTCAGTTGGGGTTCCTAGTGACCTGCAATAGAGTTTCTTAGGAGATGTGGGTGGATTTGAACTGCTGACCTTATGCTGGATAAGCAGTCCAGTGATTATCCAACAGCATCCCATCAGGACACCTAACTGTTGTTGTTAAGTGCTGTCGAGTCGGTTCTGACTCATAGAAACCCTTTATAGGGTTTCTGAGGTTTTCAATCTTTGTGGGAGCAGAAAACCTCATCTATCTCCCTAGGAGTGGTGAGTGGACATGAACTACCAACCTTGTGGTTCGAAGTCCAGTGCTTATCCTACAAGGCAAATATTATAAAAGTATCCCCCATGGCTGTCAACACATTTTTGCAGAGGAAGGAAGGATACTCAGTAGTTGTTTTTTTGTTTCCTGTTTTGATGCTTTGCATTAGATGTTAATGATGTCACTCACCTGGCCGTCTTGGCCTTCATTCAGTGGCTTTAGGATGTATTTACTTCCTATGGATGTGAATGGGAGATTGGGACTCACCATCAGAAAAAGAACATGTGTTATGAACTCAAACTGACTATATGGTTTGTTTGTTTATTTTCTCCAAGTTACTGTGTAAGATTCTTAAACACTTTGAAGCTATAGATATAGATCCAGGTCAATACAACCTTGTAAGAACAAAACCAAGAAGAGATGTTTGCCAGTTAAGTTTCTCTTAGCAGGTGCTCTTCTAAATTAAAAGCCTGCTGCAGAGTTAACCAGAAGATGGCCTAATTAGATCATGTTTAAATTAAGGTAATTCCACAAAGGCTGCATAGAACAACTTTTATTTTTCTCTCATTATGGAACTTACCTGCACAAAGGTATCCATTAGCTTCAAAAACAGTAATTTTGACTAGGTGTCTTGATTTATACTTAACACCAAAAAATTTCTTTAAACTAATAGTAATAACTGCAGTCCTAAAGAATTCTATTATAGAAAAAAGCAGAATACTTTAAGTGTTGGTGGTGGTGGTTGTGTGCCAAAAGTCAGTTCCAATTCATAGCAACCTTGTATAAGGTTTCTGCAGAAAGCCTCTTCTTTCTCCCGAGGAGCAGCTGGTAGATTTGAACTGTAGTTAGCAGCCCAGATTATAATCCACTACGTTTCCAGGGATCCTTACTTTAAGTGCAGACCTAAACTGTTTGTAAATAACTGTCGTCCTATCATACAATGGAAGAACTTAACACAAATATATTTGATTTGTCATTAATTTTAGCAAACATTTATTGAGGACCTACTGTGTGCTGTATGTAATTTAATCCATATGATGCAGTTCTATTGCTGCATGGATTTTTTATGCTGAGTTATATGAAGAATAAGCAGTTTGCTGTTTTAGCAGATGACCTCTGGCCTGGCCTAGCTGTAATATACTGCATCAGCATATTAACCTATTGATTCACTATTGACTCTATTTTTAAGTCTAAACTTTGTTCAGGCATTGATTGAAATGGACTTATTTTTGCAAGCAGGCAGATTACAGAGGCAAATTGCCTTAGAAGGACTATTGAGAAATCTTGAAATCATTTTGTTTAGAAAGTGAAACAAATGTATTTATTCCATTTTAATCAGTATAGTTTGCACAGTAGAGAGAGGTGCTCAAATTGTCAACAGTTAAAATACGTACTGATAAGATTTGTCAGCTTTCTATAAAAATATGTTATGGAGGTCTGAAAGGCAAAGCTTAGAAATCTCATGATGATAGTTTTAAAATAATCCTTGTTTGATTTCATGTGAGTCCTTTAGTAAGAACTGATATTAAAAAATAGAGTGTTTTTTTCTTCTTCAAAGCAGTAGAGAAAGTTCATCAAATCCTTGAGGAAAAGTTTAGCATTTGGGTCACTCTTCTTAATAATATTGGGTTTGTAGAATTGATATTGATCGAGAACTAAGAATCCTATTTCAGTTTAGGAGCTTTAGAAATTGATTTCAGAGAGTCAATATTTAAAAGCCAACCTTCTCCAAATCCATATTTCTTATTAAACTTCACTTTACATTACTTTGCTGTATTTTCCTTAATATTTTGTCTACAGAATTGAGGTATCCCTCTATTATTTAACCAATAAAATTCCTTGGGATGGGTTTTGGGTAGATGACTTGTTAAACAATAGATTTAAATATTTTTTAGCTTACGTAACACCCAAACATAAGATTGTATTGTTTGAAACAGATGTATTGGCACAAACAGACATATAACTTTCAAGTTTTGGGTGTTGAGTTCACAATTTTTTTTTTTTTTAAAGTTTTTATTGTGAACTGAGTGAAAATTTACAGTGCAGAGCATCAGTTTTATACTCAACCAATCACATTTTGTTTCATTGCAAAGATTAAATGATCACAATTCCCTCAATGCACCATTGGTTAACAGAATTTACCTCTATCCGCCTCCTGCCCTTTTTTTAATGCACACAAAGCACACAGAAAATATATATTCATTTAAATGACCAAAGGGCACACTGTGCAAGCTAGCCTCTTGTCCACAAGCACACAACCTTTTTCCTTTTGTGGGTCTAGAGTCCTCAGCTGCCCAATGTCTCTGCACCATCATCTCTGCTGCTGTCACTGCTTTTCTGATTAGGATCCCACATTCCACTCATGCTCTTCCCTCTTGATGGTCCTAGGGCCCTCTATTCTTGGAATGAAATGTTAACTACTCCCCCCTTTTTGTTTCACATCTTCTACCCTTTCAGCTGTGGCAATCACAACTAGTCATGATAACAATTACTCACTATTGAATCAAAAGAATCCTAGCCCTATCCCACCCCCACCCCCCCATTCCCTCTCACCAGACCCATCTGGACAAGACAATTATTCAGTGGGAATTCTACTTTACCTGCCTCATTCTAAAACTAAGCACATTTTTGAAAGCTTGTAAGCCAGTCACTTCATGCCTTTATAATCCCCATTTTTGACAGCCATTTTCTAACTTGTCTGTTCCTGTCAACTCTGTGTATTGAGGGTATAGGCTTGATTCTTGATGTGAAGAATACTTCCTCTCAGTTGTAATTTTGAACAATTGCATCCATAGCGAAGGTCCAGTTAATCAAATTGTAGTAATTTACCCTTGCTTCCTGTATCAAACTTCTTTATCTTCCTCTGGTCAAGTTTTGATCAGCAAACCATCCAAGGTAGATCAAATGGGTACTATCTGCAAGTTTGGGCCTTCTTGCATGCCTTCCACCACTTCAGACTAGCTGGCTGCTTCACTCTCAGCTCTAGTCTCCAGTGGTAGGCCAGTGTCCATGGGCTCAGGAGTTCCCAAACCTCCTTAAACTTCAGACCAGCCAGTCCTTCCTCTTCTCTCTCTCATCTCAAGGTTGACGGGTGTCTGTGGAACATGGTTGAACTCAACCCATGTCTTCATTGCTGCCTTTCCCCCATTTACACTCACAAGTAGACCAAGGTAGTCACCAGTGAGCTTACAAAGCTGCTCATATGTTCCCTTTGAGTTTTAGTCTTGGAAGGAGGTTTACCCTGATAGGCTGAGTTTTCTTGCATTAATGGCTCCCAGGTAAACACCTTGCTTATTCTTGTACCAGCATTTTTTCTTTCTTTCTTTTTTCCTGCTGGTCTTTCTTTCAAGGAGTAACTTCTGTTGCTTTAGCATGCCAGGTTGGTCTGCATGTCCTTTCAAGTGGGAATGTTCCATCTCAGAGGGTTCTGGATAGGGCTCAGGATTCCACCTAACACTCCATGCTCTACAAAGGTTTAACAAGAAGCCTGTTTTACTGGGCACATTCTAGTAACCCTTTTTTGCTTACGTATTTTGATTCTATTTTTATAATATGCAATTTTTTTATAAAACAGTAATAAACTTAATATGACAAACAATGCCTACCTTTCCCAGATTAATAGATTAGAGGGAAATAAGCACTTGAAGCAACTGATTAAACAAATGCATCTCATTAGGGAATCTTTTCTCTGGCAATATTACACCTCTCCAGAAACCAAAACTTACTGTTGTTGAATCAATTATAATTTATAGTGACCCTAATTTGTTGTTGTTGTTAAGTGCCATTGAGTTGGTTCTGATTAATAGTGGCCTTGTATAAGTTTTCTGAGGACAGCCAGTGAGTTTGAACTACCGACCTTGTGGTTCAAACTGACCTTACAGTCCAATGGTTTACCCCATAGTGCCACACCAGGACTCCTACAGGACAGAATAAAACTGTTCCTTTGGGTTTCCTAGGCTGTAAATCTTTACAAAAGCAGACAGCCTTATATTCCTCCCATGGAGTGGCTAGTAGGTTTGAACCTCTGACCTTGAGGTTAACAGCCCAGTGCTTAATCCACTATGCTACCTGGGCTCCACACTACTGAGTAGTTCTTTGTTAGTATTTAGGGTATTGTAAGGAATAGGCTACAGTCTATCAGAACCATAAAACAATTTGTTTCTGCCCCACATTATTACTATTATGATGATCAGAACAGAGGATCACACAGGAAGATTCTGATGACCTTCAACCATGCCTTATTTTCCTTCCCTTCCTATCTTGCCCACTCTTTCGCCTCTCTTTCATTTTCACTCTTCTATTTTTCTTTTCCTAAACTGGCCAGTCCTCCATGATTATTGTTGATTTGGTGGGACCATGCATATGCTTACAAATGGATTCACAAATACCAGTGAACATGAACTAGCTGGCAATGTGGAACAATGGTTCTGGAGTCTGAGAGACCCAAGTTTGAATTTCAGTCTGGCCACTTATTCCCTCTGTGGTCATAAACAGATTACTTAATTTTACAAACCTCAGTTTCTTCTTGAGTAAAATGGGACTAATGGCATTTGCCCCATGTTATTGTTGTGAGGAAATCATAAGATAAATATTTGTAAAATTCCTAACATAGCATTGTAATCACTCAATTGTGTGGGGGAGATAGAGAAAATCTCAGTAAATACTGACCAGTGACTTGACTTGTGGAAGTTAAGAACATTTCCTGAATTTGCAAAAGCTTTTATGAAAAAGTAGAGAAAATAGAGATCAAATATAAACTGATCCTGACAATTCACTGGATAAGATGTTTTGAATTAGATAAAGTTCAAAGTGCAAAATTTTTACAGGAAAAAAACCGAAATGCTGAGATGCAGGCTGGGGAAAGGTGGACTTCAACCCAGTATGGAAACACAGATAGAATTAGTTAAATAATTGCTATTTATTTATAAAGTCAACAAGATATTGGGATACATGAAGGCAAAGGGCAGGAAGTGGCCTGTCAGCTTTTCCCAGCACTGGCCTCACACCAACTCTGGATACTTTTGTGTCACTCTTTTAAGGAGGATGTGGAGAGCTGGCAGAGTTCCAGGGAAGTGCAAAAATTGTAATTAAGGCTTGGAAACTAAGGGCTATGAGGAAAGACCAGAAAGCTGTGGGCTTATTTATTTAGATTAGAGAATAGAGTTTGAAGAATGATCTGAAGGGTCATTATAAGAAAGCCATTGGCTGTTACCAATCTTTACAAATAACAGGGCAAGAGAAAGGAGCATGCCTGGCACTGGAGAAAGTGTAGGGCGGTGAGACTCATTAACACAGAGGCTTTCAAGTCTCATCCTTGGCAATTGAAAAAGAAAACGGATTAATGTACAACTATGATGAGGCTTTCTGCTCCCGTAAAGATTTACAGCCTCGGAAACCCTGTGCAGGGTCGCTATGAGTCGGAACCGACTCCACCACACACAACCACCACCACCACCACATGGATGCGTTCAGGAGTCCCTGGGTAGTACAAATGGTCATTGAGCTCAACTGCTAAATGGAAAGTTGGAAGTTTGAATCCACCCAGAAGTACTTCAGAAGAAAAGTTTGTGGATATGCGTACTAGCGTAGTGGTTACGAATTTACTAACCTTAAGGTCGGCAGTTCGAAACTACTAGCTGTTCCTCAGGAGAAAGATGAGGCTTTCAGCTCCCATAAAGATTTGCAGCCTCGGAAACCCTGTACAGGGTCGCTATAAGTTGGAATCGACTCCACGGTACTTAACAACAACAACAAAGGCCCTAAGGAATACAGTTGTACTCTGACATACATGGAGTCCCATGAGCTGGAATTGACTGGACAGTAACTGGACAGTGGTTTACTGGTGAGTCCACCTAGTCAAATTTATCAGAAGAAAACAAAGGTGGCATTCAAATATGGCTTACGGCTTATTTGAAAATGTGCCATTTACTCTTGGTTGGAAATCACTTAGTTGTTGTAAATTTAAATATTAAAACAAAACTAGTTTGAAGGTATAGGCACAAATTAGACAGATTCAGGACTTCATGAGGCAAGGTTTTGCTCATGAGATTGGTTTTGGCCAATTACCAGCTAAAATAATCTTTGAACTATGTTTATTCACCACATCGGTCCTGGATGTTCCTTAGAAGTGAGGGTGGGAGACTTTGTCTCATGTGCTTTGGATATTTTAACAGGAGGGACCAGTCCCTGGAGAAGGATACTATTCTTGGTAAAGTGGTTGTTGTTGTTATGTTCCATGGAGTCGGTTCCGACTCATAGTGACCCTGCACAGGGTTTCCGGGTCTGTAAATCTTTATGGGAGCAGAAAGCCTCATCTTTCTCCCACAGAACAGCTGTTAGTTTCGAACTGTTGACCTTATTAAGGTTTGCAGCCCGATTCGTAGCCACTACGCTATCAGAGCTCCTTTGGTAAAGTGGAGGGTCAGTGAAAAAGAGGAAGACCCTCCATGCAGCGTTTCCCTGGGTTGTACATACGGTTGCTATGAATCGGAACCCACTTGACAGCATTTAACAACAACCAACAACATACGCTATAAAAACTACCTAGTTCATAAGAGCTTATAAGAGCGAATCAAGATTGTTGTAGTTTAAAAGATATCACAAGGTATTAAACTCTATTTCTAGAGGTGGGATATGGATATCAAGAAAGAGTTGGGAAGCAGGAAGCTGATGTTTATTAAATACCTCCTATCTGGTGTGGCATTGTAGGATAATGTGCTGGACAGCAAGGTAGGTTTGAACCACAAGGTTGGCAGTTCAAACTTACCAGCCACTGTTCAGAATCCCTATACCGGTCACTGTGAGTTGAAACTGACTTGATGGCACACAACAACAACAACATCTAGTACGCAGGGGAGCATGGTGGCTCTGTAGGATAAGCACTGGACTGTGAACCACAAAGTCAGTGGTTTGAGCCCACCAACTTCTCCGAGGGAGAAAGATGAGGCTTTCTGCTCCAGGAAAGAGTTGCAGACTCGAAAACTGAATCAATGGTGCTTAACAACAACAACATCTAGTAAAAATGAAGGAATCCTGGTGTTGCTGTAGGATGAGCATTGGACTACCGACTGCAAGGTCGCCAGTTCAAGATGAGACTTTCTGTCACTGTATGTCAGATTAGACTCGATGGCAGGAGGTTTGTTTGTTGGTTATTTAGTAAGCACATTATGGAATTTCTCATTTAAGTATCCACTGTTGTTCTTATTCTGTGAATTTCACAAATTCACACATAGCTGATAAACAGCAGAGATAAGATTGAACTGATCATTTTGACTAATTCTCTAAATGTGATTATGAAAAGAGAGGCTGTTGAAGTTGAAGAAAGTAAAGCTTTCTTCAGAAGGTGAATTCCCAAGGTTGTATCATGAATAAGGGAGTCCTGGTGGCATAGTGGGTCAAGTGTTGGGCTGCTAAGCCCTAGGTTGGCAGTTCAAACTCACCAGATGCTCCACAAGAGAAAGAGGAGGCCATCTGCTTCTGTAAAGATGTATGGTCTCAGAAACCCTAAGTAGTGGTTCTACTCTGTCCTATACCTGCTCAGATTGGCGTTTTATACAGTGAACAAGTGGCAGGTCCACTTGTCTCTCAGTCCATTGCTCTTTTATGTAACAACCTGTCCTTTTTGTTTAATTTTTAGCACGCACAATCCCAGTTTATTTCCTGAAATAACATGCATTAGATGAAGATTTATGTGAAGGAATTTCTAGAAATTTCCTATTGTCAAAAATTCAAACATTTAATATTCATGAAAGGCTAAACTAAGTTATTCAAATGAGAACTTTCTCTTCATTTCAGCACTGGGCAAACTTGAAAATTATATGCTTTTGTAGAAAATGGATTTGGTGTTTAACTTCAGAAATGTATGTGAGAGTTAAAGAATTCTTTGTTTTGGAACCTGTGGATGCTATATCAGTTCTTTGACAATGGTAAGAATATTTTAAATTGAGAAAGAAGAGGAGTTGTAACAATTTAGGAAAATTCATATGAAAGTACCTATATCGATTGCACATATATTACTGCATCATTTGTATCAATCGCATAAATTTTTGCCTTATTTGGTTAGAGTCTGGTTTTCCCTCTTCTTACTATTTCCCCTCAATTTAATTCATTAAAATTTTTTAAGTTACATTTTTTTATTATAAAAATCCTTGATTTCCCTCATCCTTCTCCCTTGATAGTTTCCCTCCCCTGCCCTCCCATCCCATTCTCATTTACTGAGTTCTATGTTTCCATTATATCTCAGCACTTGGCATGAGGCTGTTTATATCAAGTCCACTTCCTGCATTTTAGGGATTGATAACTGGGCTCTTGTAGTAATGATAGGAATGCAGGAAGAACACATACTTTTCATATAATGAGTTTACTCCCGTAATTGGAAAAATTCTACTCAGAAATGTCATCTGTTCAGGACCATACAATGTTTAAGCCTTCAAGAGGACAATTTCTAGAACTATTCATAATAGAATATTAAAATGTTAGCCACAAAAAGAGCTTAAATTGCATATGAGGAAACAAAAGCCTAGGGATCTTTGTGAAGACTTTTTTTAGTGCAAAGCAAATAATTTGCTTCTTTATTTTATTGATTCTGTAATTCTTATTTTCTTGACTGATTTAGTTTTGGAGGTGTGCCTTACAGATCTTCTTGTCATTTAATCTGTAAGTATAGACTGCCTGGTAAAGGAAGAAGAAAAGGAAAACAGGGAAAGTATGCTTTTTCCAGCCACTTTATTCAGCAAGAAGCTTGGTTACAAACCAGCAGAATCATCTTAGGGAAGTCCTAAAAGTTAATGCTATTTTACTCATTGCTGCCCCTAGAGTCCTGGTGTGGCGCTGTGGGCTAATGCGCCAGACTGAAAAGCTGTTTGAACTGCAAGGTGGGCGTTTCAAACTCACCAGCCTCTCCTGGGAAACCCTACACAGGGTCACTGTGGGTCAGAACTGACTCGATGGCACATAGCAAAAACAACAGCCTCTAGAGTGGACCAAATAGAACGTACAGACCTATGTTTTCTTTGCTAGAATATACATTATATGGAAAAATGGGACTTTTGACTCTTTTTTGACTGTCTCCATGGATTGAAGAACAAGATAACCAAATTCAACCTCATGTCCATTGTCTTTGAAGTGGCAATGATTGTTAACTAATAACAAAAGACAAAGCAAGTTGAAGTCTATGATTTGATGAAGAAAAGTTTTTGTTTAAGGTGATCCTTTACTATTTCGAGAAAAATATGTTTTAAAGCATTATTTCCTAAATATGCCTTCTTATATCAGTCTAGAAGGACATACATTTTCCCCCCAAATAAAGTCATTTAAAATTTTTTCTTTCATGATTACAAAATGATAGGTTGATGCAGAACAGAAAAATGTTAAAATAGAAAATCATCCTAATTACCTAGCAAAGTTACCATCCTTCTTGGTATCACTCTCATTTACTGTATCTATCTGTACATGCATGCATCTGTATACAACTATATCTCTCTATCTCTATATGTTGTTGTTGTTGTTAAGAGCTCTCAGGTTGGTTCTGAGTCGTAGTGATTCTGTATAGGGCTTTCAAGAAGCAGCTGGGGGGTTTGAACTGCCAACATCCTGGTTAGCAGTCCAGTGCTTATCCTGCAGTGCCACAACAGGACTCCAGGAACACCCTTCTCCACACACACACTTTGTTGTTGTTGTTAGGTGCCATCGAGTTGGTACTGACTCACAGCAACCTAATGAACAGCAGAACGAAACACTGCCTGATCCTGGGTCAACCTCACTACTGTTGCCACGCTTGAGTCCGTCCATTCTGCCACTTGGCTAATCCATCTCGTTGGGGGTCTTCCTCTTTTTCTCTGACCCTCCACCTTACCAAACGTGATAGCCTTCTCCAGTGACTGGTCCCTCCTAACAATATGTCCTAAGTATGAGAGACTAAGTTTGGCCATCTTGGCCTCCAAGGAGCACTCTGGCTGCACTTCTTCCAAAATGGATCTATTGGTTCTTTTGGCAGCCCATGGCACTTTCAATATTCCCCTACAACACCACAACTCAAAAGCTTCAATTCTTCTAAGGTCTTCCTCATTCTCTGTCCAGCTTTAATATGCATATGAGGTTATTGAAAATACCATGGCTTGGGTCAGG
Organism: Chrysochloris asiatica; assembly: GCF_000296735.1. Classification (NCBI taxonomy): domain Eukaryota; kingdom Metazoa; phylum Chordata; class Mammalia; order Afrosoricida; family Chrysochloridae; genus Chrysochloris; species Chrysochloris asiatica. The sequence goes on along the minus strand of NW_006408563.1, from coordinate 6,687,987 downwards.
CGCACCTTAGTCCTCAAGCTGACATCTTTGTTCTTCAACACTTTTAAAAGGTCATGTACAGCAGATTTGCCTAATGCAATCCGTCGTTTGATTTCTTAACTGCTGCTTCCTGAGTGTTGATAGTTGATCCAAGAAGAATGAAGTCCTTGATAACTTCAATCTTTTCTCCGTTGATAAGAATGTTGTTTATTGGTCCAGTGGTGAGGATTTTTGTTTTCTTTACATTGAGATGTAATCCATACTGAAGGCTGTGCTCTTTGATCTTCATCAGTAAATGTTTTAAGTCCTCTTCACTTTCAGCAAGCAAGGTTGTATCATCTGCATATTGCAGGTTGTTTATGAGTCTTCCACCAATCCTGATGCCATGTTTTTCTTCATATAACCCAGCTTCTCGGATTATTTGGTCAGCATACAGGTTGAATAAGTATGGTGAAAGAATACAACCTTGTTGCACACCTTTTAAAATTTTAAACCATTCAGTGTTCCCATGTTCTGTTCAAACAACTACTTCTTGGTCCAGGTACAGATTCCTCATGAGTACAGTTAAGTGTTCTGGAATACTCATACTTCGCAATATTGTCCATAGCTTGTCATGATCCACACAATTGAAAGCCTTTGTGTAGTCAATAAAGCACAGGTAAACATCTTTCTGGTATTCTCTGCTTTCAGCTAAGATCCATCAGACATCAGTAATGATATCTCTCATTCCACAGCCTCTTCTGAATCTGGCTTGAACCTCTGAACGTTCTCTGTCAATGTATGCTTGTAGCCATTTCTGTATTACCTTTAGTAAAACTTTAGTCCCAGAGATATCAAAGAGATTGTCCGATGATTTCCGCATTCTGTTGGGTCACCTCTCTTTGGAATGGGCACAAATACGGATCTCTTCCAATCCAGATAGTTGTCTTCCAAATTTCTTGGTAGAGATGAGTGAGTGCCTCCTGTGCTGCCTCACTTCCTTGAAAGGTTTCTATTTTTATTCCATCAATTCCTGGTGCCTTGTTCTTTGCCAATTCCTTCAATGCACCTTTAACACACACACTTAGGGTGCCTTAAAAAGAAAAGTTCAATCAAAACAGGTGTTTCCTAGAGGATCTGCTGGGCCAGTTCAGTTCAAGGCAGTGAGGTCAGCTCAGAAGGTTACGACAATTGTCTTTTTGGACTCTGAAGCAGTAATCTAACAGATTTTCTAAAGGACACAAGATGATCATGGGGTCTTATTAGGAAGAAGTTTGAAGAAAGTTGAAAAATCCACTGGTGAGAAAAAGGCCATGAAAGTTGCACCTAGGAATGTTTTCCCTATCAGGACAATGCCCCTGCTCAGTCTTCAAGGGTAAGAAAGGCTGTCCTAGGAGAGTTCTTCTGGGAAACCTTATCTCATCCACCTAACATCCCTGATCTTGTCCCTTCAGACTTCTTTTTCTTCACCTAACTCAAGGATCTATTTAAAGGCATGGGATACCAAAACTGCTGCTTTGATGTTGTATATATTGAAGAGCTCAGAATTCTTTGGGGAGAAGGGTTAGAGAGATGGAAACACTGCCTTCAGAAGTGTAGAGACCTAGATGAGATGGAGGATATGTCAAGAAATAGTAGTTTCAAAGAGTCTGGGGCAAGACTGTGGAATAAGCAGATGCACTGAGCTGACCCTCTGCAACAAAGACATGGGAGATGAGTGAAACAGATACAGGGGTGATTCTGGAGCCATGAACTTCAGAGACAAGAACTGAGAGGGAGGCTGAGTATCAAGTGGAAGAGGAAGCTAAACAGGAGCAGTGAAAGAGAAGACAATCAACAGACGGTGGGCTGGTGTGGGCTGGTCTTGGGCTTTGGCAACCAGCTGTTGATATAGTGACCAATGGATATAGGATGGTTGAAGGTTGGCAGCAAAGGGGGTGCAGTTCTCCCTTGTTCCCATGCTTTCCTGGTAGAAGGAGGGTGGAGGGGTAAACAATCCCTGCCCTCACCAATGCAGTGGCCAGTGGTACCCCCTTCTGCACAACCTCTGCTCTGCCTGGGTTCTGACATCTTGGTGCTTCTGTTTCTAGAGACATGTGAACGACCTTCCCCCCATCCCTGAACTATGCTACACAAACAGTGAACAGAGAACTAACTGTGTTCCTGCGTCCGGTCTATACCACATCCACTGGTAACGTGTGAGTGCCTGAGAATATACCAATATACAATATACCATATAAATATGACATCAAAACGTCTTGGAGAAAACAGACAATTTCAGCTTATACAAAGAAACAAGACAGAGTGCCTCAAACAAGTGATTAAAATGCAAACTCAGAAATTATAATACCAGAAATTATATTGGAACTACTTGTTAAGGAATTTAAAAGAATGCGAATTATGCCACTTCAACAGATTGAAAGATTGAGAAAACCACAGATGTAATCAAGGAAAACAGACAGATCTATGTAAAAAATCAAGAAACAAATCAATAAAAAAATTGAAAAATGATACAAAATTAACAATGATAAAGCCAGAGATTAACATTTGATTCAGAAATAGATAACACATTGAAAGGGCAAAGAAATAAAATGGAAATCTGTGGAAAGTCGAATTACGGCTTTAGTGAACAATTTCTCAATGATCATCTTCTGGAGAATCAATCAGAAAAATGAACTAAAAATCAAAGAAAGATTATGATTTATGTAGAATACCATAAAGAGGAATTATCGGGGTCCGAAGCCTGCTCAGACCACTGCGCAGGTTTCCCGAAGGAGAGGTGAGGATTAACGAACAGGCAAGGGACACAGCTGATTGCTAGTGACAAAGTTTATTTACAATCTGAGTATATATAGGGTGGTTCTGCAAGTCATTGCTGTTTTGCATAGTTACAAGTCTGTCCTTTACTGTGAATCAGGCGACCTTGGGAAAGCTCTATAAATCAGGCGACCTTGGGAAAGCTCTATAAATCAGGCGACCTTGGCAAAGCTCTATAAATCAGGCGACCTTGGGAAAGCTACCTTCCCTGCTGTGTTGATAAGCAGACACTGTCTGGTTAGACCCAGCCTTAAAGCTTAGTGAGGCCTGTAAGACTTTTGGTCCCCAACAAGGAATAAATTACATGTGATTGGAATTCCAGATTCCAGAACAGGAAGAACCAAAAAAAAAAACACAATTGTCCAAGGATTATTGGAGGAAAACTTCCCCAACATCATGAAAAATGGAAGTAGCCATTCAAGAAGTTGAATGAATTCCAAACAGAATAGAACATCTCCTCCCCGCCCCCCCAAAATACCAAGCTATATTGTAATCAAAGTTTTCAAAATGAAAGACAAAGAAAGAATAGTGGGAGCAGCTCAGGAAAAACAAAACATTAGCTACAATAGAGAGCTAATAAGACTCCATTCTGATTTCTCAGCAGAAACCATGCTTGTGTGAAGACAAAAGAATGACCTATATAAAACTCTAAAAGAAACAAAATGCCAATCAAGAATCATATACCCAGAAAAACTTATGATGGTGAACTTAGGTCATTTTCAGATAAACAGAAACTAAAAGAATTTTTAAAAACCAGAGCAACTTTACAAAAATACTAGAGTTCTTTGGATAGAGAACCAACAACAGACAGCAGCCTGAGACAAACATGCATGACAATATTGCCTAGACTCAACCCAGATAGCTAAGTATACAAAGTTGAACAGACCTAGAAGATTAAAACTACAAAACCGGAGATACCGTTGCAACAAAAACAATAAAAAGCCTCCCCAAACCTATAAAGTAAAAAAGAAGGAATAATGTAGTTACAGTACTTCTTAATGAAGAGATCAAGTAGACTTCAAGAAAAAGATAAAATAAATAGAAAAAAACATAACTGTAACCCTAAAAACTAGACTAAACCTTATACCTAGTCCTAACCCAACCTTTACCTGTAACACTCACCTCAGTCCTAACCTTAACCCTAACAAAAAACAAAGTCCTAGGCCTAGCCAAGACCTACCCATAGTCCCAATCCTAACCCTCATTCTTTACTCCTATCCACCTTGCCCCCAAAAAAGAGATATTGAATAAAAGAGATAATGGTTTCACATTTTGATATTTTTGTTTAATAAAGGTTTCTGTGATTTTGTAGCAATACTTTTTTACTTACTTTTGTATATATTATCTATCTATCTATCTATCTGTTAGATATTCTGTTCTTTGAAGCTTTAAAAAAATCCAACAATCAATTTGTCATGTAGCTTTTTCTTGCTTTTTGTGTTTGTTGTTGTCAAGTGCCATCCAGTCGGTTTTCACTGATAGCAGCCTAGTATAGGGTTTCCAAGGAAGGGCTGGTGAGTTTGAACCACCTACCATGTGATTAGCAGTCCAGTCTGTTTAACAGCTGCATAACATCTATTGTCTGCTTGTATTGTCATTTATTTAACTAATCCCCAGCTAATGAACATTAGGTTATTTCTAATATTTCATTATAATGAGTAAGAACTGTATCAACACTTTGACATATGTCTTTACGTCAAGAGATTATTTGTAAAGTAGATAAATTTCTAGAAATTAGATCCATGTTACACATATGTTTTCCAGAAAGGATTATTTTTTTCTTGTTAACAATTTTGCTTGCTTACAACAGCATTTGGGAGTATAAAAGTAAAAGTCAATTCATTGACTTTAATGCACAAAAATAATGTCCAATGTTGTTGTTGTTATTGTTGTTGTTAGGTGCCATTGAGTCGGTATCAACTCGTAGCAACCTTAGGCACAGCAAAACGAAATACTGCCTGATCCTGGACCAACCTCACTACTGTTGCCACGCTTGAGTACATCGATGCTGTCACTTGGCCAATCCATCTCGTTGGGGGTCTTCCTCTTTTTCTCTGACCCTCCGCCTTACCAAACATTATATCCTTCTCCAGTGACTGGTCCCTCCTGACAATATGTCCAAAGTATGACAGATGAAGTTTGGCCATCTTGGCCTCCAAGGAGCACTCTGGCTGCACTTCTTCCAAAATGGATCTATTGGTTTTTTTGG
>NW_006408563.1:6679439-6681028 GCF_000296735.1 Chrysochloris asiatica | reverse complement strand
CATTGATTTTGCAGAATTCTATCATGCATTTTCCAGCATCATTTCTATCACCAAGGCCATATTTTTCCAACTACTGATCCTTCCTCTTTGCTCCCAACCTTTGCATTCCAATCGCCAGTAATGATCAATACTTTTTGATTGCATGTTTGTTCGATTTCAGATAGAAGTTGGTAGAATTCTTCTATTTATTAATGTACATTAGTATGCATTAATCTTGACAATCAGGAGAAAGATGAGACTTTCTGCTCCCACAAAGATTTACAGCCTTGGGGTGTGGAGAGACTGGGACTCTCCTACATTGTTGGTGGGACTGTGAAATGGTGCAATAACTGTGGAAAATAGGATAGTGCTTCTACAGAAAGTGTGAAGTAGAAATATCATATGACTCAGCAATCTCTCTACTTGGTATATATCCACAAGAAATAAGAGCCAGGACATGAGAAGATACATGTATACCGATGTTCACAATAGTGAAAAGATGGATGCAGCATAAGTGTCCATCAATGGAAGAGTGGATAAACAAATTTTGGTACACACATGCAATACAATGCAATACTGAAGAATAACAGTGGATCTGTGAAACACCTCATAACATGGATGAATCTGGAGTTCATTATGTTGAATGAAATTAGTCAGTCACAAAATGACAAATATTGCATGAGACCACTATTATAACAACTCAAGAAAATGTTTTCATACTAAAAGAAATATTCTTTGAAGTTTACCAGGGGTGGGAGGGAAAGGAGAGTAATTCACTGGCTAGAGGGCAGACACATGTTAACTCAAGTAATGGGGAGGGCAATGTACAAGAAGAGGAAAGTTGGCAGAAGAATGATGAAGATAGGTGAAGACACAGGAGGTATGCAAGGGCTAAAGGGTAAATAGTGATATATATACAACCTTGGAACAATATGTTTTGCTGGTACATACATGGACAGAGACATAGGCTAAATGTGTATTGGAGAAAGTGTATATACTCTGGTAGAGTAGTGGTTATGAGTTGGGCGGCTAACCTCAAGGTCAGCAGTTGGAAACTACCTGCTGTTCCATGGGAGAAAGATGAGGCTTTCTGCTCCCATAAAGATTTACAACCTCAGGAACCCTATGCAGTGTCACCATGAGTGAAAACATACCACCACCGCAAATATATAAGAATTTGAAAGAAAATATTTGAATGTGGATATTTACCTTTCCTAGAAACACAACAATGAATATGGTAGAACATTGTTGTTGTTAAGTGCCATTGAGTCAGTTTCAACTCAAAGGGACCCTGTATAGAGTTTCCAAGGAACAACTGGTGGGTTTGAACTGCTGACCTTGTGGTTCAAACTGACCTTGTGGTCCAGTGCATTATCCTGCATCACTACACCAAGATTTCAGTGGGCAGAATGATGAAAACTTCTTAGATATTATCAAACATCTTAAGGCAATGAGTTGCTGTGCCTGAGGGCTAAGGACCATGGTCAACTGGCATAACACTTCACTAAGGCAATGTTTTACATCCTACCTTGGGATCTTAATAGCCCATCAGCGACCATCTAAGGTGCAGCAGTTGGTTTCTCCATGTGCGGAAGAAAGAAGAGTGATGA
>NW_006408563.1:6645755-6675344 GCF_000296735.1 Chrysochloris asiatica | reverse complement strand
GGAGCTCTCTGCTATATGTCCACCCGATCTGCCATCTTGTTTGTTCTCAGCAGCAACAATTTTGGCAAACACATTTTAAATGTATTTTATGAGTACACTAAGACATGTACTATGAATGATTAGTAGGCAACAAGTCTTCCCAACTGTTTGCCAAGCTGCAGTCAGTCCTCTAGTCTCTTATGCACAATATGTATGCTTCTATCCTTTTACTTATTTGCTTCTGATTTATGTTTTTAGATATCTTCTAAATGAAAATGCTAGTTCTCCAAGGGCAAGAATGATGTTAGTGACTTCCACACTACACTGAAAACTCCCAAAGATCTCAGAGAGTGTTTTCCCCTCAATAAACTTTTCAAATGAATAAATAGTCACAAAAATTTCCATTTGATTCTCTCACAGCTTCCACCTCCCTCTGTTTTCCTTCACTTTTGAAATATAAATGTAATATTTGCCCAGGGCAAACAGACTTGGGGCTTGGCAGACAGCATTGTGTAATGGGTATTAAACCAACCTGGTTTAACTCTTGGTTCTCTGATTTATTAGCTGCATGACTCTGGGCAAATTGTTTAACTCCTAGAAGTTCTAATTTCTTTCTCTGTAAAATGAAGATAATAGGTTGGACTTCAAAGAGTGTTCTAAGGATTAAAGAGATCTTGTTTTAAAGCCCTCAGTAAGGTGGCTGGTGTAGCACTTGATAAAAAGTAGCTATAACTATTATTGTTATTTTGTCAAAGGAACAGATAACCTAAAATTAAATAACTTTGACTATTTCTTGCCTTCCACTCTACTTGACACATCAGCTTCTGAATTGGAGGCAAGAAGAAGCTAAAAGTTAACCAAAGCTATGATCCGAGACCCTTAATAGGATCAACCTGGAGCATACGTTGGTCAATATAGATAAGATTTGCATGTTTTGTGAACTGAAAAAGGTGTTGAAAGTATTGAAATCGGGGAAGAACTGGATTTGGCTAGGTAGAAGTAATCACAGATTTGTTTTATTAGGATAAAAAAATAATTTCATAACATCCCACATTATACAACTCTAGGGAATAAAAAGCAAAAACTAAACATGTAAAAGTTGAACTATAGTGACCTCTGTTCTTTCTCAACCAGCAACCAACATTTCATAATGACCTAATGAAGTTTGCCTTTGAGCAGTTTGACTGTTCCTGGTTTTCAGCAGCATATGCACAGAACTTACTTTCCCTATAACAGTTGAGTCTTAAAAATGTGGGAACATCTCTTGGACCCCTTCGCTAAGTTTCTACTAGGTTTCTACGTTTGCTGCTACAGACTCCCCAGGGAAATGCAGCGCCACCAGGGTGTCTGTTATCAATGCTGCATCCCTCGGCATGAATTTCTTATACATTAAGTCTGTTAAAACAGCCAGTGCTTTTCTAAAAACCTATAGAGCAAAAAAGTGTTAACATCTTCCAAACATAATAATCATATTTAAATTTGGGTCTCAAGTTAGCTCCCTTTGAAAGGCAAAATATAGAAAAAAAAGAAAAGTCAAATGTATATTTCGTAGAACCAAGTAAGTAAATCTCTTCTTACATGGAGCAAAACAGGTCCTCCTTCCCTTCCTTTAGGAAAGCCAGATCCTGATTCATTTTCTGTTCAAGAGACAGCAGAAATACAACGCTCCATTTTCTACGGGTTTATTACAACATAGACAGCAGTATTATAATTTCTTTCAGGGTGAAGTGCTTCACTTGGATTCAGGCCAGCTAGACTCAGTGCCATTTAGTACGTCTGTAACCATGACATACTCAAATACCATCGTATACATTCTTTTAGGAAGCATTTAAAAATGTTATTTTAGCAGAATTTTATTAGAAGTGGCTGTCAGATTTTGCTTTGTGACCAGATTTCTTATTCCACGTGTGAGAACATTCAGCTAGCATTGCACGTGAAGGCACCACCCACTCCTAAACACAAAGCTGTCCTAAACTCACCCTGAAGGGTGGAGTCCGCCTTTTGGTTCTTCTGTCACAAGAAACCTGTAATTGTAAAATTCCTCCTTTATTTCATCATTCACATGGACCTATATAGTGTTTCCTTGTCTTTTCTGTGGTTGTGTGGTATGCAGTCACTCTTGATGTTGTTTTGACGGAATTATAGACAGTTAAGTAAACATCTTAGGGAAATGGTTAAGATTTAAAGCTAAGGACACTCATACTTTTGGCTACTAAAGAAAAAAAAAAAAAAAAAAAGAAGACAAAGAATTTTTCTGCAGTTCTCTCTCCCATGTTATCACTGTGGATTTTTATCCCAGAGGACTATGTTTCTACATCCAAGTTTTGTAATCCTTACTTCCTGAATGAAAGCTACCTGAATGGACACATACAGTCACTTCCTACGTGGGCAGGTGATTGGCATTCCACAGCCCAAAAGGGGACATTTTAAAGAAGAGGGGAGGATCTTTTGTAACAAGCACAGCTGTACATAGCAGGCCTTTGGGCCAACGGCAAGTTGTATCTAGCAAGTTAGAGTCATCTTATTCCCTTTAGCAACCTGACATGACAAGCATGCTGCAACTACTTCTAAAGACTTCTCTCCTTTTTACTTAGGTTGGGGGAGGACTGAGGATAGCAAATGGGAGGTAAAAAACCCCCGCATCTATCCATTTACTTATTTATTTATACATTTATGGCCTATAAGTAGCAAACATTTACTAAGTGCTCACCGTATGGCCAGGCACAGTACTAAATGCTTTAGGCCTAGTGTTTGTTAATTCTTACCATAACCATCAAGTAGATGCATTTCAATCCCTATCTAGAAGTTGAGAAAATTGAGCCTTTGGAGACATTAAGAGACAGTGCTTGTGGAGTTCGTTCTGACTCATAGCAACCCTGTATAGGGTTTCCAAGGAGTGGCTGGTGATTTTGAACTGCTGGCCTTGAGGTTAAGAGTCCAGTGCTTATCCTATAGTGCCACACCAGGATTCTAACACAATATGGTTGTCGTTAAATGCCATCGAGTTGATTCCGACTCATAGTGACCTTGTATAGGGTTTCCGAGGAGCAGCTGGTGAGTTTGAACCACTGACCTTGCAGTTCAAATTGATGTTACAGTCCAGCGCATTAACCTACAGCACCACACCAGGACTCTCCAACACAATAGTTAGAGGCAAAACCGGGAGTTTACCCAGATGTATAGTTAATCCTGTGATCTTACCCATTGTACTATACTGCCTCCCTGTGTTAGAGTATCTTTTTCTTTTGCCTTCAACACTGTGAAGGATAAGAAGTAGAAGAGAAGAAACCTGCTGTATGATAGACAGATGTGTGGAACTGTAGGATAAGCACAAATCCACCAGCTGCTCTTGACGTCACATAACAGCAACAATATGTTTGGCACGAAACCCTATACAGGGTTGCTATGGGCTGGAACTGACTTGACAAAACTTAGCAACAACAACAATATTTGTTTTATATTATTTTTGTTGTTGTTGTTAAGTATCATTGAGTCAGATCCAACTGATAGTTACCCTGCATAGGATTGGTTGGTGGGTTTGAACTGCTGACCTTGCAGTTAGCAGTCCAGTGCTTATCCTACAGAGCCACTAATTTATTTGTTGTTGTTTAGTGCTGTGGAGTTGGTTCCAACTCATAGTGACCCTGTATAGTATGGTTTCTGACAAGTGGCTGGTGGGTTTGAATGGCTGACCTTACAGTTAGCTGTCCAGTGCTTATCCTATAGCAACATACCAGTTATGTTAAATGATACATACAAGGTAGTATGCCAGGGTTAAAGGGGACAGAGATAGAAAGTTATATATACACAACCTTGGAACAATAGTGTTCTGTGTATAGATAAATGGGCAGAGATGCAGACTGAATGGATAGGGAGGAAGTTGTTGTTGTTGTTATGTGCCGTGGAATCGGTTCCGACTCATAGCGACCCTGTATAGGGTTTCCGAGGCTGTAAATCTTTATGGGATCAGAAAGCCTCATCTTTCTCACGCAGAACGGCTGGTAGTTTTGAACAGCCGACCTTGAGGTTCGCAGCCCGATTCGTAATCACCATGCTACCATAGCGCTGTATGTATGTTTATATACCCAAAAAATATATGAGTGTGAAAAGGAATATCTGTACATGGGTAACCACAGGGAGGAAGTGGGACGACTGATGTTGCCTGGAGGGTATTAACAATCATTGAGATGAAACAAAGCATATGATTTTTTGACTATAAAATTGATGATCTTGTCTGTAAACCTTCACTCGATTCACAATAAAGAAATAAAAAAATAGTTGTTACATATGAAACAACTAGGAAACATCAACACCAACCCCCAAACTTACTGCCATCAAGTCAATTCCAACTCATAGCGACCCTATGTAGGCTTTCTCAGGCTGTATGTCTTTACCAGAGTAGAAAACCTCATCTGTCTCCTGCAGAACTGCTGGTGGGTTTGAACTACCAACCTTGCATTAGCAGTCTAGTGCTTATGTTACAGTGCCACCAGAGCTCCTTAGGAAGCATAAATAGGTTCAAACCAATACAACTGAAGCTGTTTGATCTCCAAAATATGATGAAACTGATCTCTTTCTGCTGACCTCTGGTTTTCTGAAGTGGCCTTTTGTTTTGTGTGAACAGTTGTCACTGAGCAACACCAGCTGCAGGAGAAAGTCATTCCTACCATGAACTCCTCTTTCCTCCCAACTACCTCCAGTTCTGGCAAGTGGAATTATTTTCAATGAATATGATTGATAGAGATGACAAGCACTCACATTTATTTAACTTACAAAATTTATTGAAGCAAAACTTCTTTAGAAGAGGCCCCAGCCTTGTCCTCTGGCTCAGACACAAACATTCAGGGGGAAAAGAAGCTGCCAATAAAATTTAGTTGGAAATTAGAGTGGCACAGATGAGGGACACTTTAAACACTTTTAGGTACCAAGATGCCTGCTTCTGCTGCTGTGTGCCCTCAGGTCAGTTCCAATTCAGAGGTCCTGTACAGTGTTTCCGAGGCTGTAAATCTTTACGAGGGAGAACAGAAAGCTTCATCTTTCTCCCCCAGGAAGGCTAGTGGACTCAAATTGCTGACCTTGTGGTTAACAGCCCAACGGGTAACCCAATATGCTACCAGAGCTCCTGATTGTGATACCTATCAACCAAGACAACAGCAACAAAAATCAAAACCAGTTGCTGTGGAGTTGATTCTAACTTACGGCAACCCCATGTGTTTCAGAGTAGAACTATGCTACATACAGTTTTCAATGTGACCTTTCGGAAGGAGATAACTAGGCCTTTCTTCTGAGGTACCTCCAGGTGGACTTGAACCACTAACTTTTTGGTTAGTAGATGAGTGCTTCAGTCTTGTGCCACCCAGGGACTCCTGTGATACTTACATCATTGTTGATGTTGAGTTGGTTCTGATTCATAGTGGCCCTATGTATAATATAGTCTCTTATTTTTAGCATCCCAAGGGATAGTTACATCTCAAAGCACAACCTAGAGTTAAGAGAACTTCCAAACATATTTCCAACAAACTTCAACTTCCAACAATAAAGTCCCTTGCTAGAGACATTAGGTTTGGGGTTGGTTTAGTTTACCGTGACTACTAATTTCCTAAAAACTGCCTGTGGGCTGCAGGGTTCATCTATAAATCCAGTCCTCCCTTAATCAATATTACATATAAGAGAGTATCCTCATATAGCCACAATCAGTGAAAATCTGCATGGATTCCTCAAGTCTTGTATAAGTTTTCTGTTGTGTTAGAAGTTACCAGCCATCTGTGTTTGTAGTGCGCTTCTAAGCGTCAGAATGATTGACGACACAAATGGAGGGCTTAAGAGAATCAAAGCTTTGCTACTGTCCTCATTTTGGTAAAGCAAACATCTCGTGGCATCTATAAAAGTAACTATAGTAAGGGCACAGTTCATGAGCTTGCTTTCAGTTTTGTGTATTAGCTTGAGGACAGTCACTTACTGTTCTTACCCCGACATACTAACAAACTAATGGAGTAAAGTATTTGCATGCTCTAGGAAACAAAATCTTTCTTTGTTGCTGGTCTGTCATTATACGACTCTTCTACTCTCAGCAAGATGAAGCCTGACAGACCTCAATACCACAGTGTGCATATTTAGTTGCAGCAGGCTGACAAAAATTTGGTAAAGGATCAAGAATTGGGGTACTATAGCATATTGTTTGGAAACCATTGCCTTATATACCAGAACACTTAAGAACCTGTGCACAGACCAAAAGGCAGTTGTGAGAAAAGAACAAGGAGATACTGAATGGTTCAAAATCAGGAAAGGTGTGCTTCAGAGTTGTATTCTTTCACCATAATTATTCAATCTGTATGCTGAACAAATAATCTGAGAAGCTGGACTGTATAAAGAAGAAGATGGCATCAGGATTGGAGGTAAGCTGATTAAGAACCTGTGATATGCATATCACACAACCTTGCTTGCTGGAAGTGAAGAGAATTTACTGGTAAAGAACAAAGACTACAGCTTTCAATATAGATTGCACCCCAGTTTAAAGAAGAAAAAAATCCTTACAACTGGATCAATAAATACCATCATGATAAATAGAGAAAAGATTGAAGTTGTCAAAAACTACATTTTGCTTGACTCCACAATCAATGTTCACAGAAACACCAATCAATAAATCAAATGACATAGTGCATTAGGCAAATCTGTTGCACAAGACCGTTTTAAAGTGTTCAAGCCCAAATATGTTATTTTGAGGACTAAGATGCACCTGGCCCGAACCATGGTATTTTCAGTCACTTTATATGTATGTGAAAGTTGGACAATGAATAAGAAAGACAGAAAGACTGAATTGATGCATTTGAGTTATGGTGTTGGTGAAGAATATTGAAAGTACCACAGACTACCAGAAGAACAAACAAATGTGTGTTGGAAGAGGTCCAGTCAGAATACTTCTTAGAAGCTAGGATGGTGAGACCTCCTCTCTCGTGCTTTGGACAAGTTATCAGGAGGGACCAGTCTCTGGAGATGAACATCATGCTTGGGAACGTAGAGGATCAGAAAAGGAGGAATGAGATAGACTGACACTGTGGCAGCAATAATTGTGAGGGTGGTACAGGACCGGACAGTGTTTCACTCTGATTTTCAGAGGTTGTCATGAGTCAGAACAAACTCAATAACACCTAACAACACCATCAACATATACCTGAAAAAAGAAATCATAATAAATAGAAGCACAGAATTAAAAAAAAAGATAAAAAGAAATATATCTGAGGATGCTTTTCTAAAGCCTTACAGTGGTATCTGAAAGCAGACCTTCAGCTTTTCCTTGTGAGGGAATGATGTTAGTTGCTTCTTCTGTTGGTGATACTCAGAGCTGGTTGCTTTGGGGGAGCATATGAACATGAAGTAACTCGGTGAAGTCTAAATGATGTGCAAAGAATTTCAGTGGCTTCTTAGAGCTTGATGGTTTAGTGGTGGATATGTGGAAAATACCATTAACCATATATACTTAAAACTGGCACTTCTTTGGCATTAAAGGAGCACATTGGCAACTGTCTGTCATGCATTTTAAAAAGCTGTAGTATTATCACTTAGTGTTCAGAATGACCCATGTGATTCCAAGAAGATTAGGCAAGTTTATTTTATTCTTATGCACATTAATTTAGGAATTTGCCTGAAAACCTTCTTTCCCCTTTTCTTAAGACGATTATCTAAACTTGATCCATTTTAAGTACTATAGAATTCATTTTCCTCAAGTTTCCTAGTATCATAGACAAATATAAATCCCAAATTATTTTCAGAGATGGACTGGAAAGATAAGATATAGACAAAACCCAGTAATTTTCCTTCCAGGTATTTGATATATGGGCCCATGATGAAATTTTATATGCAGTGTGGCTAGGGCAGAGCTAGCTGATTCATTTATTATTCAGTAAATAGTTATTGATGGTCTATGTGCTACCTGTACCATTAGACAATGAACAAGACAAGAAAGTTCCTGCTTCCACTGATCTTAAAATCTAATGTGAAGGCAAATATATAGAAGTGCGCCAGTAAATATATAACACATCAAACAGGAAGGGAATAGACAGGAATGGGGTGGGGCAGGGGCCATGATACCTCATGTAGGATAGGAGTCAGGTGAGGCCTATGACAAGGTGACATTTGAACAGAAAATCAATCAGCCCCTGGATATTCCAGGTTCAAGAATGCTAAGGGTAAAGAGCTTGAAAGGCAAAGCATAATTAGCATGTTCCAAAACAGTGAGAAGATCCAAGTGGGCCGAGGAGGTGCTGGCAGGCAATCAGATTGAGGGGGAGAGGGCGAATTATGCTGTTTCATGTAGACAACAATTTTGCTTTTATGCTGAGTAAGACAGGAATCCATTAGAGGGTACTGAAAAGAGAAGTGGCATTATTGGGCTTACATTTTAAGCCAGTCCCTTTGGTTGCTGTGTGGCAGACATGGTGGAGGTTGTCTCTATTAATCCAAGTAAGAGATGAATGTGGCCTAGACCAGGATGACAGTGGTGAGAAATGGTCAAATTCTGAATTTATTTTAAAGAATGTTGACTTGATTTGCTGCTGGATTGAATGTGGGATGTGGAAGAAAAAGAGAAGATTAAGATGACTTCAAGGTATTTGGCACTTAGTTCTCAGAGAAAGGTCAGTCCCCTGACAGGATTTCTAGATGAGAGCTTTGGGTGGGATTGTGGGGACAGGAATGTGGGCACAAGGAGGAAAAGGGGACTGTGAGTAGCTTGTTTCGCAGTTTGTAATTATAAACTCCTTTGGTTTAGCCTATCTGCTCAGTGCCTAGGGTTTGTGATTATATTTGGGAAATCTTGAACCAAACCAAAACATTTCCCTCTAGAATCTACAGGGCAGTTTGGCAGCTCTTCCTCAAGATTTAGACAAGGGCATACAGAACTACCAGCTGTTCCGCAGGAGAAAGATGAGGCGTTCTGCTCACGTAAAGATTTACAGCCTCAGAAACCCTGCACAGGGTCGCTATGAGTTGGAACCGACTCCATGGCACATAACAACAACAACAACATACAGAAAAACTAGAGAAAAGGCTGGTGGAAAAATCATGAGTGGTATAAGAAAAACAAACAAGCAAACAGAGATTTATTCACTGTTACTTTCAATATTTACTTGTTCTGCCTAAGCTAAAGGGAGCTCTAGTGTGATGCTGTAAGATAAGCACTGGACTGCTAACTGCAAGGTTGGTGATTCAAACCCACTAGCTGTTCTCAGAAATCCTACACAGGGTCACCAAGAGTCAGAACTGACTTAATGGCACACAACCACAGCAAGAAACTCGATGGAGGTGGTTTTAGGCAGTGAAAAGGGCTTACTATTTTGCACAGCAGATTATCAATACATAGAACTATGTACACCAGACATGATCTACACTAACATATACACATAAATATAGTTGAAAAGGGTTAAAAAATTCAGAGATGGTGTATATATAATAAATTAGTTATATTCTACCAAAATTTACTATGTGTCTACATGGTATATATTATTATTCTAACAACTACTGCTATAAGGGAGATAGGAATGTAGTCCCTCAAGAGTTCATAATCAACAGAGATTTATAATCAACATGTATAAGTAGTTACAATACAAATACTCAAACTCCTATGGTAGATTTATTATAGCCTTGGCCCTGTATCTGTGTACTTTCCTCCCATTCTGACTCTGGGCTCATCCTTGTGATTTGCTTAGGCCCATGAAATGTTGGCAAATAGGATGCAAGCAAAGCCTTGAAAAGCTTATTTGCACAGTTGGGCAGGCTGTCTTTTACATTTCTGCCTTGTAATGAGAACATGCTTAGGTGAGCTTGTTGCAGATGTAGGAGAGGCTTATGAAAAAGAACCAAGACCATCTTCAACCAGCTGACTCACAGACATGTATGAAAGCCTAGTCAGGACCAACAGAACTGCCTCCCCAATGCATAGTTCTGTTTGCAGTTGCAGGAGTGAGTCCAGTTAAAACCAGAAGAGTCACCCAGTTGATCCATTGGCTTAGGTGCGATAATAAATGGCTGGTGTTTTGAGCCACAGAGTTATGGGATGATTTGTTATGCTGAATCATTATGACAATAGATTACTGAGAGTGGAACTCAAGGTTCTTTGCAATGTGATCCCTGTCTATCTCTGTAGCTTCAAATCCCAGCATCCCTGATGCACTTTATACTCTGGATTTCTGAAATGGAACGTGATCTTTTATGTCTTGCCATATACTGTTGTTTAGTGCTGTGGAGTCATTTCTGACTCATAGAGACTCTGTATAGGGTTTCTGAGGAACAGCTCGTGAGTTTGAAATTCTGACCTTACAGTCAAATAGACATTGAGGTCGAGTGCTTATCCTATGGTGCCACACCAGGACTCCATTTCCATATACTACTCTCAATTTATAATTTATACAACAGTCTTCATGCCCAATTCCTTCCTTCAAGGCTCAGTTCAGGATTGCTCCTCTGGAAGGTCATACTGATGCCCCATGTTGGGTTAAGTGCTCTTTCCCTGTGCCTCAGTAAGCATCTTCAGAACAGAAAGACTCCCAATGTTAACAAGTCAGGATGCTAAATCCTCTCTTTCCCCCATAAATAGTAGCTTCCTGAAGTCAGGAACTGCATGTTTCTGTATCCCTAATATGGTGACCGTCACAAAATAGGATCTCCACATACATTACTAAGCCTACTGAAAGCATTCCTCTACCTTAATGTAATAGCACTCTAAGTATCATAGTGAAAGGAAAAATTGCCCAGAGAACAGGGAAGGATTCTGGAAAGAGGCAGAATTTGAAATGTAACTTGGTTTTAAATGGGTGGAAAGAGATTGAGTGGTAGGGGAGAAGATTTTAAGCCTAACTAATAGCTATGAAAAATGGCGACGTCAACAACAGTACTCTGGTATTGAAGGGTCCAGTATTATTGAAGGAGAGGGTTCAAAAGTAGGTGCAATAAGTTGTTGTTGTTAATGGCTGTTGAGCTGGTTTTGACCCATAGCAACCCTGTATAGGATTTCTAAGGAGCGGCTGGTGAACTTGAACTGCCGACCGTGCAGTTCCAATGGCTTTGCAGTCTGGTGCATTAACTCACAGCACCACACCAGGAAGGACTCTGGTGCAATAAAAGACAGGACCATTTTGTGGGAATAGCATGATGAGGTGTTTGGGCTTTATTCTGTAGGACAGTGACACAATTTAATCATATTTTAATGGATTTCTTTGAAAGCAATATGTAGCGGATGTTGGGGGTCAGGAGAGAAGCAGACTGGATAAATAGTGGCCACTTCCTGGCTTTTGAAAAGATCCAGACAAAAGACAATTGTGATAGTGGATACATTTATAAAGAATCTATAGGACAGAGTAACTAAATGGGGGGGTTGGGAAAGGGATGATAATTGAAGATGGTTACTTGATTTTTTTCTTCTAGTTTCTGGGAAAAAGAATAGACTTGATAGAAAAGCTAAGTTCAGTTTAGACACACTGAGTTTAAGGTATATATTGGTGGAGATCTCTGGCAGACAGAACTGTAGACCTGGAGCTCAACTGAGAGTTGGCAGATTTCAGAACCTTTTTTTCTTGCTTTAGTTCCAATTTATTATTGAAATACTGTACTTCAAAACCATTTGGCCCTTCACATAAACTCATGCTGATTTCACAAGTGTTCACCAATGATCACTTGGCCTTCTTGGGTATTCTGTGCTGAGAAATGTTCCTTGAATGCAACCTTGTCTATTAAGATGTTCTCCATACACCCTGTCTACTCTGAAGATGAGGCCTATTTGCCTGGCAAGGTAAAGAAAATAATTTTTTATTAACCAAAGCTCCTCAAGAAAACAGACACAATTCTTGTAGGCGAAAGGCTACTCCATGTGGATGATTAGCGCTGTCTAGCAGAGGCTTGGTCAAAAGGAGAAAATGTCAATGGAAAAGTTTCAAACTGGAGGCACTCTTGTCAAATAGAAGAATGATGGGGTCAATATGACTTCCCAGGTAACAAAAGGTCAGGATGTAAATCATTTGGGAAGAGGGTGTCAAGATGGCAACAATTTGGTCTCAGAAAAAAAAAGTGTTCATGACTACAATCATGTATGTTGTTAAGTGCTGTTGAGTTGGTCTGACTCATAGAGACCCTGTAAAGGGTTTCCAAGGAGCAACTAACTGGTGTGTTTGAACCACTGACCTTGTGGTTAGCATTCTAGTGCTTACCCTACCACACCAGGACTCCACAATCATGTACAACTGACTACAATCATGTATAACCAAACTACCCCAAGTGTCTCCTCTAAGTAGTAATTAACTCTTTCCTAGCCAAGTAACTGATCTTTACATTTCAAAGGTGGGAGCTGATTTTATCAACAATTAATAATTAACCCCCTGCCTTTCCTTCGTTCCTATACATACAGAACCCTCTATCTGCTTGCATGATGGAGTGCTTTGTATTTTTACTTAAGTGTTGCCCAGCTGGAGCTATATTATTCCTCAATAAAACTCCCTTTCTTTTACTCTTAGTGAAATATGAGATTTTCTTCTTTGATACTGGTAAGGACACCTGTCATTGGATTTAGGCCCCATCTGGTTAATCCAGGGTGATCTTATCTTAAGATCTTCAACTTAATTACAGCTGCAATTTCTTTTCCAAATAAGGTCTAGGGATTTGGATGCAGATGTGTCTGAGTCCTGGTGTGGCACTGTGGGCGCGGGACTACAAAGTAGGTTTGAACTACAATGTCAGCAGTTCAAGCTCACCAGCCGCTCGTCGAAAACTCTGTACAGGGTCGCTATGGGTTGGAACCGACTCTACAGTGCTTAACAACAACATATCTATTGTGGGAACCACCACTCAGTCCACAACTCCAATTAACTAATAAGTTAGAAAAAGTTTGTAAAGTATTTATTGAATGCCAACTCTATGTCAGGCATGTGCTATCTCCTTTGTAAATCCCCCCCCTCCCCCCAACAGTTCTCAGATCTAGTGGCATTTTGGGGAATTTATTGTCTCTATTGTTGGGTGCTGTCGAGTCAGCTCCTACTCATGGTGACTCATGTGTGCAGAGTGGTACCGCTCTGAGGTTTTTCAAGACTATGGCCTTTCAGAAGTGGATTTCCATTCCTTACTTCTAAGGTGACTCTGGGTAAATTTGCATGTTGAATGGTCAACTTTTTGGTTAGTCGTCCATAGGTTAGGAGTCCTGGTGTGGCGCTGTGGGTTAATGTACTGGATTGAAAGGTCAGTTTGAACCACAAGGTTAGCAGTTTAAATTCACCACCTGCTCCTCAGAAACTTATACAGGGCTGCTGAGGCGGAACCAATTCAAAGGCTCTTAACAACAATAACAACAGTCCATTGGTTAACCATTTGCACCCCCTGGGACTTTACCACACAGTCAACACCTGGCTGGCCAGTTGTTTTCATATTGTCCCAGTGGGTCAGAGAAGGGCCAGAACTTGTCAGTTCCGGCCAGGGGTCAGGTTTTTTTTTTTTACTTTTTCTGTTCAGCCTGGAAGTGAAACTATTATGATCACCCAGAATCCAGAAACAGGCACATGGTTGCCAGGGTGGAAACATCTAGTTATGCTTGTGCACTGGGTAGGAAAGCCAAGGAAAACACGGCAGAAGACACAGGCAGGCACTGAGGACTCAGTATGGCTTCAGAGAAGTAGATGAGTCAGGGCAACACCCACAAACCCAGGTGTCTCTATGGGCTCCTTTGAGTGGGTGGGTGGGAAAGGCCCACCTCATTAGGCTGAGGATGGACTCTTGAGAGGAATCAACTTCTCTGGACCCAGGGAGAGAGCAGGCAAGGGGCCCAGATGGCTGCTGTAGCTGTCCCTCTCTGCTCCGACCTGTTTCCCTCAAAATGCAGAACCACTAATTATGGATTTGCCTGACTTCTCAGGCCTGCTCTCCTCCTTCAGCTCCTGATGTTTTTTCTTTATTTGTTGTAGTTCAGTGCTTTCGAGTTGATTCCCACTCATAGTGACCCTATACAGGGTTTTTGAGGAGCAGCTGGTGGGTTTGAGCCGTCAACCTTGTGGTTATCAGTCCATTGCTTATCCCTACTGCACCACACTAGGAGTCTGTCATTTGTTTATCCCTCCAGGAAAATTTGAGGATCTTTTGCGTGCAAAGAATCTTCAAAGGAATGAGGTCCAGGGAAAAAAGAAAGCCTGAAGGCAGACACATACATACTACCATTATCTGTAGGACAAGAGGAGAAAGTGGAGTCTGCAAGGGAGACAGTGATACCAGAAACAACTAGAGTCGGATAGAAGGAGACAGTGGACAGTACAAAGGAGAATCCTATGGAAAAGATCCTAAGAAGAGGACTTTATTCTGTAGGTGCCTGTTTCATATAAGGTTGCATATGGCAATGAGGGCTGAGAAAGGGTTTGTGGATTTTATCATAAAAGGGATGTTGGTGTCTTTGAGAAAAGAATGTTTCAATCCTTAGGTTTTGAAGTCAAATTGCTAGAATTAAGTTTGGACAAATAAGGAAGTAAGGCAGGGAGTGAAGATTTCGAGAGTTTTGATAAAGAAAGGACAAAGAGTGCTGAAATAGTAGTTGTGGGTTGTGGGAAGACCTTTATATGACTTGGGCATTTGTGTAAATAAATGTGTAGGAGAAAGAGGTAGGAGAAAATAGGATTGAGCGCACATGAGAAAAACTTGCTTTTCTAGGAGGAACTGCATTTCTTTTTCTGAAACAGGAAATAATATTCATCTTTTTCTATTTTGGGCTAAACAGTTCAAATATGTGGGCCTTACTCATCAGACCAATATCATACTAGATGATTGGCCACCTGATGTAATACAGCAATAGTCATTTTAAAACTTATCTTAGAGTTCCTAAAGTATTGTGAAAACTAAACATTAGCATGTTAGTTTTTTCAATCACTCACTTGTTTATATGCCCAAGAAATGTTCAACAGCTAGGTCTCCAAATATTTATTCACCATAATTGATTCATAATGAGCTCTGGTAGCGTAGTGGTTACGAATTGGGCTGCTAACCTCAAGGTCGGCAGTTTGAAACTACTAGCTGTTCTGCAGGAGAAAGATGAGGCTTTCTGCTCCCATAAAGATTTGCAGCCTTGGAAAACTTGTGCAGGGTCACGATGAGTTGGAACCGACTCCACGGTACTTAACAACAACAACAACAACAATCAAACAGCAAAGTATGGTTTTCTAAAGATGGGAAACCAAGCAGATCATGTTTATTGAGTGCTTCATTATCCAGTAATAATCAGTTTTACATCTAATTCCCAAATTTTGAGATAACGGGAATGGATAGTAATTTAGGTGCAATGTTGTTGTTGTTGTTAGGTACCATCGAATCCGTACCAACTCATAGCGACCCTATGCACAACAGAAAGAAACACTGCCCGGTCCTGGGCCAACCTCACAATTGTTGCCACACTTGAGCCCATCGATGTTGCCACTTTAGACACCTTTATATGCTCTTTAGTCAGGTCATTTCTTTGTCTTTATTACTTATAAAACAGAAAAATCATTTTCATAGGTAGTTTCATAGACCCATAATCAAGTATGTAAACATTTACATGCTTATATAACTAAAATATAAGGAGCTCTGGTAGCGTAGTGGTTATGAATCGGGCTGTGAACTACAAGGTCAGCAGTTCGAAACTACCAGCTGTTCCGTGGGAGAAAGATGAGGCTTTCTGCTCCCGTAAAGATTTACAGCCTCGGAAACCCTACTCAGGGTCGCTATGAGTCGGAACCGACTCCATGGCACATAACAACAACATGACTAAAATAAATCCATGAAAATATTTGTAATAAAATGGTAGAGTTTTATAGATGATTAAAAATTTTTACTCATCACAGTTTTTTGCAATGTGCTTAAAGTTCTATGACAAAAAAGAATGCCAAGAAACAATGATGTGGAGAGATGGAGCAGTTGGGGACTTTAGACATAGAGAGGGAGAGGGGTTGTGTGCTGATGACCAGGGCGCAGGCTTGTAGGGTATACCCTTTGGTTGGTTGATGATGCATGGAGGGGATTGTAACTATGGCAATGAAACGATATATGATAAGATGAATGTAAAACTAATGTTCTCCCATGTAAACTATCACATAATTCACAATAAAGCATTAAAAAAAAAAGAAAGCCAAGCAGTGATGATTGAACTGAGTGTATACGGAGCAGTTGAAGTGGGCTTATCATTGTTATAAAACAAACCCAGTGCTATCTAGTCGATTCTGACTCACAGTGACTCTACATGACAGATTAAGACTGCTCCTAACGGTTTCTGAGACCAGTCTTCACAGGAGCAGATAGCCTCATTTTGCTCTTGAGTATCTGCTGGTGGGTTTGAACTGCTGACCTTGTGGTTATCTCATAACATCCCCAGGGCTCTTTCTCATAGTTTTGTGTGTCTTTGAATGTTATGTGAATTTTCCATCACACTGAAATGATTGAATCAACCCCTATAGACAAAAAATTCTGCATCACAGTCACTTTCATTTGCTGCAGGAACTTGGAGCTTTTTCTTGTACTTAAAGTAAGAACCCGTTCCAACTTATCTACACATTTGACTTAGAGACACACTTAGAAATAGATCTTGTTCATAATTTGAGGACTGTCTGTATTAGTTTGGTGTAAGGTTGTTCCAACACTTGGAGGTTTTATTACGATATTTGGGTGATCCACCATTTTTTTTTTTTTACTGGGGATGACAAGATGTGAATGAAAAAAGATTAAAGATAAACAATGCTATTGTAGGTGGTTGAGTTGCTTTCATGTCCTTTTGGCAGAAAGCGAGCCATCTGTCTTCCCCCTTCACACAGCGTCTTCTTTCCTTCTGCCCTCACAGTCTAGTGATGATGTTTTATAAGGACAGTCTGCAGATGTGAGGGTACGTACCTCTTAGAGAGAGGGCCACTTTGATTTCAGGACTCTTTTCGGGCATCCACAATTCAAGCTTATCAGCTGCTCCTCAGAAAACCCTATACAGGATCGCTATGGATTGGAACCAACTCTATGGCACTTGACAACAACAACACCAACAGATCACAATGGTTTGAATAAGAGATAACACTGTCCCTGCTTTCCTGACTGTGGAGTACTTGGATATGTGTCCAGCCCATTCTAGATTCCAATACATCCTGTTGCAGAGGAAGTCTGCACTTTGGTTTTGGTCAAATCTGAACTTTGGTTTTAGCAACTAAGATTGGAAGCATTTTTCTTTTGAACCATTCATGCTTTACAGAATACCTCCCGAGAAACTCCATTAACACTGGAACCCTAATAAAGAACATGAGAAAGTTTGATGTCTTTGATGAGGGAAAGCTTAGATGCTTAAATCAGATGAAGCAAGTAACCATGCCTCCCTGTTCCTTCATCTAGTGAATGAATTTTGAATTCTTTGAAGATAAAGCAAAAGCAGGAAAAAGGGAGTTTTCACTCTTTTGCTTTCTGCTATTATTTGTTACAGACACTAAGATATATTAGTTATGCCTAGGGCATTTAGAGTTGTTTTTTTTTTTAATGTTTTATTGTGAATTATATGATAGTTTACATGGGAGAACTTTAGTTTTACATTCATTCCATCGTATATCATCTCACTGCCATGGTTCCAATCCCCTCCATGCATCATCAACCACCCAAAGGGTATATGCATTTAGAGTTTTTAATAAAAGTTCCAAGGAAATGTACCTTTTAGAAAATAGTGTACACAAAGCTAAGCAGAAGAAGACTTCAATTTTGGGGGGAATTCTCAAGTACCTATTTATCTTAATAGAGTGACACTTAGGTGTCAAAAATGACATAGTATGTCACTCAAACTTAGCTCTCTTGCTCCTATTTTCTGCAATTCTTGTTAAAAGCGGATACTGAAAAGAAAGGTGGGAACTTCCCTGATAATTTTCAGGAAGAGCTTTGATTTCCTCAGCCTCTTTTTGTCCCATCTTCAAAGTGTCACTGGCTACTTAGTCCTTTCTCCCTACTCCATGTATGGGAAGATAAGCCTCAATGACAACCCATACATTCTTCCTCTGACAGAATATGATTGCTAATCATCTAAATAATGATGGCTTGTTTTTAAATTTGAAGTTGGCTTTGGGTATTCATTTGTGATGGTTTGAATTTATTGAAGAAAAGGGTGGTTCATCTCTGAGTGACTAGCCACTGAAAAACCTTATGAATAGCTGCAACATGTTATCTGATGTAGTACCAAAAGGTGAGCCCCTCAGATTGGAAGTTACTCAAAATACAGGTAGGGAAGAGCTGCCTCCTCAAAGTCTACTTGATTTTAATAATGTGAATCGAGAAAAGTTTTGGAGGCCTTAATTTGTTGATGGAACATGACTCAGAATGAAAAGAAACAGCTGCAAACATTCATTAATAATCAGAATGTGGAATATATGAACTGTGAATCTAGGAAAATTGGAAATCATAAACACACACACACACACAAAACAGTAACACATTAGCGAGCTGAAATGAACAGGTATTGATTGATCAATTTGAATTGGACAATCATATGGTTTACCATGCTGGCAAGATAAATTGAAAAGGAATGACTGCTAATACTACCAGTGACTATTAATACTACTAATACATTAAGCATCAAAAAGAACAGTTCAAAATCTGTTTGGAAGTACAAGCTGTTTGTGATAGGATAATATCTATACCCCTACAAGAAAGACCAGTCAATACAGCTACTATTCAAATTTATCCCAATTGGCCAAAGCCAATAATAAAGAAATTGAAGAATTCTACCAACTTCTTCAGTTTGAAATGGATCAGTCATGAAACACTTATAATAGCTGGTGATTGTAATACACCAGTTGAAAACAAAGAGAAGGGATCTGTAGTTGGAAATATAGCCTTGGTGATATAAATAACAATGGAGATCACATGACAGAATTTTACAAGAACAAGAAATTCTTGTTTGCAAATGCCTTTTTTTCAACACCGTAAACAATGACTATACATGCTTGGACCTTGCCAGATGAAATACAGAGGAATCATATTGACTACATATGTGGGAAGAGACTATGGAGAAGCTCAATATCATCAGCTAAAAGAAGACCAGGGGTTGATTGTGGAATAGACCACAATCTGCTCAAGTGCAAGTTCAGGCTGAAGCTGAAGAAAATTAAAACAAGTCCATGAGAACCAAAATATGACTTTGCGTATATTCTACCATCTTAAGAACAGATTTGATGCATTGAACACTAAAGACTGAAGATCAACGGAGCCGTGGTCAGTTTTTTTATGTATCAAGACCATCATACACGAAGAAAACAAAAGATCATTAAAAAGAAAGGAAAGAAAGAAAAGACCAATCTGGATGTTAAAAGAGACTCTGAAACTTGCTCTTGAACATAGAGTAGATGAAGTGAATGGATGAAATGATGAAGTAAAAGAAATGAACAGAAAATTTAAAGGGCAGCCTGAGAAGACAAAGTAAAATATTTGTCTTAGGCTGGGTTCTCTGGAGAAGCAAAACCAGTGAAACATATACATACATACATATATATATAAAGAGTGGTTTATATCAAGAAAATGGCTCACTCAATTGTAGAGGTGGGGAAGTCCCAAGTGCATTGGTTAGATGTTAGGCTGGAGGCTTCTGACTCATGTAGGTGCAGGACTGATGAATCAAGTTCGGCAGGCCTGGTGACAGACAGGTAAGCAAATCAGGCAGGTAAGAAGGCAGGCTTCTGACTCAAGTCCAAAGAATGATCCAAATTCAAGATCCAGAACCAGCAGAAAGCAAGCAAATCTTGCCTGAATGTCCAATATATTGGAAGCAGGTCACACCTGTTTCCCTTTAACTGTTTAGCTACTCATAGCAGGCATCATCATTGAGTTGATTACATTATAGTAGATCTTATTACAGGAGATAACTACATCTCAACTGCTAAGCCACTGAGAATTCTGGCCTAGTCAAGTAGACACAAAACCTTACCTATCAACAGGATTATAATAACATACACAAAAACCTAGAGTTAGTAAACCAAAGGGAAGAACAGGCTCATAATTTTTCAAGCTGAAAGAACTGAACAAAAATTAAAAACTTAGGTTGCAATATTGTAGGACTCTATGAACAATGCAGGAAGCATCAGAAAAGATGGTACCAAAAATAATTAGTTAATGTCCAACCATTTCAGGAGGTAGCATATGATGAAGAACTGACGGTATTGAAGAATGCTACACAGCACTGAAAGCATTGGAGAAAAACAAGATTCCAGGAATTGATGGCATACTGATTGAAATGTTTCAACAAACTGATGCAATGCTCATTCATCTGTGCTAAGAAATTTGGAAGACAGCTATCTGGGCAACCCACTGGAAGAGATTCATACTTGTGCCTATTTAAAAGAAATGTGGCCTTACAGAATGCTGAAATTATCAAACAATATCATTAATATCATACACAAGTAAGATTTTACTGAAGACAATTCAAACACAGTTGCAGCTGGGACCTGACAGAAATTCAAGCCATATTCAGAAGAAGATGTGGAACTAGGGATATCACTGCTGAAGTCAGGTGGATCTTAGCTGAAAGCAGAGAACACCAAAAAAAAAAAAAAAAGTTTACTTGTATTTTATTGGCTATGCAAAGGCATTCAACTGTGTGGATCATAACAAACTATGGATAACATTGCAAAGAATGGGAATTGCAGAAGACTTAATTGTGCTCATGCAAAACTTGCACATAGTCCAAGAAGGAGTCATTTGAACAGAACAAGGGGATAATGAATGGCTTAAAATCAGGAAAGTTGTGTGCCAGGGTTGTATCCTTTTACCATACTTATTCAATCTGTATGCTGAGAAACTGGACTATATGAAGAAAACCATGGCATCAGTATTGGACTCCTTAACAACCTGTACTGGGGTGGTGGTGTAGGATAAGCACTGGACTGCTAATCAAAAGATTGGTGGTTCAAATCTGCCAGTTGGTCCTTGGAAACCCCATACAGGGTCCCTATGAATTGGAACCACCTTGACACCACTTAACAACAACAACAATAACAACATATGTAGATGAAGGAATCCTGGTAGTGGTAGTAGATTAAGAGTTGAGCTGCTAACTACAGGTCACCAGTTTGGATCTACCAGTCACTCTGCAGGAGAAAGATGAGGCTTTCTGCTCCTGTAAAGATTTACAGCCTTGGAACCCCTATACAGCATAACCATGAGTTGGAACAGACTTGGTGGCACACAACCACCACCACTATATGTAGATGAGACAACTTTTCTTGCGGAAACTTTTCCACTTACTTTTTTTTTTTTTAATAACTTTTTATTGTGAATTAAGTGATAGTTTACATGGGAGAGCATCAGCTTTACATTCATCCTATCGTGTTTCATTTCATTGCAATGATTTCAATCCCCTCTATGCATCATCATTCAACAGCAATTGCTTCCAATCCCTCTGTTGTTGTGTTTTTGGATGTACACTGAAGCATTCAGGAATATATAACCACTCAAACAGCCAAAGGGTATATCCTGCACGCCAGCTCACCTGGCTGCCAGCACACAGCCCCTCTCCCTCCTTGAGTAGAGTCCCCAGCCACTCCGTCTCTCCATGTTGTCATCTCTGCCTCCATCTCTGGCGTCACTGCTGCACTTACTTAAAAAAATATTTTTTAAATTGTGAATTCAGTGAGGGTTTACAGAACAGATAATCAGTTTTACATTAAAAAAGTCATACACTTTGTTTCATCTCGATTACAATCCCCTCAGTGTAACATCACTTATCCCACTCCCTCCCTGTGTTTCTGGTGTCCATTCTTCCACTTTCCCAACCCTTCTGAATGTTTTCTTTAGGTAAATACTGCCATTTTGATCTTGAATGTTTGACCATTTTAGGGTGTACATACCTGCCTAGGGTTGTTGTCCTCCTTATAAACCTACCTATTGTTTGGCTGGAAATTGAGCTACAGGGGTGAGTTTAGTTCCGAGCCACAGGGGTGATCAAAGGCCATAGTCTTACGCCTGATTTATTTTATGATTTTAACTTTTGTTCCATAGTTTCTCCTATTCTATATAGGACCTTCTAATGTGATCCTTTTCAGAGCAGTTGGTAGTGGTAGCTAGGCAACATCTAATTTTTCCTGTCTCAGGCTCATGGAGACTGATGTTCATGAGATCCATTAGTTCAATGAGCTAATTGTTTCCAAATGTCTATTTTCATCACTCCTCTTTCCTCTGGACAGGGAGAGACCAATGGGTGCAACTTAGATGATTACTCATCAGTTTTAAGATCCTTGTCGCTACTTACCAAAATAGAATGTAGAACTTTGTCTTTGTGAACTATGTTATGGCATTTTACCATTGTGTCCAGAGACTATGGTCCTGAGCTCCCAGGCTCAGCAAATCATTCCCTTAAGATAGGTAATGTCTAAGAAATTTTCATAATTTTATTCTTTGTATGCTCCAACTCATTCATGACTATATTTACAGCAAAGGTAAATACCCACGTATAAATATCCTCTATCAAATCTTTATATATTTGCAAGTATATTCCCACTCTTATCTTCTATACCCATTCAACCTACATATATATCCATGGATCTACCTGTAGATCACTGTTATTGCAGGTTTGTGTTTGTGACAGTATTTACCTCTGTTCTCTTCCCTGTGTCTTCTCCAGCCTTCATTATTCTTCTGCCAAGCTCCATCTTGTATGTTGCCTTAAACATCACCAAGTTAACATACGTCTATCCTCTAGCCAGTGAAGTTCTTCCTCTTCTCTCCCATCCCTGGTAATCATCAAAGAATATTCTTTTTATATGAAAACCTTTTCTTTACTTTTTATAATAATGGTACCTTTTGTTTCGGACTAATTTCACTCAACATAATGTCCTTCAGGTTCCTTGTCTTGTAGATTCCTTGTTATTCTTTATTGTTTCATAGTATTCCATTTTGTGTATGTACCAAAGTTTATTCATTTTTCCATTGTTAGACATTAAGTTTGTCTCCATCTTTTTGCTATTGTGAACAGTGCTGAGATGAACATGGGCATGCATATATCTATTCATGTCATGGCTCTCAAGTCTGTAGCATATTTACCATGTAGAAGGATTGCTGGGTGATATGATCTGCTGGCTCCTTTATTCTGTGTAATTTTCAGTGCTGAGCTAATTTTATTTGTGAGTTTTTTTGTAATTTTCTTCTTTGCTTTTGCTTTAATGTTTACTAGATCTTTATGATTTTCTTCTTTTTTATTTTGATGAGAAAAGATTTATTAACTTTCTTTGAGGCTACCCTATAATTTATTAATTTCACCCCCAATTTAAAAAGTCTTTTAACATAAAATCAACTTGATGTCTTTGGAGAGTTCTGATTCTACCCTGTTTTTTGCTTTACAGTTATCTTCATTATAAATTGATATCTCTGGTTTCTTATTTTCGAAAAGTTTTGTATGTTTGTTTTACTTTGGAGTTTTCTATACCTGGACTGACTTCTAGGTGGTATTGACATGTATGTTAATTTCAGGTTGTTGTCTAAGTTTGTTGGTTCTTTGTCCAAAGAACTCTCTTTAGCATTTTTTATAAACTTGACATCGTTATAAATTATTTTAATTTCTGTTTATCTGGAAATGTTCTAATTTTACCATCATAGCTGAGGGACAATTTTTCTAAGTCTATGATTTTTGGTTGGCATTTTTTTTATTTCAGAGTTTTATAGACATCATCCCATTGTCTTCTTGCCTGCATGATTTTTACTGAGAAACCAAAGCTTAGTCTTATTGGGTCTCCTTTGTAGGTAACTTTTCATTTTTTCCTGAGTCTCTCTCAGGATTCTTTCCTTGTCTTGGTTTTGGAAAGTTTGATTATGATATGTCTTGGTGGTTTTCTTTGAATTTGTCCTGTTTGGGGTTTGTTTAGCTTCTTGAATGCTTATCTTCTTGTCTTTTATAATGTTGTTGTTGTTGTTATGTGTTGTGGAGTCAGTTCTGACTCATAGTGACCTTGTACAGGGTTTCCGAGGCTGTAAATCTTTACGGGAGCAGAAAGCCTCATCTTTCTCCCGTGGAACAACTGGTAGTTTCAAACTGCTGATCTTGAGATTTGCAGCCCGATTCGTAACCACTGCGCTACCAGAGCTGTTTTATTCCAACAACTCTTCAACAATTTTCTCTGTGCTTTATTTTGCTGTTGTTTCTTCCTGTTCTGGAATTCTGATTACCTGTGTTTTTCCTTTTACTGGTGTCTCACATAAATCTTAGGCTTTCTTCAGATTTTTTTTTTTTTCCCCTTCTGATTGTTCTTCTAGCAGACTAGTATTGAGTCTTCAAGCTTACCAATTTGGCCTTCCATTGATTCAGATTTACTCCTTTGCCTTTTCAATATATTATCTACTTCTGAAATCTTAGTATTAATCTTCTGGATTTCTGTTTGCATATTTTGTTTTCTTTCTATTTTTTTATTCATTTTGTCAGTTGTTCTTGTAGTGTTTTCCTGAATTCTTCTAAATCATTTTCTGTGTTCTTGCTTTCACCATCAGCTTTCTTGATGTTTCCCTCAATCCACTGAAGGTATCTAAATATTATTTTTTTGAGTTATTTGTCAGGTAGTTCCAATAGTTTTCCTTCCTTAGAAATGTTTTCTTGTATATTGCCTTCCTCATCACCCAAGTTAACATACGTCTATCATCTAGCCAGTGAAGTTCTTCTTTTTCTCTCCCACCCCTGGTAATCATCAAAGAATGTTCTTTTAGTATTAAAACGTTTTCTTTACTTTTCATAGTCTTTGCATCTTGGTTACTTGTTTGAGCCACCTTGTCTTGTTTTTCATGTGAACTGAAATTGTCTGTTTTCTTCGAAACATTGTGGTGTCATTATATTTGTATTTAATTGATGATTGTATGTTGTGTTCTTAAGCACTCAGAGAATGGAAGCATATGCACAATTCTCTATTCACTGTTTGTGCAGCTTAGTTTAAAGTAGGTTTAATGGTTTTGACTGCTGTCTACAGGTTACCAGGTGGTGTAGGAACTGGTAGTGGGCCTTGCCAGTATGTAGGGCTTCAGAGGTAATGTTGTGGCTGGTCTGTATGCGCATGGTTGCTGTCTTCTGTTGGGTGAGGCAAGAAGAAAGTACATATGTACATAAGAATATTAAACAAACAAATAACCAAATGAGCCACAGCAAAAAAAAAAAAAAAAGAAAAAAAAAGAAAGAGAATAATAAAGGAAAGAAAAAACAGGCAGTAGCAATAAAGTAGAATATAATGACTAAAAAGAAAAAAAAGGAAAGAAACTAACACTGGGTGAGAAAAATAAGAGAAAATAAATAGAAGGAAAAACACTAAACAAAATTAGGGAGAGTGAAGAAGAAAAGAGAAAGACAAAAAGAGACTCATAAATAGAAAAATCAAGAGAAAAAAAGGAAGAAGGAGAGAGGGAAAAAAGAGAAGTAGAAAAAAAGAAGCAAAATAGTAAGCAGAAAAATACCAGAGAAAAAAGGAGAAAACTGTGGGGGGCTCCTGCCAGTCAAAGAGCTCACTAGGTAGGAGGTGGGATGAGAGGGTGGCATGCTCAGCCTTAGATGAAGTTCTACAAGGCCTAGGTTCTTGAAGGTCTATGTTCAGAGCACCTAATCTGGAAGTAGTTTGTGTAGGCCCTAGAAGTGGCTGAGGTTAGGGTCTGTGCTCTTTCAGACACAGAGTGCAGGTGAGCCAGAGCAGCTGGTTATGATAGTTTCCGCTAGTCTAGGGCTGCTTGGGGACAGATTCTGCAAGTTCTGCAGATATGAAGAAGCAGAGTTCAACCACCTTCAGGTTCGACTCACAAAGGTGCGGTTCTGACCTGTTGGCAGAGCAGGGGTTGTGCTGGCCACACCTTCAGTCATCAAGGGAGCATAGGGCACCCAAGAAAATTGCACCTTTCTCATTATTAGTCATAAGAATGGTGTGCATATGTGCTGTCAGGCCACTACTCTGATCCAACGCTGCTAGCCAATATTCAAGATGGCTGCACTGAATCAGGCCAGCTGGCAGTTTACCCATCTGTCTCCTTTTTCATTGCTCCTGTTCAGCTTCTTCTCCTAGTTGTTATTCAAACCACTTGTCTTTCCTTGCCTCTGAAACTCAGGGTTCCAGAATGATCATCTGTACTAGTTTCATTTGGACTGTCATATATTATTTTTGTAGAGGGTCTGTGTAGCATGTCTGCTTAGTGCACCATCTTGTTGGAAGTCTGAAGCACTTTCTTACAAAGATCAAAGAATACAGTCTTCGGTATGGAGTGCCTCGCAACGTAAAGAAAACAAAAATGGACCAGAAGACAGCATCATGATAAACAGAGAAAAGACTGACATTGTTCATTTTACTTGGATACACAATCTATGCTAATGGAAGCATCAGTCAAGAAAACAAAATAATGTGTGGCACTGGGCAAATTTGCTACAAAAGACCTCTTTTAACTACTAAAGACCAAAGATGTCAGTTTGAGGACTAATATCTGACCCAAGTCATGGTATTTTCAATTGCCTCATGTGGAAGCTGGACAGTAGATAAGGAAGACTGAAGGAGAATTGATGCATTTGATTTATGGGGTTGGTGAAGAATACTTAAAGTAGCATGGAGTGGCAGAAGAACAAAGTCTGTCTTTGAAGTAGTACGTCCAGAATTTTCCTTAGATATAAGGATGTCAAGACTTCATTTCACATACGTTTTGACATATAATTAGGAGGGACCAGTCCCTGGAAAAGGACATCACTTAACACCAACAACAGTGACCTCGTGTTTAACAAAGTAGAGCTGCCCGCAGAGTTGTCTGTGTTCCAGTATTTACGGAAACAGATTACCAGATCTTCCTTCTGAGAAGTCACCAAGTGTATTCAAACTACTAACTTTTCAGTTGGTAGTTGAACATTTAAACCTTGAACCCAGACTTCTTCTTGAGAGTTTATAGAAAATTATTAGAAAAGAAATCAGATCTGTCTTTAAAGTAAGAATTAGAAAGATGCAATATAAAGGTGTTGCTGTTGAGGGCCATCGAGTCAGTTCTGTATAGAGTTTCTAAGGAGCAGCTGAATAAAGGAAATCATCCCATGTTTATTGGTATTCTTTGGAGAGAAGAGATGTTAGTTGCACAGTTCTGAAAGATCAGTCATTCTCCTATGCTAGTCTCTTTAGCTTCAAGGAGAAAAGTAAAATGCCTATGGAACAATAATGTGTCTTTATCCTGAAAATGGACCAACTATCTATATTCAGCATATTCATCATTTATTGCCCCATTCCATTATACATAATAGTTTGCTATAGTCTGTTCAAGAGTGGTTGTTGGCCTAAAGATGTTTATCATCTTATGTGATAGAGTTCTGTGAATACATAAATAATTCATGTAAACAATTATAAGCAACATGGAGTAATTGATATATTAACCATATTACTAATGTGAAGAAGGAATGCAGTGGAAATAATGATACATTCTGTTTGAGAAGGTCATAGAAGACATATGGAAGAAGCAACACGTTAGCTAAGCCTTTAAAAATTCAAAAGGTTTCCTTAGATGGAGGCCCATTACAGGGTTTAAAGCCATATTCTTACTGTACTGAATTTAGAACAAAAGCTTCCACTTAATGTGTCTTGCAAATCTTATAAAGCTTATTTTCCCTTAAATCACTGATGTTTTACATTAAACAGCAATAAAGGTGAATTTTACTGAAGGAAATGAGGGTTACATTTAGTGTCATGAAAGGTCAGTTTTTGCTCAGATATCTTTTAGATTCCTGTACCCTGATTGTTGTGAAAACCAGTGAGAATTTGGTTGCTGACTGTCTGCCCAACTTTAAATTAGAATTCTAAGCTGACTATACTTTAAAGACTGGGTTTCTTAGACTGTAAATCTTTATTGGAGCAGGCTTTTTCTTTCTTCCACAGAGTGGCTGGTGGATTCGAGCTGCTGACCTTGTGGTTAGCAGCCCAACTCATAACCCACTATGCTACCAGAGCTCCTCTTATAACCCTATAGACTATTTATAATAAGAATTTTTATATATTTATCTTAGTTAGCTAAGATAAAAAATTTAATATTTATCTTAGTTAGCTAAGATAAAACAACCAATGGCCTATTTTGACTTAAATTAAAATGTGATGGTATCAGACCTGTTCCTTTGCTCTCAATGCCATGACATGCTTTCAGACTTCACCAGACCATAATTTCCTTGCCTGTTTCATATCCTCCAGTCTTTTCGGTATCCTTACCTTTATGAGCCAACCTAGACTCTGTAGGCTATCCCTTTGATCAATCTCTTACCGTTTTATCTTACTTCTATCCCACTCACTCACCAAATCGTCAACTCTAGATCAATCATCTGACTAGATATCTTGATCCTTTTACTTTAATTACTTTTTTTATGATTAAAATGGCACATTTTATGTTGGATACCCTTATATGCCTGTCTGTCTACCTCTCCACCTATCCATCTATCTGTCTGTCTATAAATCTACCTATCATCTCTCTCTCTCTCTATATATATATATTTAACTTTTTATTGTAAACTGAGTAAAACTTTACAGAATAGAGAAACTTTCCATTTATTAATCTATACATATTTTGTTTCATGATATTTATTGGAACCTCCAGTAAGCCTGCATATGTTCTTGGGTCTACTCCCACTATCCCTCTCACACCCATTTGGCTTCATGTCTATCTATGTGTTATCCTACCTTATCATCATTACTGTAAGGAGTTCTGGTAGCGTAGTAGTTATGAATTGGGCTGCTAACCTCAAGGTTGGCAGTTCAAAACTACCAGCAGTTCCATGAGAGAAAGATGAGGCTTTCTGCTCCCGTAAAGATTTACAGCCTTGGAAACCCTGTGTAGGGTCACTATGCGTCGGAACCGACTCCTTAACAACAACAACAACATCATCATTACTGCAGGTTTGTGTATATAACAGTATTGATCTTTGTTGCCTTTAACCCTTACATTCCTCCCAGTGTCTTCCCCAACCTCCAATATTTTTTGCTGATCTCCCTCTTATTGTATGTTGCCTTCACCCAAGTTAACATGTGAAGATTCTCTAGTCAGTAATTTACCTTCCCATCTCCTCCCACCCCTGGTACCACCAAAGATTTTTTTTTTTAAGTGTAAAAACCTTTTTTAAAAAATTTTTTTAACTTTTTACAATTGTGGTCTCCATACAATTTGTGATTGTCTTATTTCAATCAACCCTTCAAGTTCATCCATGCTATGAGATGTTTTGCAGATTCATTGTTCTATTTAACATTGCATAGCATTCTATTGTTGTTGTTGTTGTTAGGTGCCATTGAGTTGGTACCAACTCATAGCGAACTTATGCACAGCAGAACGAAACACAGCCCAATACTGGGCCAACCTGACTATCGTTGCCATGCTTAAGCCCATTGATGCTGCCACTTTGCCAGTTCATCTCTCTGGGGGGGGTCTTCCTCTTTTTCTCTGACCCTCCACCCTACCAAACATGGTATCCTTCCCTGTGACTAGTCCCTCCTGACAGTGTGTCTGAAGTATGAGAGATGAAGTTTGGCTATCCTGGCCTCCAAGGAGCACTCTGGCTGCACTTCTTCCAACACGGATCTGTTGGTTCTTTTGGCAGCCCATGGCACTTTCAATATTCTCCAACACCATAACTCAAAAGCATCAATTATTCTA
>NW_006408563.1:6637009-6644851 GCF_000296735.1 Chrysochloris asiatica | reverse complement strand
ACCTCTCTTTGGAATGGGCACAAATATGGATCTCTTCCAATCAGTCGGCCAGATAGTTGTCTTCCAAATTTCTTGGCAGAGATGAGTGAGTGCTTCCTCACTTTCTTGAAAGATTTCAATTTTTATTCCATCAATTCCTGGTGCCTTGTTCTTTGCCAATTCTTTCAATGCACCTTGGACTTCGTTCTTCAGTATCATTGGCTCTTGATCATATGCTACCTCTTGAAACAGTTGAATATCAACCATTTCTTTTTGGTACAGTGACTCTGTGTATTCCATCTTCTTTTGATGCTTTCTGCATCATTCTATAGTGTATTTGTATTATAGCTTGTTTACACACGATGAGCATTTAGGATGTCTCCATCATTTTATTATTGTGAACAGTGCTGGAATGAACATGGTGTGCATATATCTATTCTTGTCGTGGCTCTGCTTTTTCTAGGATATAAATCAAGTAGAGGGATTACTGGGTCATAAGGTATTCCTATTTCCAACTTTTTGAGGAACTATACTATATTATTGTCCACAGAGGTTACACAAATTTACAGTCCCATCAGCAGTGTATTAGGATTCCAGTCTCTTCAGACTCTCACCAGCATTTGTTGTTTTCTGTGTGTGTGCTTTTAAAAAAATATCCCTTTACTTTAAATATGTGTTACTGTGTTTCTTATAAGATACCTCCACCTACATTTTGTTTTATTTTAAATTCACTCCGAGAATAACTTTTTAATTGATGAGCGCATTTTGTTTGTATTTATAGTGGGATTACTAATTTATATGAGCATATTTATATCACTTCTTTGAGATTTTATTATGCTTTTTCTTTTTTCTTTCATTCGTTCCTATTGATTGATTTTTCTTCAAAATGTATTTCTTCTCTCTGTGTCAAAAATGAAATGTTTTTCTCATTCTTTAGTGGTTACCTTAAAAATTTAACGTGTTTACCCAACAAGGTCTAACATTAATCAATACTTCTTTTCTCTTTCAGAAAAATACAAGGACTTCAGAATACTTGAATTCTGACCACCTCATCTCATATTCTTAGTCTGGATTCTCTAAAGAAGCAAAACCAGTGGAATATATATATAGAGAGAGCTCTGGTAGCGTAGTGGTTACAGATTGGGCTGTGAACTGAAAGGTCAGCAGTTCGAAACTAACAGCTGTTCTGCGGGAGAAAGATGAGGCTTTCTGCTTCCGTAAAGATTTATAGCCTCGGAAACCCTGTACAGGGTTGCTGAGTTGGAACCAACTCCACGGCACATAACAACAACAACTATACACACACACACACACACACACACACATATATATATATATATATTTTTTTTTTTTTTTTTTTTTTCTTTCCTCTATTCTTTTCAAATTTGATTTAGTATTTTGAGACTTTTTCCTTGGGTGCATAGGTGTTTATAATGGCTGTGTTCTCTGTTCTTTTGTTTTTCTTTAGTCATTATATAATGTCTTTTGTCTTTCATGGTGTTTGTTGCTTTTAAAGCCTATTTTATCAGATATTAATATTTCTACTCTTGTTTTTTTATTGTCATTAGTTTAATATATTTTTTCTATTGTTTAATTTTCAGAGTATATTTGCTCTTGTGTCTAAGGTGCATCTCTTGTAGTAGCATATTGATGAGGTTCTGTTTTCTTATTCATTGTTAATCTCTGTCTCTTAATTGGTGCATTTAATTCATTTACATTCAGTGCAATTATAGATAGGTATGCATTTATGTCCATCATTTTGTTTTATGTGTGTGTGTGTGATTTTTTTTGTGTGTGTGTGTGGTTCTGCTGGATTATTTGTTCCACATAATTTTTTCTTCTATGTTCATTTAGTTTGTGTATTTTCTTATAATTTTCTTTGCTGTTGTCTCAGTGCTTACTAAATCTCTATGATTTTCTGCATTTTTGATGAAAAGGTTCATTATTTTCTTGGTGGTTAATCTGTTATTTATTACTTTCTTCCCAAGTTTAAAACAATCTACTCTATCTTGTAATCATTTTGACTTCATCTCTATTTGGAAGTTATGTAATCACAGTATTTACTCCCTCTTTTTACACTGTAATTGTGTTTGCTTACAGATTGATATATCTAGTTTTTTATTTTCAGTCTTTAAGGTTTATTTTACTTTGAAAATCTTTATAATTGGGCTGGGTTTTGGGCAATATTGCCATTTGTGTTAATCTCATGTTGTCTGGGATTGTTGGTTCTCTGAAAAACTCCCTTTAGTATTTCTTATAGAGTTGTTCTGGTTTTTACAAATTCCCTTAATTTCTGTTTGTCTGAAAATGTCCTATTTTAGCCATTGTATTTGAGGGGCAACTTTATTTGGTATATATAATTCTTGGGTGGCAAATTTTTCTTCTTTCAGAATTTAAAATATGTCATTGCATTATGTTTTTACCTGCATAGTTTCTATGGAGAAATCAGAGCTTAGTCTTATTGGTAGTCCTTTGCAAGTAATTTTTTGTGTTTTCCAGAGCTGCTTTCAAGAAAGCCTTGCCTTTGATTTTGAAAAGTTTGTTTATGTGTTCTAAAATTTTTTGGAGTCTATTCTGTTTGGGGTTTGTTGAACTTCTTGAATGCATGTCTTCTTTCTTTTCATGTTATTAAGGACATTTTCTTCCAACAACGCTTTGGCAATTTTCTCTGTACTTTTTTTTTTTTTTTTGGTCTCTTCTTGTTCTAGAATTCTGATTACATATAAATTATTCCTCTTGATGGTGTCTCACATAATTCCTAGGCTTTCTTCATTTTATCCCCATTCTTTTTTCTGATTGTTCCTCTTTGCTGTTGTTGTTAAGTGCCGTTGAGTTGGTTCTGACCCATAGCAACCCTACATAGGGTTTCTGAGCAGTACCTGGTGAGCTTCAGCAGCCGACCTTGCAGTTCAAATGGCTTTGCAGTCTGGTGCATTTACCCACATCACCACACCAGGACTACGATTATTCCTCTAGCAAATTAATATTGAGAATTTGTCTTTAAGTTTACTAATTTAGCATTCCATTGGTTCAATTCTACTCCTATGCCCTTTCAGTGTTTTATATATTTCTGAAATCTTAGTATTAATCTTCTGGATTTCATTAGACTGTTTTTGTATGGATCTAATTTTTAATTTATTTTGTTAGTGTGTTCTTTTAATGTTTTTCTGAATTCTTCTAGAGTTTTGCCTGTGTTTTCCTTAACTTTGTTTGTAGTTTCTTCAGTTTTCTCTCAATTCAATGAAAGTATCTAAATACCATTCTTTGGAATTCCTTATCAGGCAGTTCCTATGGCATTTCTTCCTCAGAAAGGTTATATGGGTCTGTGTTTTGGTCTCTTGTTTGAGTCTCTTTCTTGCTTCTTCATTTAAAATGGAGTTGTATGTTGTCACTGAAACTTTGTGGTGGTATTGTGTTTGTATTTAACTGTGACTATATGTTGGTGTGTTTTCCCCACCCTTTTATTTGTTTAATTTGTTTTTTCATATATCTGAATGAGCAGGGTGAGATTGTTTTCCTACTTTCTGTTTCATTTATTTCTGCTTTGATCCTAATTATTTCTTTTCTTATGGTGACTATAGATTTATTTTTCTAATTATTGTGTTAAGGTGTTGATTGTGATTAGTATATAAATTTCTTATTGGAAGATTATTTTTCTTCTGTGTCCAAAGATTGAAGCAGGCAGTGCATTTCCTTTCTACTTCTTTAGGATGGCGACCAGAATTTTTTAGACTAAGTGTTATCTACAAAAACTTTCTGTGATGATGGAGATGTTCTGTATCTGTACTGTTTAATGGTCACATGTGTCTATTTGTAGTAAAGGCCACATGTGACTATTTTGTACCTGAAATGTGTGACTGAGGAATTGAATTTTAAATTTTATTTAAAATAGTTCTCCTCCTTGGTGTAAAAAATAGAATAATTTTCTCATGTTTTAGAGGTTATTTTCAAATTTTCAACAGATTAGGATAATAAAATAATAAAGAAATGAAAGGATTAATCATCAAATTACAAATGGAGAAACTAGACTTTGATGAAATCAAATTTTGTTTCTTCTCATTAACTATATTTTTCTATTTCCTCCAAGGGTTACATGAAAGACTATGTATAATTCAGACGAGATCTTTCTTCAGTGAAAAATAAAATAACCTATATTTAAATCAATTCAAGTCTTTTCCTGACATCTAGGCTGTATCTAGGACACATCTGGACTTTTAGGATGTGCAAATTTGATGGACTTTCTTTAGTTTCCAGTAAAATATTTAGCAAAATGAAAGAACCAGGAACTTAAGTTCTTCACTTGATTTTTTTTTTTTTTTTGGTAAGGTAACATCATTTTCTGTAGGGTCTATATCCCTATAACTCAGCCTTTATTTCTTTCCCTGTGTCAGACTTGCCCCATGTTGTTGGAGGAGGCTGACATTCAAAGGGTGTGGCTTTTGAGGTTGCCACATACCCTTGTCATGACTTAAAATATCTCTCTCTGGCTGCCAGATGGCCTGGAAAAACACCAAACACAGACCTTATTGCCCTCAGAACTTGGCTCCTTTATGACTAGAGGCTTTTTCAGGGTCCTTCCTAAGTCTCTGTTTCTAATTTTCTGGAACATTTCAAGCCTTAAGTAAGGATCTGAACCCTCTTG
This sequence comes from Chrysochloris asiatica, assembly GCF_000296735.1. Lineage (NCBI taxonomy): Eukaryota > Metazoa > Chordata > Mammalia > Afrosoricida > Chrysochloridae > Chrysochloris > Chrysochloris asiatica. The sequence continues at coordinate 6,640,230 of NW_006408563.1, read as the reverse complement.
AATTTAGGCACAGAAAGTGAACACTGACCTTTCCTTGTTCTCCTAAGAATACTAATCATTAGCCACTTTCCTAAAGAAAGTTTCCCTCCTTCAAGCCTCAATCCTTTGAAACTTGTGTGACTATGAGGTATGTAGAAACCCTATAAGGAACTTACTCTGAGAGTGTATAAATACAAGGGGGCTTTAAAAAGTTCATGGAAAAATTTCACTTTCTTTTAATTCAATTTTTTCACAAACTTTTCAAAGCTACCTCATAGGCCCAGTCTTTGGGGCTACCAGGCAAGGAGGGAATAACCAGCTTCCCATCCACTCAACAGGCCCCACTGTGTGTAAATTCAAAAAATGCAATTTATTGCCAGTTATTGAATGATAATGCCTTGGAAAATTAGAAAAATAGAAGAATATTATTAAAGGAAGATTGATTTGAAAAAGAAAAGTAAATATATTGCAAGGGAGAAATATGTTCATGAATTACTTATTAAGCATCTGCTTAGATAGTTCTAGACTTTGGAGATATAATAGTCAGTGAACTAGACAGACACATTCTTTGGCCTTATGAACTTCGCACTCCAGTGTAGGACATAGTGTGCATGTGTAACTTGGAGTGTGTATGGGTAATCAAAAACAACTTCTCAGGAGAATACTGCTTAAGCCTGAAAAGAGTTAGACAAAGCTTTTAATTTAATTTTACTTGATTTTCAATGATCCTATTAAAAAACAAGACAAAATTACTTTGAAACTTTTTTTTTCTCTACACTTTCATGGTTGCCTGCTCAAGATACAATTCTAATTTTAACAGGAGACAATTAAACTTCTACCTCTCTCTTTACCCTTGGCATATATTTATTTCTCTTCTCTCACTGTATTATGATTTTCTGGTTTACATGTCTACTAATTTGTACATCCTTTTAAGTCAGGGATTATATCTTAATAATCTTTATTTAGAAGCACTATAACTCTATAATGAGTAAATAAAGGAATTGAGATGGCTAGGTAAAAGAAATAGATGATATCATAGTGTCATTTTGCATTAAGAAATGTATCATATCAAAGTATCTTCCCTGCCACTCAATTTACTCAACTCATTAAAAAAGATTTAGTGAGTATCAACCACTAAATGTTTGTCATAGGAATGTAATGGTGAGTAAAGCAGACATGACAGTAGAGTGTATAGTCTGGTGAGGGAAGACAAGTTTTCTATAAATAGTCATTCAAGTACATCATTCTTAACTCTATCAACAGAGAAACTACTTAGAGAAAATATTTTAGTTGAAAATGGCAGGGAGTTCTGGTATGGCACAGTAGAATAAACACTGGACTGCTAACCTCAAGGTTGGTGGCTCAAATCCACCAGCTGTTCCTAGGAAACCTATCCAAGGTTGCTATCAGTCAGAACCAATTCAATGGCACTTAACAACAATGCAGCATTAGTCCAGCTTAAAGTTGTATCATGTTTTTGGATATCTTTAAAAAATATAACTCAAGAACATAAATATATATGCATTTTCTTCTCTCTCATTCTATGTTCCTGTAAAAAAATAGTTTTTTAAACTCAAGAGGCATACTTTCTATAGGAAAAGGGGCATGAATTAATATTCATTCCAGATTTTAAAATATATCACTCAGCTTTCTAGAGACAGACATAATCCATATACTATGAAATTTCCCATTAAAGTTTACAATTTGGTGGATTTTAGATTATTCACAGAATTATGTAACTATCACAATTGTCTAATGTTAGCACATTTTCATCATCCCTAAAAGAAGCTGTACCCATTTGTATTCTCTCTTTTGCACAACAATCATTCTTTTTTTTTCCTTTGACTTTTTATTGTGAATTGGGTTAAGGTTTACAGAGCAGATGATAAGCTTTACATTCAACGGTTCATACACATTTTGTTTCCTTTCATTGATTATAATCCCCTCCATATACCATCAGTTAAAAGTATTTCTCTTTTTCCTTTGACTTTTTATTGTGAATTGGGTTAAGGTTTACAGAGCAGATGATAAGCTTTACATTCAACGGTTCATACACATTTTGTTTCCTTTCATTGATTATAATCCCCTCAATATAACATCACTTATCCCACTTTTTTCCTATGTTTCTTGTTTCAGTTCCTCTTTCTTCCCTAACTCTTTTGAACTTTTTCTTTTGTCCTTTGATCTCATCTGACTGATTTTTCCAAATTATGTATTTCTCACTAGTGTTACTGTCCCCCTTATAGACCTCTTGTTTGGCTGAAAATTGAACCAAGGGAGTGAGTTCAGTTCCAGGCCTGAAGGGTTTAAACTAAGGACCATAGTCTCAGGTATTATACATTCTCTGTCTGACCAGTAAACCTGGTGTCTTTTATGATTTTAAGTTTTGTTCTACATTTTCTCCCACTCTATCCAGAACCATCTAATGTGAACCCTTTCGGAACAGTTGGTAGTGGTAGCTTGGCACCCTCTAGGTCTGGTCTCAGCCAGAGTTGTGGAGGCTGAAGTTCACATGGTCCATCAGTCCACTGAACTGACAGTTTCCATGTGTCTTAGATTTTCATCATTCTTTTTTTCCTCCAGACAGGGAGACACCAATAGTTGCATCTTAGATGGACTTTTAAGACCCCAGTTGCCACTCACCGAAGTAGGATGTAGGACATTGTCTTTGTGGAATATATTATGCCAGTTGACCATGACACTGTGGGCCTGAGCCCAAAGGTCCACCAATTTATTCCCTCAAAGTGTTTGATTATGTCTAAGAAATTTTCATAGTTTTGCCATCTGTGTGCTCCTTCACATTCATGGATATATTTGTAGCAAAGGTAAATACCCATGTACAAACATCCTCTATCAAACTTATATGTATTTGTGAATATACTCCCACTGTTCCTCCTACATCTGTTCAATCTGCATATCCATTCAGTTGTATATTGAATTCCCTTTACCCAAGTAACACATGCATTAGTTTCTTCCCAATGTGGCGCTGTGGATTAATATGCCAGACTGCAAAGCCGTTTGTACTGCAAGGTCGGCTGTTCAAGCTCACCAGCTGCTCCTCGGAAATCCTGTACAGGCTTGGAATTAACTTGATGGCACTTCACAACAACAACAAATTCTATCTTGAAATCTACAGTCTTGGTGTGACTGTAGAATGAGCATTGAATTGTTAACTGCAAGGCTGATGATTCAAATCTACCAACTGCTCCTCAGAAACTGTATACAGGGTTGCTATGAGTCAG
>NW_006408563.1:6631933-6634554 GCF_000296735.1 Chrysochloris asiatica | reverse complement strand
CTTCATTTTGCTTGGATCAACTACCAACACTCATGGAAGCAGCAGTTAAGAAATCAAACGACGTATTGCATTAGGCAAATCTGCTACACAAGACCTCTTGAAAGTGTTCCAGAACACAGATGTCAGTTTCAGGACTAAGGTGCATCTGATCTAGGCACATCAAAGTTGGACAGTGAAATAAGGAAGACTGTAGAAGAATTGGTGCATTTGAGTTATAGTGTTGGGAGAGAATATGAAAATTACCAAAACAACCCAAAGAGCAAATCAATCTTGTTGGACGAAGTACAGTCAGAATTATCCTTGGAAGCTAGGATGGACATACTTTGTAGCTCATATTTAGGACATATTATCTGGAGGGACCAGTCCCCAGAGAAGAATATCATGTTTGGTAAAGTTCAGGGTTGGGTAAAAATAGTAAGAACCCCCTTGCCCCCGAACAAAATGGATTTGGTCGGGGGCAGTGGTAGCTTCAGTGGCCTCAAGTGTAGCAATGATTGTGAGGTTGGCCCAGGACCGGGCAATGTTTTGTTCTATTGTGCATAGAGTTGCCATGAGTTGGTACCGATTCGATGGCATATATTAACAACAGTATGAATCAGTGTTTTCTTGTAGTATTTTCCTGAATTCAAGAGCTTTACCTGTTTTCCACGATTTGTTTTTCTTTTTGATCATCAATGTAACTTTCTCAGTCATTCTTTCAATCTGTTGAAGGTATCATTCTTTCAAATTCCTTATCAAGTAGGTCCAATGCTATTTCTTCTTCAGCAAGGTCTTCTTGCTCTGTCTTTTGGGTACTTGTTTGAATCACTCTCTCATCTTTGTGTGAACTGAAGTTGTATGTTTTCTCTGAGACATTTTGGTATTGTTGTATTTGATTTAATTGATAATAATATATTGGCATTACCACTTTTCTCCTTATAGAGGTGAAAGAGAATGTGTGTGTTCAGTTCTTTGTTCGATGTTCTTATACTACAGCTGGGGGTGGGTTTGGCTGGTGTCAGTTACACCTCAATGATCAGGGGTATAGTAGTGGATAATGGCCCTTGCTTAATAGGTGGGGCAGCTGGAGGTATGTGTATGCTGGACCATGTGGGTACTGTTGCTGTCTCCCATCAGGTGGGACAATTAAAAAAGGAGAGGAAGAGAGGGGGAAAAAAATAATAAGCAAAAACAAATAACAGCAAAGAGAGAGAGAGAGAGAGAGAGAGAGAGAGAGAGAGAGAGAGAGAGAAAGCAGCAAACAGTGAGAAACAAGAATTTAACTTAAAAGAAAAAAGGAAGGAAAAATAAAAACAAGGGAAGGGAAAAAGGAGCAAAAAAGGAGGGAAAAATACAATAAGCAAAAGGTTTTTGTTGTTGTTAAGTGCTGTTGAGTTGATTCCAACCCATAGCGACCCTGTATAGGGTTTCCAAGGAGCAACTGGTGATCTTGAACTGCCAACCTTGCAGTAAGCAAAAGTAGGAAGGGGAAGAAAGAGACTAGTAAAGAAAAAACCAAGAGAAAAGATAAGAAAGAAGGGAAGGGAAAAAGAAAAGAGGAAAAGAAAGAAAGAAAAAAGCAGAGAAATAAAGGATAAGAAAGAAGGGAAGGGAAAAAGAAAAGAGGAAAAGAAAGAAAGAAAAAAACAGAGAAATAAAGGATAGAAAACAAGGGAAGGGAAAGAAAAACAAAAGAAAAGAAAAGAGAAAAATAGGGTATGAGCAGAGAGGAGAAAACTGTGGGGGGGGGGGGGGGGGGATGGGGGGACACCGGTTATAGGTTGGCACCTTCTCCCAGCCATGGAGCTCACAGGGTGGAGGACTGAGGAGGTGTGAGGGGGTGGAGTTCCTGCAGGCCTAGATAATGTCTGGGGTCAGGGCATCTGATGCAGAAATAGCTTGTACCAGCTCAGAAGGTGACTGAGGTCAGGTTACTTGTTCCCAGAAGGAACTTTTGGGCCCAGAGGGCAGCTAGGGGTAGCAAGACTGGCTATGGAAGGAGTTCTTGGCCTCCCAGGGGTAGTCAGAAATGACACTTTAGCTGTTCGGTTCTGACCTCAGGTACAATAGGGCTGTGCAGAGAGGGAATGTCAACAGCCACTGGGAGGGTGAGGCTGGCCACACTTCTTTCTAGTTATCAGGAGAGTGTGGGGAACAAGCTATGATCCCACATTTCTCTACAGCTAACCACTGGAGTGTATTTGTGCTGTGAGGCCATTGTTGATCGAATGCTACTTGCAAAAGTTCAAGATGGCCATGTGGAGTCAGGTCAGCTGACACTTCACTCACCTGTCTCCTCTCTTGTCACTTTTGCTCAGTTTCTTCTCCTTATTAGTATTGAATCCACTTCTCTATCCTTTCCACTGAAGCTTAGAGTTCCAGGATATCATTTCTTTCTGTTTCATTTGGTCTTAAGTGTCTTTGTTATAGAAGGTTTGCATAGTATGTCTTCCTAGTCAAGCATCTTGCTGGAATTGCATTCTGGATGTCTTTGCTGCTTGTTGTTAGGCGTTGAGTTGATTCTGACTTATATCGATCTTCTGTACAAAAGACTGAAATGTTGCCTGGGCCTGCACCATCCTTATTATAATCAATGCTTGAACCCATTGTTGCAGCCACTGTGCCAATCTGTCTTGTTGAAA
>NW_006408563.1:6629182-6631133 GCF_000296735.1 Chrysochloris asiatica | reverse complement strand
ATTTCTTGACTGCTGCTTCCCTGGGTGTTGATTGCAGATCCACATAAAATTAAATCCTTGACAACTCCAATCTTTTGTTAGTTTATTGTGATGCTTGGTCCAGTTTTTAATATTTTTGTTTTCTTTATTTTGAAGTCTGAAATCTGTAGTCTTTGACCTTCATCAGCAAGTATTTCAAGACCCCTTCACTTTTGCATGCAAGGTTGTGTCTTTAGCATTTCACAGGTTGTTAATGAGTCTTGCTTTACTTCTGATGCTGTTCTTCCTATGCTCTAGCTTCTCAGAAGATTTTCTCGGCATACAGATAGAATAAGTATGGTGGAAGGATGCGACTCTAATGATAAATTATGCAGCGTTCCCTTGTTCTGTTTAAATGACTGCCTGTTGGTCTAGAGACAGATTTCCCATGGGTACAATTTAGTGTTCTGGACTTCCCCAGTCTTTGCAATATTATCTATAATTTATTATGACCTACACAGTCAAATGCCTTTGCTGCTTGGGTTTGTCTAATTGCTAATAGCAAAGCCTAACTCTTAGTAATCTTTAATGATACTCTGAATTTCCCTAAAGTTATTTTCCAATAGTCATGTTATTATTCGGTGAGTCAGAATCCATTTTTGCATGGATGTTTTGGGGCTCTAAGAAACTACTAACATCTAATATTAGGACTATATATTCTTGCATATTAAAAATATGAAAGGACAGACAGACAGAAAATAAGAGTAACAGTAATTTACACAATACACACTGCTCTCCAAATGTCAACAAGACTACTTTTAGAAGCTTATGAAGTTATTATAAACAGCTCAGAATTTTTTTCTGGCTCCAGAGCTAACAAAATAGCTCAAATAACATTTTGGCTTAGAAAGTGAACGTTGAAGGGGCAGCCCGACCTCTGTAACATAGTGGGACAAAATACTACTATTAAATGAATATTGGTGTTTCAGCGTTCCATTGGAATTTGTGGATCTGAGTCAGAAATAAAAAACAAAAATCAACCCTAGTTTTTTCTTTCTTTCTTTTTGCTGAATATTATCACGTGGGTCTTTGAATAGTGCATACACATACAATTGACAACAAACAAGTACAGGGCCAAGGAGGCACATGAAATGGTGTGACAACACTGGATCATACTTTTCACAGGTCAAAGATACTGCTAATCATCTGAAAACAAAAGACTTAGCTGCTATTGCTGCTTAGTATTGTGATATTCTTGATGAAGATATGATCCCTATAGTCTGATGTTGAATTGCTTACTATTTTAATAAAAATCTAAGAGCTGAGTTGGTAAGAATAAAACTTAAGAAAGACTAAATAAAAGAAAAAGAAATAAGTGTAGAACACTGTTCTTGTTGTTGTTGTTAGGTGCGAGCAAATCAACACCAACTCACAGCAATCCTATGCACAACAGAACGAAACACTGCCCGGTCCTGCGCCATCCTCACAATTGTTGCTACACCTGAGCCCATTGATGCTGACACTGTGTCAGTTGGGGGGTCTTCCTCTTTTTATATGACTCTCCACTTTACCAAGCACAATATCCTTCTCCAGCGACTGGTCCCTCCAGACAATGTGTCTGAAATAAGAGAGATGAAGTCTGGCCATCCTGGCTTCCAAGGAACACTATTCCAACCCAGACCTATTTGTTCTTTTGGCCGTCCAGGGTCCTTTCAATATTCCATGAATACTACTGACAGCTTTACCACTAAGTAGACCACTTCTCCAAATCAGATCCTTGTCGTCATTCACCTTGTCAGTCACAGATGAGAATCAAAGAAAGACCACAGATGGCTGCACTGTATATGTCCTACATCATGCATTCTCAAAAGGGGCGGTATTGCCATTACAGGAGTAAAATGAGTTCTTGTTGGAGGAGGAACTTACATTTTAAAAAGTGTAAAACAAAGACACACATATAGTATATGCCTTGTTGTTGTTGTTAAGTGCTGTC
>NW_006408563.1:6617710-6626482 GCF_000296735.1 Chrysochloris asiatica | reverse complement strand
AGTGAGGTTGGCCCAGGATCGAACATTGTTTCGTTCTGCTGTGCATGGGGTCGCTATGAGTCGGTTCCAACTCGATGGCACCTGACAACAACAATGTAATGCTAGAACTTGAGAAATGGGAGGGAGAGAGTTAACATTTATTATAGCGTAGTGTTGACTGACTAAAGTGTTACAGGTGACAACTGAATAGAGGTAATAATAAAGAGAAAGAGGTCTGAGTATTAACCCAGGAATGAAGCTAGAGATAGACAGTGAAATGGCTCAAAGAACACAATGCCACAAGAGTCAGTGAGTGGGTTGCTCTCACTGAGAAAAAGTTTGTGGAGGAAGGGGTGCTCTTCAACATGTGGGTGCTGAAGACTGAATGGTCAGGTTAGACTCGATAGAGAGAATAGGGGAGTATATTTCAGATTAGCATTCAAGGAAGATGCAAAGGTCACATGGCAGGAAAGAACATGATGTATTCTTGAGGTTAGTGAGGTCAGAACTGAACCAGGTATGGTGGCTTTAGATTGTGAAAGGTTTGGAATATTGGACTGAGAGTTTTTGCCGTTTACTTTTTCTGTAGATAAGTAACAATTGTTTGGCAGCTGTCTTTTAGAATTCTCTTACAGCATCAGTTAATCTTTACTGATGTTAACTTGTGAGTTACAATTCATTCTTGCATTGAAGTTTTGAGGCTGTGAGAAATTGCCTATGTTTGTAAACATTCAAGCACATTAAAATATGAAACGGAAGATGAAGTCGATTAGAAAGCCAGAAAACAAAGATTGAATCTGCACTCAAGATCACTTGAAGGCTACAGTCTCAGAAGCATGTGCCTGGTAGACATCAGGTTCTTTATCTCAGAAGTATGATCACAGAGCTCTTTGACTTCAAACGTCATCCCTTTGATTTTGTCACTTTTTCCATAGCACTAAACATAAACTGAGTTAATTCTGTCACTTCCACTTCCCTTTGACTTTCCATTTACTGCTTTTTTTGTTTTGTTTTGTTTTTTTGTAAAGCACAATAACAGAGATATAGAACTATCACAAGAATCTGTATATAGAGCCAATTTGACCAGGGCTTTGAATCTCTTTAGGTAGATCAGCAAGAAAAGTCAAATTATGAGAAGGTTTTTAGGTGAGGTATAATTGTCCTGGTGTGGCGCTGTGTTACTATGGGTTGGAACTGGCATCACAGCACTTAACAATAACAACAACAACAACAACAAAAACTCAGAATGAAGGTAATTTTTTGGATGAGGAAATTAGTTATGACCTCAGGTTATGCATACCCAGTGTGTCAATCTCCAGAAGTGTCTTCCTTTTACTCTCCATTGCTTATTTCAGTTGAGGACTTTGTGTGAAGGAAATGGTATACACTAAGCTTTTATTGAAGAAACTTTAACAAAAGGACTCTATATGGATGTAGGCAGAGTTAGGGAACTAACAATAATGATGCAATGAAACATTTGCCATTGAATCACCTCCTAATCATGGTATCTCTGTGTGTTTCAGAGAAGACTTCTGGATCATAAGACTTCCAGTGGTTAGCTTTTCAGAAGTAGACCAACACGCCTTTCTTTGGAGGTACCTCTTGGGGGGTTGTGTCTCTAGTCATTTGATTAGCAGCTGAGCATATTCATAGTTGACACCACACAGGGAGCCAAGGAAGCAACCACCTCTCTGCCATCAAGTTGGTTCCAACTCATAGCGACCCTATAGAATAGGGTAGAACTGCTCCCTAGGATTTCCAAGGCTGTAAATCTTAACAGAAGCAAACTGCCTTTTCTTTCTCCCACAGAGCTGCTTGTGGGTTTGAACTGCTGAGCTTTTGGATAGCAGCTCAATGCTTAACTCACTGTACCACCAGGGTGAGAAATGTTAGGAAGCTGTAAAACATTGAGAAGTGTTAGAAAAACCAGGAAAAGTTATACCCCTTGAAGAGAAGGCATGGCCATAAGTGGAAGCATGTAACCACTCCCAAAACCTAGCAAGGAAGGAGTAGCTAGAACGATGCACTGCCTCTCTCTGTGTACAATCCAATCTCCTCCAATTGGCAGAGCTCAGCTGACAGCCAGAAGGCAAGAAAGCTCAGATGGTGCAGTCCAAAGTCTTCAACCTCCCAAGGCACAGCCAGGAATACATTTGGAGAAGCAAAGGGCAACAACCAGCATACTACTTTTTCAACTCTTCAGTCTCCAGAAATGCATGTGTGTATGTATGTATACTTTCAATTCATCCCGAGGAAGACTTTATTAAAACCTCAAAATACTTTTATGGTATTAAACTGCTGTTAAGGTTTTAAAAAGGGAGGAGTTAATAGAACATACTAGTAATAATCTAAATGAATGGCAGAGGGAAAACAAAATATCCTCTTTGTGATTGGCAAGGCTCGGTTGGAAGGAGTGGCTTGTTGTGAGGATTAACATATTTTACCAACTGAGCCCAGAATATGGTGGCATTCCCCATTTAATCTCAGATTGACACCAAACCAGAGCCTGTTCCTAGAGGCAACTACAGAGCGCTTTCTTTTTGTGGGGGAATTTACCCCCAAAGAAAGACAGAAGAAGTGGCAGACCTACCCACCTACCCACCAGAGAAAAACTTGAGTGTAGAGTACAATAGTGAAGAGGAATTGAAACACTTACTGATGAAGATCAAAGAATAGAGTCTTCCATATGAATTACACCACAACATAAGGAAAAAAATATCTTCACAGCTGTACTAATAAGCAACATCACAAAAAAATAGAGAAGAGATTGACGTTGTCAAAGATTTCACTTTACTTGGATCCACAAGCAATGTTCATGGAAGCAGCAGTCAAAAAATCAAATGAAGTATTGCATTGAGCCAATCTGCTATAAAAGACCTCTTTAATGGTGTGGCACTAAAGAATAAGTACTTATTCTGCAAGGTCAGTTTAAATTGCAAAGTTGGTGACTCAAATTCCTCAGCCGCTCCTCAGAAACCTTATACATTGTCACTATGGGTTGGAACCGACTTGATGGCACTTAACAACAACAATGTGTTAAAAAATACAGATATCACTTTGAAACTAAGGTGCACCTGATCCAAGCTGTGGTATTTCCAGTTGTCTCATATGCATATGAAAGCTGGACAATGAATAAGGAAGACTGAAGAACTGATACCTTGAATTTTGTTGTTGGTAAAGAATATTGAATAACCATGGACTGCCAGAAGAATGAACAAAATTTGTCTTGGAAGAAGTATAACCAGAATTCTCCTTAAAGTGAGGATGGTGAGACTCTGTCTCATAGTCTTTGGACATATTTTCAGGAGGGAATGAACAGTTCATGGAGAAGGACATCATGCTTAGTAAAGTTGTTGTTGTTGTTATGTGCCGTGGAGTTGGTTCCAACTCATAGTGACCCTGCACAGGTTTTCCGAGGCTGTAAATCTTTACAGGAGCAGAAAGCCTCATCTTTCTCCTGCGGAACAGCTGGTAGTTTCGAACTGCTGACTTTGCAGTTTGCAGCCGGATTCGTAACCACTACGCTACCAGAATTAGAGGTTCAAAGAAAAAAAAGGAAGGCCCTCACAGAGAGTCAGTGTCTGCAGCAGTGGGCTCAAACATAGGGATGATTGTGAGAATGGCATTGGACAGGACAGCGTTTTATTTTGATGCATTTATAGCATTGTTATGAGTCAGAAGCAATACCACTGACGTCTAAGAACAATGATGGAATTCAACATGTGCCTGTTGGAAACAGCTCATGCCCAAGAGGTGTATTGGTCGGCCATACCTGCTCAATTCTTATCAAACTTACCAGGCAAAGAAATCTTTCCATTGCCTTGGAGCAGAGTGAATTTAAAGCATTGGAGAAACCAGGAATGTCTTCTCCCCACTACATTTTCTCATTCATTGGTTGGTTAATCAAGCTCACACATGTGGCTCTGTAGGATAAGCTTTGGACTGCTAACTAGAAGGTCAACAGTTCAAACCCACCAGCCACTCCTTGGAAACCCTATACAGGGTTGCTTTGCATTGGAACCGACTCCTTAGCACTTTATAACAACAATGCACACTATGGAAACTTGAGATGCAAAGCAAAGAAGAATAGGATACTATGTATGTTCTGGAAGATAATTATAATAACAGCTAACAGTTACTGAAAGTGTTCCTTGAAGCAGGATGGATTTTTCATGCATTTCTCATAAAGCATTTATAGCCACCTTATTAAATAAATACCACTGCTAACTATAGATCACAGACGAAGAAACTGAGGTCTGAGGAAGTTAAGGGACTTGCTCAAAAATTAATTAGTGGCAGAGCCAGGATGCAAACACCAGCAGCGCTCTTTACACCCTCCCACTTCACAGGTCAGTGCTGGAGACAGGCCTGTGAACAAATACTTCTCTGAGCTAAGTGCTAATGGAGGGATGTGCAACTTGCTAAAAGAGCCAAGGAAGGAGTGACTAAGCAAATCTGTGTGTGATATTAGTGAAATTTCCCTCTCTATTGCCAGAAACTAAGAGTGGAGTCTTTTCAGAGCAGGCTTTATTAAGACTGTGCTTAAATTCAGATATAGAAGTTAATTCATGTTGTTTTGTTATCCCTCCCAAACATACTGACATTTTAAAATAAATTCTTCATGACTTGCTGGACCACCTCCAAAATTCTGTTCCAGCTATGGATAAGACGGAAGCAGGAAAAGGATGTCCTAATGTTCCCTGACTAGCGACCTAAGTTGGAATTTGGAATAGTTTTCCCAAAGAAATCATATTAAAATCTTGGTTGAGATTCTATTATCCATTTATGTGTGTATGTAATATATTATATATTGACTGTGATATGTATATATATATATGTTGTTTTATACACACACACACACACACACATATATATATATACACATATACATAATTCTCCCGATACAATCATTGAAATAATCTGTGAAATTGGTTAGATTTCTACATTTCTATGGCTTCTAGGTTTTATTTCAAATGAAGATGAGTTTCTCTTCATAAAGTGGAATTAATATTTCTCTACTAAAAACATTTTTGCTATAATTTCAGCATAATTTAATAGTGATACATCACAATTTCTGCTAGTAATATGAAGCAAATTCCTTTTTTTTGTTGTTGCTGTTTCCTGCCTCTTGGTGGGAGTCCTGGAGTGGCTCTGTGGGTTAGTGAGCCACACTGCAAAGCCGTTTGAACTGCAAGGTCGGTGGTACAAGCTCAGGGTCGCTATGGGGCGGAACCGACTCGACAGCACTTAACAACAACAAACAACAACCTGTTGGTAGAAATAGTTTCCATTTGGCCTCCTTTACTGCATGATCTTTCAGCTTATCTTTGAAATACTGATATGAAATATCACTTGATCCTAGATTAAGTATCAGTAAACTTAAATGACTAGAATGAACTCTAAACAGGTGATGTCTACTGTGGCCAAGTGATGGCCTATTCATGCCAGGATATTAAGTACATCCTGTGGTTCAGTGTAAACACCAGGTGGATTTCTGGTTCATTCAGCACAAGCATAGAGCTTCTGACTCTTTCCACTTTGTTGTTGTTTAGTGACATTGAGTTAGTTCTGACTCTTAATGACCCTGTATGAGGTTTCCAAGGAGTGGCTGGTGGGTTTGAACCTCCAACCTTGTGGGTAGCTGTCCAGTGCTTATCCTACAGTGTCATACTAAGACTCTGTTTCCTTCTTAGTGAACAAAAATCTCTGAGAATTCCTATTCAGGAATTCTCTATACCTTTAAAGTCAGTGCATCTTCAAAATGATTCAAAAAGAGGGTCGGCCCAATTATTCCTAAGCTTCCTCTATCAGGAGTCCTGGTGTGGCACTGTGGGTTAATGCGTCAGACTGCAAAACCCTTTGAACTGCAAGGCTGGTGGTTCAAGCTCACCAGTAGCTCCTTGGAAACCCTATACAGGGTCACCATGGGTCGGAACCGGCTCGATGGCATTTAACAACAACAACAACAACAACAACAACAACAACAACTCCTCTATCTACAACCTATTACCTGGAAAATCCTAAATTGGTGTGTAGTCCCTGTGTTGTGCTAGGTTATTGTTTTGGAGTTTCAGAGTTGGAAAAGCCCTACTCTTTTTAACAAAATTGAAACTACCTGAAAAATTTGCATCTCTGACTCATGACTACATCATTCTTCTACTGAGGCTTCAGAGAAGGCAAAGACAAGGTGATTCTCACAAGCATGAAATAACTCCTGAGTTTGCAGGGAATCAAAACAGTGGATTTGGGGTTTTGGTCTATATCATAAATGGTGGCACTACCCAGCCCCGTTTCAGAGACCACATCAGGAGAGTTTCCCAGGAGGAGATACAGTCCTGCTTACTGCTCTAGCCAGGTGCTTCCTCACAGAGATGCACAATTACGGCAGCTCTACTTTCACGGCTCTTCATTCTGTTGTTGTTATGTGTCGTGGAGTCGGTTCTGTCTCATAGAGACCCTGCACAGGGTTTCCGAGGCTGTAAATCTTTACGGGAACAGAACGCCTCATCTTTCTCCAGCGGAACAGCTGGTAGTTTCGAACTGCTGACCTTGAGGTTCGCAGGCTGATTCGTAACCACTCCGCTACCAGAGCATACATAATGTGGTCTGTTGAATGAAGCCTTTGTGGAGTAGGAGGGGCACAATGCAGTAGCTTTGTAGGAAATGAGTCTGTGTCTTCTGAAAGTCTATCCATTTCCCCATTCAAAGGAATAATCTAAAAAGTGCCTACTGTGGCCGACCACTGGCTGTTCCTCAATAGTAACTTCCCCTTTTTTCTATCATAACAGAATACCCAATATGTATGTAAGTTCAACCTTGAAGCTCTCTGTCGGGTCAATTGGATTTGAGCAGAAGGAGGCTACTTTTGGGTTTTGTCCTTAAAGGGAAAGGGTGAACTCTCCCTTTCACCAGCCTACCCTCTGGCTGGCTGAAATGTGGGTGTGAAAAGCTGCAAAATATGATACTTGTGTCTCTGAGCCTGGAACTGCCACACAAGACCTCCAATGTTTACTCCCAGGTTGTCAGGTGAATGAGCAAAGAACATCAACGAGTACTATCTTAAACTTCAGTTATTTCAGGTCTGTATCAAAGTAGTAAAACCTTGATCCTAACTAATTTAGAAACTTTGGGTAAACTAACCATCAAGCTAATTCTGACTCAGACTAGTAGGTTCAAACTACCTACCTTTTGTTTAGCAATTGAGTGCTTAAACCTTGTGCCACCAGGCCTTCTGGTTAGTAGAACAGAGGTGATTTTAGTTGAGAACACTGACTTCTAAATTCAGGTTATCTGTTTTCAATAAGTAGTTTTTACTTCTTTAAATAAAGGACAAGTTCTTTGGACATTCTGCATCTTCCAAACCTGCTGCTACCTATTGGGAGCCAGACAGAGGTAAAAAGGGCTAGAAAACTTGGTGTTATGTCAAGCAGGGAGTGAAGATTTTAACTTGTTTACACTCAAATATCCTGCTCACACTGTCACATACTGCTTCAAACGTTGCCATGTTTCCCTGGCACTCCCCATGAGTGAAGGCTGAATGAACAGGACTACTGTCTCAGCTTTGACGGCAGTGTTAGAATTGGTTGCTAGGACATCTATGGAAATTTCATATTCTATCCCAGAAAAGAAATCTAAGTTTTATTTGATGCGACATTCTTCTTTAGCCAGAGATACAATGAGACCACTGTTTGTTATGGTGTTTGGTAGAACTTTGAAGTGTGGCCTGGATATGGGAACCCACAATCCAAGAATAAGGCACCATTTACGTACAAAATTATTGAAATTGGAAAGAAACTAGCTTCCGTTATGTTTGTGAAGCCACTGTCTTGCAAGGTCAAAAAGAGCTTATTTTTCAAGCAAGTATGTTTCACTGTTTACTGGCGACTACCAAAATAATTATTTCCTGTGTGGGTCACTGGGAGTGAGGTAATCCCAAGGAAAATGTTCCATTGTGCTTACTGGGCTTGGCAGTACAGTGGCTCCAGACATTCTCTTAAAGCAACAGGAATTACGTTGAATGGCAAAGTCTGGTTCATAGATCCCATGAAGGGAGATTTATTTTTTATTAGACACTTTTAGGATTTTGTGAGAGTTAGCAAAGGTGAATGTATTCATGTATCTAAATATATCTGTGGCTGACCTTTCCATGTTGATTCATTTAAATAGGAATTTTGTAGATAATTGAAAAAGAGAGTGTTTAGTATCCATGGAGTAGAAGTCAAGAAATCAAACAGCATATTGCACTGAGAAAATTGGCTGCAAAAGAACCTCTATACAGTTTAGAAAACAAAGATATCATTCTGATGACTAAGGTGTGCTCTACCCAAACCCTAACCTTTCAATTGGCTCATACGCGTGTAAACGTTGGTCAATAAAAAAGCAATATGGAAGAAAAATGGGTGCATTTGAATTGTGGCATTGTCAAAGGATGTTGAATAGACTGTGGATTGCTAGAAGAATGAACAAATCAGAAGTATAAGAAATAAAAGTGAGGGTGGCAAATGTTGAAATTATTTGTTTTGGACACATCATCAGAAAAAATTGCTAGAAAAGAACACCATGTATGTCAGTGAAAACAAGGGGATTCTTCATGAGATGGACTGACATGGTGGTTTCAATAGTGGGCTCAAGTATGCCAAAGGTTTGGAGACAACTTGATGCCAAGTAACAATGGCAACAGCAACATACATGCCAAGATACACTCTCTGTTCCTTGCTGCATAAAAGCAGGAAGTGTCTTTCCACAATATGTTATTGGTTTACTTGTCTGTCTTGAATCACTTAAAGGAATTTT
>NW_006408563.1:6609433-6615784 GCF_000296735.1 Chrysochloris asiatica | reverse complement strand
GGTTCACAAGAGTCTATTGAACATTGTAGAACTTAGCACGCAGCTTCATTGCTGTTTTTCCCTCACTTCCCCTTATCAGTGACAAACGTGGTCACCAATCAGAGCGTGTATTCCCATTGAGTCTTAGTCTTGGAAGGGGGTTTGCCTTGAGGGGACCTGGCCACTTACCTTGATGTCGCCTGGGAGAGAAACTTGCTTGTTCTTGTATCTTGAATAGATCTTATTTGATACTTAATCCTGTCTTACCTTCTATTACAGCACGGAACTGTTTGAACTGCAAGGTCGGTGGTTCAAACCTACCAGTTGCTCCATGGAAATCCTATATAGGGTCGCTATGAATCAGAACCCATTTGATGACACTTAACAAAACATCAACAACGTAGGAGCTTAGCATATATTCTAGACCTGTGTCTTTCAAAAGAGTATACTCATTACTGATTAATCTACTTGCCAAATTTTTATTATTAAGTTCCAGTTATGTGTTGGACATTGTATTTTGGTGCTGGGGTACAAAGCTGAACAAGTCAGGCATGGACTCTGTCCTTAAGAAACTGATCTTCCAGTGGAGGAGAGAGACAAAAGCACAGCCAAATACATAAAATAATTTAAAATGGTGGCTATTTGTTAAAAAATCAACTGGATATTAAAGTGGTGGTGGTGGTGTGCCATTGAGTTAGTTCCGACTCATAGTGACCCCGTCCAGGGTTTCCGAGGCTATAAATATTTATGGGAGCAGAAAGTCTCATCTTTCTCCACGGAACCGCTGATAGTTTCAAACTAGCTGACCAACTAGTAACCACTATGATACCAGAGCTCTTTGGCTATTAAAGTAGGGAATACCTATTTTATAACGGATGGTCAGAAATGACTGTCAGGAGAGGCTTAGACAAGTGAAGAAAAGAGCATTTCAGACAGAAGAAAGAATTCATGTTAAGGATCTGAGACCTCGAAAAAATTGGTGTTTTAGAGGATTTAAAAAGCTTCTGGGTTTGCAACAGTGTGAGTGAAGTGAGTGTGACTTAATTGGTTGGATTCCTCAAAAGACAGTTGGATCTACTATGAATGACAGGAGATTGAGCAGGTGAATGTGAAGTGTTTGCAGAGTGGTCAGGGGCTTTCTGTTATCATTCATAGCAAGAGGTCTGTGCTTGAGTCTCTGATGCTATTTATCCTAACTTGGGGAGTAACAGTGAGCAGAACTGAAAAGTTGGAATTCATTTAAAATGCCGAAGGACACGCAAAAGTGTAACTGTAAAGCTTATGATTCTTGTCGAAGTATTAGGAGGAAATGCGGACACCATAGCTGGGAGATGCCATCCACACCCTGCTTGTATTTGAAGGCTAAGAAAACACCAGCCTCAGTTCTATGATGCTATTTGCGTTTTCTGCTCCTTGATTTTGAGGGATACAAGCCCCCTAGGAAGTGTCCTTTACGGATGTCCGTAAGGTGTTGTCAGATTCCAATACTGAGACTAAAGGGCATGCGGTGCTTATGGTGCATGTGTGTGTATCATCCACTTAGAGGGGATTTAAGGTTACATAAGATGCTGATATTAGCCAGATGTGCCAAATGGTTCTTCATCAGGATTCTGGGGGTTTATAAACATGGGGAAAATTTACAACTTTATTCTCATTAACCTTTAACTGAAATTTCAGTGCTAAAGAAGCCACTAAAGTTTTAGTAGAGTAGTACTTATAATGTTGTTATTAATAGGAATTCCAGATATTTTCATATCACAATATAGCTGTTGCAGGTATCTAAGAAAGATGACTTATGCTAATAATTACTTCAAAATTACAGAATATCATTAATTTGTTGTTGTTGTTATGTGCTGTGGAGAGTTGGTTCTGACTCATAGCGACCCTGCACAGGGTTTCCGAGGCTGTAAATCTTTATGAGAGCAGAAAGCCTCATCTTTCTCCTGCAGAACAGCATGTAGTTTCGAACTGCTGACCTTGAGGTTTGCAGCTCGATTTGTAACCACTACGGTACCAGAGCTCCTTATATCATTAATAGATGTTGATATTTAGTGTGGAAGTAGTCCCCAACTTAGAACATGGTTTTGTTCTGATGACTGCTGTAAATTGGTTCTGACATAAACTGAATACCTCATTAAAATTTTTTTTCATTATAAATCTGATATTTGTCTCTGGGGATTGAAAACACTACGTAAAAACTTACAGATATATTTTAATACATTGTTGTTAAATGGCTTCTAGTTGGTTTCAATTTATAGTGACCCTGTATAGGGTTTCCAAGGAGCAACTGGTAAGTTTGAACAAACTGACCTTGTGGTCCAGTGCTTATGTATGTATGCTGCAGTGCCACATACATAAAATTATACACAAATCATAAAATTTTACTCCAATAATGAAGAGTTAGACAACATTGACATTTTGTCAGTTGCAGTAAGAGATCCACTTGCGGAAAGTTCTGAATCATCTGGATTATCCCTGGGAATGGGAAAGAGTTTCTAGTCAGAAACTCAGTGAGAGTTGTCTGTATTACTCTGTTCTTTTTTTCTTCATATATTTCGTGGTAACACCTCACTGCAAAATATTCAACATTTAAGTTCATGTTTCCAAGCAACCAAACCCCTTAATTTAGTTAGAAAAAAACTCCAGCTAATCCTTGGAAGCCCTATATAGGGTTGCTATGAGTAGGAACCGACTCCTCCGCACATACCTACCACCACCACCAATCATTTTACTGTAAAAAATTTGACAGCTTCTTCTTTCTCATTCTTTCTTTCTTCTTAAAAATCCATTAGTCCTACCTGTCAATTTCCCTTCAAGCTATGTTGTTGTTAAGTGCCATTGAGTCCGACCCATAATGACCCCTTATAGGGTTTCTGAGGAGCAGCTGGTGAACTTGAACTGCTGACCTTGTGGTTCAAACCGACTTTGCAGTTCAGCACATTAACCCACAGTGCCACACCTGGACTCCATATGGCTATAATCAAGGTATAACAAGTTCTAAATCCAGCATTCTTACCATATGAACACCTGTCTCATTGATGCTTTCCATCATACATCTTGATCAACTGCTAGGAACATGATCCTATAATTCAGCAACCTTTTCCATATCCACTGAGTGCATTTAACATAAATTCTTCCTAGGAAGATGTACTAATGATGTTGTTTTTGTTGTTAGATGCTGTTGAGTTGCCTCTAAGCCATAGCAACTCTATACACTAGAATGAAACACTGCCTGGTCCTGTACCCTCCCCACAATTTCTGCTACTCTTGAGCCCATTGCTGCTGCCACTGTTTCAATCCATTGGATTGGGGGTCTTGCTCTTTTTCACTGATCCTTCACTCAACCAAGCATGATGTCTTTCTGCAAGGGCTGGTTCCTCCTGATAACATAACCAAAGTATGAGAGACAAAGTCTTGCCACCATCCTTTAGCCCCAGGATAGTTCTAAGGAGCATTCTGGATGTTCTTCCAACATAGATTTGTTTGTTCTTCTGGCAGTCCATAACAGTTCTTCTTCAACACCATAACTCAAAGCATCAATTCTTTTCTATCTTCCTTATTCATTGTTCAGCTTTTACATATATAGGAGGCTATTGAAAACACTACGGCTTGGGTCAGGTGCATCTTACTTCTCAAATTAGTACCTTTGCTCTTGAACATTTTAAAGAGGTCTTATGCAATATGTCGTTAGATTTCTTGGCTGCTGCTTGTATGAGTGCTGAGTGTGGATCCAAGCAAGTTGAAGTCTTTGACAATTTCAATCTTTTCTCTGTTTATGATGATGTTATTTATTATTGGTCCAGTTGTGAGGATTTTTATTTTCTTTACATTGAGGTACAATCTATACTGTAAGTGATCTAATCCTCTTTGCTTCCAGTAAGAAATGTTGTATCATCTGTATGTTGTAGGTTATTAATGAGTCTTTCTCCTATTTTGATGCCAAGTTCCTCTTCATATAATCAAGCCTCTCAGATGATTTGTTCAGCATACAGATTGAATACATAAGAAGTCAGAAAGATTATTTGTTCAGCATACATGAAGAATACAGAAAAGGGTATACCTGTAAGTGTGGTTTGTTATAATAAATATTGTAAGTCAGGGACAACCTGTATTAATGAATAAACACATTTATTACTGTTGTTGGTGTGTCCTTTGTAATATGTCCTTTATAATGCTCATTTATAATAATCCTATAGGATAAAGTAGAACTACCTCATGGCTTTGTAAGGCTGTAATTTTACAGAAACAGATGCCAGGTCTTTTTCCTGTGGAGCCAGTGGGTGGATCTGCTAACTGCTAACTGCTAGCTCTTCAGTTAGCAGTTGAGTGTTTAACCATTGTTCTACCAGAGCTGCTTGTGTCTACTATATTGTTGTTTTTGTGTGCCACAGAGTCAACTCTGACTCATAGTGATACTATTGGACAAACAGAACTTCCCTACAGGGTTTCCTGGGTTGTAATTTTTACAGAAGCCAAGTGACAGGTCCTTTCCTCTGGGGAGGATCTGGTGGGTTTGAATTGCCAACCTTTGGGTTAGCAGTTGAGTGCTTTAACTATTACACTACCAGGACTTCCTCATTTATTGATGGTGTTATTATTAGGTGCCTTCAAGTTGTTTCCAACTCATAGTAATCCTATATAGGGTTTCCAAGAAGTGGCTGGTGAGTTTGAGCCACCAACCTTGAGCTGACTTTTCTGTCCAGTGCTTAGTCTACATACAGTGCCACACCTTTAGTACAAATATTTGTGTGCTTTTAATTTGAAAACTGCATTTCAATGAAACTGGTTTCCTTTGAAATCCTATGTATTTTATGTTATGCATTGAAAACAGGATTTTGAGCAAGAATCTTTTAGACTCCTGGACTTGGAGGGTCCCCAGCACAAAATAAGTTTAAGACCTGCTGCATTATTGCCAGGTGGCCATAACAAGAGTGTTTGGGGGCAAAATCAGCCCACGTACAATTTCATGTGGGACATTTTGGCATTCTGAGTGAGTAGAAAAAGGGAAAAGGCAATAAATACCTGTCAATCCCAGGTTTGTGCAGAAAAACACAACCCAGTTTGTAGACCAATAGAGAGACTGAACTTCTGAGAAATACAAAGGGAGTAATAGATCTTGGAGAGAGACCCAAGAGAGAACAATTTTGGGTACAAAGAGTGCATTTCCACCAACCTTCCTTAAGTATATATCCTAGGTAACAGTGGTCATCATTTTCTTGAAACCCTGATCTCCAGGGCCTGGAGCAAGTCCGTTTGGCAAGCCTGAACCTACCTTAGTCCCCAGGGCTATAGTTTGAGAGTCCTCAGGAATGACATCTGCAAGTACAGTGCAAATCATAGCCAGTCTGCCACCTCGCTGGGCTCTGCCACCGGATCCGTGCTATTTTTAGAAAGTCTGCATTTCTCAGTAGAGACATAGCACCAACAGCAAACCCTGAGAAGTCATCCTGGTTTCCTAAAAGTCTGAGATAGCACCCAGAGATAAGCACTATCTATACCTTCACTCACTTCTGCTGAAATTAAAATTCTTCTATTTCTGTACCTTGAAGGGAGAGAGGGGAAAAAAATAAGGAAGGGAAAAGGGAGGAAGAGAGGGAAAAAGAAAAGCTTGTTCACTTCTTCAGAGATTTTAGAAATTGAATTTGAACCTTACGAGGTTATTCACTCATCCCCACTGCCCACCCTCCATAACACAAAAGTAGATGATGGCTTTTGGTGATTACCATTGATTCACATAGTCTAGTGGCAAACTAGCATTCAGATGGTTTAATGACAAAGAGCAAGGAATCAGGTTGAAAGAATTCATCAACTTCCCCAAAGTCACAATCTCAGAGTCAGAAGAAGTGTCTAAGCATGACTTTATCCTCAGGCATAGAAAAGAGCATAAAAAGAAAGGCTGAAGAAAATAATAGAGAGGATCCTCTGTAGAATATTTCTGCTACTTATTAAGTCTTTTCATCTATTACAATGGACAAATAATAATGGCTGGGTTTTTATGAGATAAATGAGAACTGAAAAGTGCCCAATCAACATTGTTGTTGTTGTTAAGTGCCATCGAGTTGGTTCTGCCTCATAGCAATCCTGTATAGGGTTTCTGAGGAGTAGCTGGTGGGTTTGAACTGCTGACTTTGTGGTTCACAGTCCAGTGCTGATCTACAGAACCACAGCAAAAGTCCCATGTATAACTGCTGTTTTCCTAGCCAAGTATGATAGTCTAAAAGGAAGTTTCTTCCTCTTTAGCGAATACCAAGGTATTATCCATGTCCTAGGGAGTCCTATGTGTTCCATCTGGCGAGGTCCATGTGTATAGTCGTCTCTTATGCTGTCTAAAGAAGGTATTTGAAATAAACAAATCATTTGTCTTGCAGAAAT
>NW_006408563.1:6599540-6607643 GCF_000296735.1 Chrysochloris asiatica | reverse complement strand
TGTTTTCTTTACATTGAGATGTAATCCATACTGAAGGCTGTGGTCTTTGACCTTCATTAGTAAATACTTTAAATCTTCTTCACTTTCATCAAGCACAGTTGTATCACCTGCATATCGCAGGTTGTTAATGAGTCTTGCTCCAATCCTTATGCCATGTTTTTCTTCATAGAACCCAGCTTCTTGGATTATTTGCTCAGCATACAGGTTGAATAAGTATGGTGAAAAAATAAAACCCTGTCACACACCTTTCTTCATTTTAAACCATTCAATGTTCCCATGTTCTGTTTGAACAACTGCCTCTTGGTCCATGTACAGATTCTTCATGAGCACAATTGAGGGTTCCGGAATGCTCATACTTTGCAATGTTGTCCCTAGCTTGTCATGATCCACACAATCAAAAGCCTTTGCAAAGTCAATAAAACACAGGTAAACATTTTTCTGGTATTCTTTACTTTCAGCCAAGATCCTTCAGACATCAGCAATGATACCCCTCGTTCCTCTTCTGAAACTGGCTTGAAACTCTGGAATTTCTCTGTCAATGTATGCTTGCATCCATTTCTGTATTACCTTTAGTAAAACTTTACTCACATGGGATATCAAAGATAATGTCCAATGATTTCCACATTCCTTTGGGTCACCACTCTTTAGAATGGACACAAGTATGGATCTCTTCCAATCAGTCGCCCAGATAGTTGTCTTCCAAATTTCTTGGCAGACATGAGTGAGTGCCTCTAGTGTCGCCTCACTTTCTTGAAAGATTTCAATTTTTTATTCCACAAGTTCCTGGAGCCTTCTTCTTTGTCACTTCCTTCAATGCACCTTGGACTTCTTCCTTCAGTATCATTGGCTTCAGTATCATATGCTGCCTCTTGAAATGACTGAACATCAAGTATGTCCTTTTGGTACCATGACTCTGTGGATTCCTTTTATCTTCTCTTGATGCTTTCTGCATCGTTCAATAATTGGCCCAGAGAATCCTTCAATAACAAAAGTCAAGGCTTAAGTTTTTTCTTCAGTTCCCCCAGCTTGAGAAATGTTGAGCGTGTTCTTTGTTTTTGGTTTTTTGACTCCAGATCTTTGCACATTTTGTTGTAATATTTGGCTTTGTCTTCTCAAGCTGATCTTTGAAATTTTCTGGTCAGCTCTTGGACTTCCTCATTTCTTCCATTTGCTTTAGCATCTCTATGCTGGAGAGCAACTTTCAGTGTCTCTTCTGACATCCATTTTAATATTTCCCTTTGTACTTGTCGTAATGACTTTTTGCTTTCTTCGTGTATGCTGTTCTTGATGTCATCCCACAACTCTTCTGGTCATTGGTCTTTAGTGTTTAATGTATCAAATGTGTTCTTCAGATGATCTCTAAATTCAGGTAGGATATATTCAAAGTCATAATTTGGCTCTCGTGGACTTGTTTTCATTTTCTTCAGCTTCAGTCTGAATTTGCATATGAGCAATTGATGGTCTGTTCCACAGTGTGTCCCTGGCCTTGTTTTAACTGATGATATGGAGCTTTTCCATTGTCTCTTTCCACAGAAATAGTCAATTTGATTTCTGTGTGTTCCATCTGGTGAGGTCCAGGTGTATAATTGTCTCTTGTGCTGTCTAAAGAAGGTATTTGAAATGACCAAATCATTGATTTTGCAGAATTCAATCATGTGTTCTCCAGCATCATTTCTATCACCAAGGCCATATTTTCCAACTATTGATCCTTTCTCTTTGCTCCCAACCTTTGCATTCCAATCACTAGTAATAATCAAGATTGTATGCGTGATCAATTTCAGATTGAAGAAGTTGATAGAATTCTTCTATTTCATACTCACTGGCTATAGTGGTTGGTGCATAAATTTGAATAATAGTGGTATTAACTGTTCTTCCTGTAGGTGTATAGCTATTTTCCTATCACAGACAGTATTGTACCTCATGACTGATCTGGATATGTTCTTTTTAACAATGAATGCAACACCATTTCTCTTCAATTTGTCCTTCCAAACATAGTAAACCATGTGGTTATCAGATTCAAAATGGCCAATACCAGTCCATTTCAGCTCACTAATGCCTAAGATATCGATGTTATGCATTCCATTTCATTTTTGACCATTTCCAAGTGTCCTAGATTCATACTTCATGCATTCCATATTCCTATTATTAATGGATGTTTACAGCTGTTTCTTTTCATTTTGAATTGGACCCCATCAGCAAATGAAGGTCCCTAGGGCTTTACTCTCATGGGCTTTACTCCATTCATGTCATCATGGTCAACTCTACTTTGAGGAGGCAGCTCTTCTTCCCTAGTTGCATTTTGAGTGCCTCCCAGCCTGAAGGGCTCATTTACTGACACGATATCTGACAGTATTTCTCTGCTATTCATAAGGTTTCCAGTGACTAAATATTTGGAAGTAGTTCATCACTTCTTCTTCCTAGTCTGTCTTCATCTCAAAGCTCATCTGCTGGGTAAGCTTGCTTAATTCTGGGTGCTTGTTGTGGTCGCATATCTTAGCCACATTCTCAGGTGGCGTTGTTAGTGTCACAGTGTCACTTCCGACTCATAGTGATCCTGTATAGGGTTTCCAAGGAGTGGCTGGTGAATTTGAACTGCCGGCCTTGTGGTTCAAATCGACCTTGTGGTTCAAGCCAAACTTGTGGTCCAGTCCTTTAACCCACAGCGTCACACCAGTACTCTGGTGTTTGTCTCTAACATCCTGACTCCTTTGTCTTTCTTGTTGTTGTTAATTGCCTTCGAGTTCGTTCTACTTCATAGCAACCCTATATAGGGGTTCCTTGTGGTTCAGTGTTTATCCTACAGTGCCACAGACTCTCTTAATAGATTCAAAACAGAATCAGCAAGCTGCAGGGAGTAATGTATTAACCTCAAACACCAAGACTGGAAAATGCCAAGATTTAAGGGTCAGGTGAGGAAGAGAAGGCTGCAATCTGATCTATGTTCATGGCTTTGCTGTATTCTTGATCAAGGGGTCACATGAGTGCCCCTCCCTTTTCCCAGGCTTCCACTGAACAGAGATGAAGCTCAGAAATCCCTTTCAACACAGTGATTTAGGAAGCTGATATCAATCAATTACAGTTGCTGTAAGAGATTAAACCGCTTTTGCCTCTTGGATCTAATCTGTTGATGTCTCCCAAACCTGTAGCAGCAGCCCAGACTAGTGCTGCTTGATCTGTATTATAAAGCTTTCTTGTTACTCTCTCAGGACCAAGCGGAAACTCCTTGACATGATGTTACAAATCCTTGATGACTGGACCCTGCCTATCTGCCACCGCCTTTGCTTTTCGTCAGTGTTGATTTGTTGCAGACATACAAAGTTCCTTGTGAGTCTCTAAGCATGTCATGCTCCTTTGTTGTTGTTGTTGTTGTTAAGTGCTGTAGAGTCAATTTTGACCCATAGCAACCCTGTATAGGGTTTCCAAGGAGCAGCTGGTGAGCTTGAACCACCGACCTTGCAGTTCAAATGGCTTTGCAGTCTGACGCATTAACAGCATAACACCAGGACTCCATTAGAGGCAGGATTGTTGTTGTTGTTAGGTGCCATCGAGTCGGTACCAACTCACAGTGACCCCTATGTACAACAGAACGAAACACTGCCCGTTCCTGGGCCAACCTCACAATTGTTGCCACGCTTGAGCCCAATCAGTGTTTCTCTGCTATTCATAAGGTTTTCAGTGACTAACTATTCAGAAGTAGTTTGTCCCTCCTTCTTCCTAGTCTATCTTTGTCTGGAAGCTCACCTGAACCCTGTCCACTATGGGTGACCCTGCTGGTATTTAAAATACCGGTGGCATAGCTTCCAGAATCACAGCAACTCACAAGCCACAATAGTACAACAAACTTCTAGATTTTTGTACACAGTTTGCTTGGAAGGAAAGTTCTTCTCCTCTATTACTGTTCTACCCAAATATAGGGTCCCTATTCTGATAATTCTTTACTGACAGCTTCAGGCATGTTAGGGGTTTCATCCTCTGTGTTTCTTCCTGGCTTGCATCTTGAGAGTCAAGAATGTTTTTAGTACCCCTAGATCCTCAGGATATAGAGCAATACCTTCCATGTAATCAGCACTGAACATGTTTGTTGGGTGAATGAGCACATTTCCAAGGTCACTATAAGGAGTCCCAGCGTGGTGCTGTAGGATAAATGCAGGACCACAAGATCTGTTTGAACCACAAGATCGGTGGTTCAAACTCACCAGTCACTTCTCAGAAACCCTATACTGGATCGCTATGAATCAGATCCAATTTGATGGCACTTAACAATAACAACAACAATGTAGGTAATAAAAAAAAATAAGCTCATCTGTCCCCAGGTGGCTTAGGTGGTTAAGTGTGTGGTTGCTAAATGAAAGGTGGATGTTGTTGTTGTTATGTGCAGTGGAGTCAGTTCTGACTCATAGAGACCCTGTACAGGGTTTCCGAGGCTGTAAATCTTTACGGGAGCAGAAAGCCTCATCTTTCTCGCGCGGAACACCTGGTAGTTTCGAACCGCTGACTGTGAGGTTATCAGCCCGATTCCTAACCACTAGTTTGAGTCTATCCTGAGGCACTTCAAAAGAAAGGCCTAGCATTCTTCTTCTGAAAATCAGCATTTGAAAATCCTGTGGAACACAATGCTTCTCTCAAACATATGGGGTCGCCAGGAGCAGGAGTGGATTCAGCAACAATCGATTGAGTTTTCTTCATCGGTTGCTCTCAGAAACCCTATACAGGGTTGCTATGGGTTAGAATCAACTTGACTACACTTAATAGCGACACTCTTATTTAGAACTACTGGTGTGGCACTGTAGGATAAGCACTGGACTATGGGCGTTTCAAACCCACCAGCTGTTCTTTGGAAACCCTGCACAGGGTCACTATGTGAGTTAGAATTGACTTGATGGCACTTAATAACAACAACAATTCTTATTTAAGGTGCCCTGATAGCATATTGGGTTATGAGTTGAACTGCTAACTGCAAGGTCAGCAGTTTGAATCTACTAGCTGGTCTGTGAGAGAAAGATGAAGCTTTCTGCTCCCATGAAGACTGGCACCTCAGAAGTACTATATGGAGTTACTATGAGAAGGAACTGACTCGAACGCACACAACCACTACCACCAGTACCATCTACTCTTATCTATCCTGCTTAGAAGTCAGCAAACATTTTCACTTTTTCTTGAAGATTCCTATAACGATGTCATAGAAAAACGGAAAGAACTTCATACAATGAACAACAGCACAAGAACATGACGTCAACCCAGATTGACTGATGACAGGACATCAACTTCAGAGGTGGCTAAGATCCTGCTGTGACTCCAGTCTTTATTCTGGACCCTCAGGGAAACGAATGATGGACTAAGTTTCAGTCACTCAAAATTCTATGAGAATACGTTAGTCTGATATTTACCTCAAGAAAATATACGAAAGATGTGATACTAGTGTTTTTTTCTAGATGAATTCTGACATGCATAATAGATGTGTCTGGATCTTACTCAGGCCACGGCCTCTTTATTTTGACTCCTTCCTGTTACTATTTGGTATCTTGTAAAATGTCGGTTACAATTGCTGCTTCTTTTTTTCTCTCTCAGTTCTTTTTTCCCCTTTCTGTATTTCTGAGAGCAAACACAAAGTCTTCAATGTACTCACTTGTATCCATGGAGATTAGTAAAAGCTTTGTGTATGTATGTGTGTGTTTATTTAAAATGTAGAAGAGTACCGATTTAGGGTAAAGTCAAGTATTGTCTCTTCAAAAAAAACAAAACAAAACAAGGTTTACAAAATTTGAGATGCTCTTAGCTTTGTATTATATCTGGCACATTGCAAATTACTACAATCAATATTATAATTATTAATCTTATTATTACCTATAATAATGTTATTGTTATTAAGTGTTGTCGAGTCAATTCTGACTCATAGTAGCCTTGTATAGGATTTCCAAGGAGCAGCTGGTGAGCTTGAACTGCCAATCTTGAAGTTCAAACTGACCTTGCAGTCCAGCACATTAACCTACAGCATTACGCTTAAAAGCAGTCTGTGTTTATAGCCCAAAGTGCCAAAAGCAAGTGTGGGGATTATATGTGGGGACTTCAAAAAATTTGTAGAAAAATTCTATTCTCTTTTGATTCCATTTTCCACAAACCTTTTGAAGTTCCCTTGCATACTCCTGGCCCTATATTCCCCATAGGAAGTGGAGATTGTATAAAATAGCTGGAGTTCCCCCAAGTTACTGTTGGACAAACAGGACCATGTGTTCAGAACAGAGGTCAGCAGCTGTTACTCCTCTGTTGCATTCCGGAGATGTAGACAAATGTATTCAGATTGACCTTCCTTATTCAGTGAGTGTGGGAACCAGCAGGAAAGGGTTGGGGGAGGGGAGATACATACAGGGAGGAGAGGAAAAGGGTGAGGAGGTTCCCATGGGGAACCAGTAATATGAGAGACCATTGAAAGTAGCATTGTAGTTAATGAACAGTTCGATTTCCTGGAGATGCTCTGCTAAACAACATGTTAGGGGATGAAGGCTCTTAAAATTGTTCCAAAAAAAAAAAAGGAAAACCAAGCTTGTTGGTTTTTCCAAGTTGTGAACAAAGTTGCAATTCCTGAAAAGGTCAGAGGTTTCCTCTTTGCCCTTCCACCAATTGCACAGTAGGGAATAGAAGAAGGTCAAATAAAGTCCAATACAAGATGTAGAATGAAATGCATTCCTTACCTTGCCCTCCCCACCCCAGTCATGTTTAATTAACATTCCTTTTACTAAAAGATATCCAAATGCCCTAATGGTTCCAAAGCCTTAAGAATTTAACTCAACATAGGGCCCTTGGCACCTTTGTGCCAGTGAGGTAGGCATCTAGTCTACAGTGAGGCCGAAAGAACATGGCAAAGTGAGACCAACAGATTTTCAGAATCTTCAGGCTTTTGAGAACAGCACAAATAGACGTTCCTCGTGCAAAAACTACATGGGGGCCATGTCTGACTTCCCCTGACTTCACAATGGGGAAAGAGAATCAAATTCAAAATCAGCCCAAGGCTTTCACCCTACAACCTTCTTTACCCTATTCTGACACCAACCATTCCTCCCACCGCACTCTCTGCTTCACACCTGAGTTCCATAATCCATTGCAATGGCCACATAGAATGTATAACAATACTCACTATTATGGGGTTTGTTAGGGAAGTGAACAGGATTAAAATCACTTTTGGATTAAAATCAACTCAGAATTCAGCAATTCTCCAGCCAGGAAAGCCTCTTGTCTGTCATACTGCAGGCATTTTGCACTCTTATCTTTGACCTCTCAGCCAAGTGGTCCCTTGGCCTCTGCCCTGCTCAGGTAAGTGTTAAAAAGTTCTTTTAGGCTGTCTGTGAATGCCCAAAGGGCACAGTCTTCAAACCAGTATCTTGCCCATAGACACTCAGCTTTACTCAGTCCACAAGCATAGAGCCGGAAGCTGCTGTCTCTCCATACCACTACCTCTGCCGTCACCTCACCTCTATGGTAGCTGTTTCTCTAGTAGGGATCTCACATGTCACTCATGTTCTTCCTTCTTGATGGTCCTGGGATCTTCTGTCTCTGTTTTTGAGATGGCTCATTTTAAGTCTAGCTGGAAGACAAAACTAACCAAACTCAGTCTTGGAGCCCTGTGTACCTTTTTACACGGTCCCACCCAATTATGTGGTGAGAATTAAGACTTTGGATATACAAACCATATCAAGTAAATTTAAGACACCGCATCTGGTGACAATCTCTTTGAGTCCTAAGGCTTGTAAGTGTACACTGTAATAACAGTTTAACTGGAATCTGCTTGGAGATACTCAGTCTTTAATAATATTGGTGCTTGATATTCTCTGTATCTGCCACTTCCCTTCTGCTTCCCCCCCTACCCCCCCTTTCAGATTAACAAGGGAAATGACCTGTTGTAATAGAACCATCTTAAAGCTTGGATCAACATTGTTTGAATTTATGATGTATATTGTTCTTGCTAAGGAGCTTTGATAGCATAGTGGTTACGAGTTGGGCTGCTAACTCCAAGGTCAGCAGTTCGAAACTGCCAGCTGTTCTGCTGGAGAAAGATGAGGCTTTCTGCTCCCATAAAGACTTTACAGCCTTGGAAACCTTATACGGTGT
>NW_006408563.1:6575627-6599260 GCF_000296735.1 Chrysochloris asiatica | reverse complement strand
GATGCTGAACAGGTTTCACTGGAGTTTCCAGACGAAGATGGACTAGGAAGAAAAGGCTGGGGATCGCTTCTGAAAATCAGCAATGAAAATTCTATGGGTCATAATGGTCTAGTCTGTGACCACTCATGGTGCTGGCAGAAGACTGGACAGTGTTTTGTTTCATTGTGCTTGGGTTGTTATGAGTTGGGGGCTGACTCGATGGCAACTAACAACAACAACATTGCTTTTTATAACTTGGAGTAATCAAACTGGCTCCATAAAGGGCAAAGGGTTTTCAGATAATTGTTTTAAGTTACTTTCCACGATAGATTTCATGTGATCCTTGATAAAACCTCTTAGAGTGCTACTGAAAATGTATCTTTTTATAATATTTTGTTTATTCAGTATTGTTGTCCTTATGCACAACATACTGGAACACTGCCTGGTTCTGCACATGCTCACATTGTTATGCGTGAGCACATTGCTGCTGTCACTGTGCCAATCCATCTTGCTGGGTGGTCTTCCTCTTTTTTTTTTACTGCCCCTCCACTTTGCCAAGCATGATGTCCTTCACCAGGCAATGGTCCCTCTTGATATGTCTGAAGTATGAGAGGCGAAATCTTGCCATCTGGCTTCTTATGAGCATTCTGGCTATAGTTCTTCCCATACAGATTGGTTTGTTCTTCTGGCCATCCATGGTGCTTTTAATATTGTTCTCCAACACCATAACTCAAATGCATTAATTCTTCTATGATCTTCCTTATTCATTGTCCAACTATCACACATATATGAAGCTATTGAAAATACCGTGACTTGAGTCAGGCACACTTTAGTCCTCAAACTGAAATCTTTGCTCTTGAACACTTTAAAGAGATCTTGTGCAGAAAATCTGCCTAATGCAATAAATTGTTTAATTCTGGACTTTAAATGCTTCCATGAATGTTAATAGTGGATCCAAACAAAATGAAGTCTTTGACAAATTCCATCGCTTTTCCATTTATCATAATGTTATTATTGGTCCAGTGGTGAGGATTTTTATTTTCTTTATACTGAGTTGCAACCCATATAGAAGGTTGTGATCTTTGATCTTCATTAGTAAATATTTTAAGTTCTCTTTATTTCCAGTAAGCATTGTTGTATCATCTGCATATCACAATCAATTAATATAGCAGCTTTTTCTTAGTTTTTGTTTCTTTTAAGCTAAGCATAATTTTTTCAAGCTTTGTTCCTGCTGGTTTGTGATAATATGCATGTTTTTCTTAACTTCATCTTTTCTAGTGTTTATTACAAGTTTTTCATCCTAACAGCTAGGGTAATACCACTCAGATAATAGAATCTCATTCTTCATTATTTTTCTACAACTTCCATATGAACATTTGAACCTCTGTAAGTCAGCGCTTTGGAGAGAATTAGAAACTAAAATGAAAGGCAATTTTTTAATTGGAATTTACATCGAAGAAGATATTGTCCTGGTTGGCTTGCTACACGAGCTAGAGATAGCCACAGGACTTCTTGCTGACCAGCTTGACAAACATAATTTTTGAAGACTATTCATTGATGTTGTTATTAAGTGGCATCGAGTCGGCTCTGACTTAATGACCCTTATAGTGGTTACGAGTCAGGCTGCCAACCTTGAGGTCAGCAGTTCAAAACCACCAGCTGTTCTGTTGAGAAGCATGAGGCTTTCTGCTCCTTTAAAGATGTACTGCCTTGGAAACCTTACAAAGAGTTGCTATGAATTGGAACCGATTCCACGGCACACGATCACCACCACTATAGGATTTCCAAGACTAGTGGGTTTGAACTGCTGACCTTGTGGTTAGCAGTCCAGTGCTTATCCTACAGCATCATACCAAGACTTTTTATTCAGTGGTACTTCGTAGTTTTTTAAGAGATCACACTGTATGTTAAAGAGGAATACTATGCTAGTTTCTAAATGGGGGTTCTGGTGGAACTTGTGTTGTAAAGTAAAATAATTGACAGAAATATACTGAACATATATTTCAAGATCAATGCTGATTGATCCAACAAACATTTATTAAGCCCTATAATGACAGCACTTAACAACAACAATAATGAGTGTGCAATAAAGATTCATTAAATCTTATTTCTAATTATAAGGCTAGAGAAGATTCATACAGTGTGTGAGATATGAAAAGCATACTGTGTGAGATATTTTTATCCCTATTTTATATATAAGGAATTGACTCTAAAGGGTATTAAATGATTTTCTATGATCTTTTAGCTGCAAAATGGTTTGTTCCAATGGGAATTGACTCCTTGACATGTAAAAAGTCTGTGCTTCTCAGCATTGTGAATGTACTAAATGCCACTGAGTTATATACTTTATAATGGTTAATTTTATGATATTTGAATTTCACCTTTAAAAAAAAAAAAGGCAGCCTGTGCTTTTTTTTTTTAGCCACTGGAATTCTCAAGTCAGTTCTGTTTCTTCTTCATTCAAAGTGTTAAGCTGAGGCTAGGAGACATTTTGTGTAGGAAGTAGCCTCATCTCCCAAGGACCAGGGGGAGCCATGGGAGGTCTCGGGAACAGAGAAGGGACATGGTGAGTGGTTAGACATTGGCTATAAGAGAAATGGGTTGTCAAGGAAGTAGGCCTTTGCATTTCCTACGTTCTCCGTTCCAGCTCAGGCTGGGTGAGCAGACAGGGATTCAGCGCTGAAGTGCTTCCTAGTGATAAAAAGTGTTGAGCTGGGATACTCCTAGGCATATTGTAAGGACACCAGGCATGAGAAAATGATCCTTGTTAGAGTGTTGGAGAGAGGAATCCATAATTGCAGCTTTGTTCATTGGGAAGGTCAGGAGAACGGTGAAGGGATTCATTAGCTCAGGAAATATCTTATTGAGCACTCACTGTGCGCTAGACACAAGGTGTACAACTGTGAATGAGAGACATAGACTCTACCCTTGTAATGTTTATAGTCCAACTGAGGACATAAGCATGAAACCAACAAGGACCCAAATAACTATGTAGCTACTTTTCCTGCATGGCATTGGATCCCACTACATAAAAAGCCCGGAGTAGAAGTTGACGCAGGAAGAACTGGCTTAGATGGGTTGGAGGTGGGAAGGGCATGCGTGGGGATGATGGTGACTTGAGAAAGCATCTCCAAATTTAAAAAATTGAGTGGGATGTGGGATTTAGTCAGAATGATGAGAGGGAGAAACATCGTAGCCAGAGAGAACAGTAAATGGTGAGGCCCTGCAGGCTGCCTTTTTTTTTTTTTTTTGGTACTTGTTCTTTTTCAGGACCTTGTCAATAGGTGTAGTTCATATTAAGTCTCTAACAGCTTATATAATTTGGACGCCTGCATTTTGTTGTTTTCTAACACTCCACATAGCTGAGACTCGGCATGTTTGTTGATTGATTGAGTTTGATGATGCATATGTCCTTGAATTTCAAGAGCGTGTGTGCACTCTTGAATGGAAGGAGTCTTGAATTTACCCAGAAAAATACAAGTGCATTTTTATGAAACATGGTTTAATTCCACTTCTTCAGTGTCATCTTGGGAATACTAAATTGGGTGATGGACCCTTTTGCTCTCCACACTCTTGTCACACGGACGCTAATAAGACACTGTGTTAGATGCCTTACAACAGAAAGATCATGTACATTCCGTATCCTTTTTCATGGAAGGATTTTCCAGTACTGGAGAGAACTGACAGTAGAGAGGCAAAACAATGTTAGAAGCCTAGCAGTTGAAGTCAGATCTGGGTTCAAATTCTGTCATCAATTGCCTGAGAATTAGCCTTCTATCAGGGTTAATTTTCTCATCTGTAAAGCATAGATAAGAACATCATCTTCCTCACAAGTTGTATTAAATTAGATTGAGAATAAAATGCTTGATCCTTTAGGGCCGTCACTGTAGTTTTGATCTGTCATGATCAGGTCAGAAAGAAAAGGCATGAACCTTCTCCCATTTACTGCTTGGCATCCAAAGATGTTCATGTAGCATTTTGACCAGAAAAATAATTGGTAACAGTCTTTGTGTGTTGTCAAGTCAATTCTGACTCATAGTGAT
Source organism: Chrysochloris asiatica (assembly GCF_000296735.1). Classification (NCBI taxonomy): domain Eukaryota; kingdom Metazoa; phylum Chordata; class Mammalia; order Afrosoricida; family Chrysochloridae; genus Chrysochloris; species Chrysochloris asiatica. Next base: position 6,595,238 of record NW_006408563.1, on the reverse strand, counting down.
CAGGAAATTGTTTCACAGTTTATGATGTAATTATTGTTGTTGTTGTTGTTAAGTGTTGAGTTGGTTCTGAGTCATAGTGACCCTGTATAGGGTTGTCGAGGAGTAACTAACCTTTTGGTTAGCAGTCCAATGCTTGTCCTAAAGGACCATACCGGACTCCATGGTATAATTTTAGGGTTGTATATTACCAATAAGGAGCCCTGGTGGCATAGTGGATTACTAGCTGGGCTGCTAACCACAAGATCAGCAGTCCAAATCTACCAATTGTTCCAAGAGACAAAGAGGCTTTCTAGTCCTATTAAGTTTTACAGCCTCAGAAACCATATACAGGATTGCTGTGGGTTGAAATTGACGCATACTGCAACCACCTTATTACCAAAAATTACATCTATAAAAAAACTTCACTATGAGTCAGTACCAACTCGATGGCACCTAACAACAACAACACATAAAGAAATCTTAAATATCATGGGAAAATATTCAAGATATAAACAATAATGTTGTTGTTGTTAAGTGCTGTTGAGTCAGTTCCAACTTATAGTGACCCTGTATAGGGTTTTCCAAAGAGCAGCTGGTAAGTTTGAACCACCAACCTTGTATTCAACCCAAACTTATGGTTTAGTATTTATCCTATAGTGCACACCATATCTTTTCAAAACTATTATTATATAATACAATACCATATATGTAAAAAATCTTAACAAACAAATGGCAATGGAAAAGGATATTAACAGTGCCCTAGTGGTGCAGTGGTTAAAGCTGTTAAACAAAAGGTCAGTGGTTCTAACCCACTCTGCAGGAGAAATAGATGGCAGTCTGCTTTTATAAAGATTTCAGCCTTGTAAACCCTGTGGGGCAGTTCTACCTTGTCCTACGGGGTCACTGTGAGTTGGCAGTAACTCAGTGACGTGGGAGAGTATGTCAGAGTGGTAAATTGTTAGGTGTATTCAAGTTACTTCCAATTCATAGTGACCCTGTAGAACAAAACCCTGCCTGGTCCTGAAGCATCCTCACGATTGTTGCCATGTTTGAGCCCGTTGTTGCAGCCACTGTGTCAATCTGTCTCATTGAGACTCAACTTTACTAAGCATTCCTCCTCCAGAGACCAGTCACTCTTGATACCCTGTCTAAACTCTGTGAGATAAAGTCTTGCCATCCTTCTTCTAAGGAGTATTCTGGCTGCACTTCTCTGAAAAAAATTGGTTTGTTCTTCTGGTAGTCCATGGTATATTTAATATTCTTTATGAATACTGTGCTTCAAAGTCATCATGGAAGAATTTGTTTTAATACTTATATGCATTCTAAATTTTCTATATGGAGTGTTTTACTTTTATAGTTAACATTAAATGTAATACAAGTTATCTTTAGAAAACATATACATAAAACATAAACTGGGATAACTAGATAAAGCTTAACTTACCAGGAAAGAAGAAAAATCCCATTGGAAAAGTTTTGAGTAACAGTCAAGTACAAAACATTGACCCAAAGGCTGGAAGAGGTCAGCGGCAGGGTCTGGAGTCTGCCATGCTGGTGGAATGGCTCTACAGCAGACATGAGCCAGGGGAGAGTGTGGTTTTAGGTCTTGGGGATCCTCCTTCTTTGTTAGTTGCTGTTGAGTCAATTTCAAGTTATGGAGAGACCCCAAGTTTGCAGAGTAGAAGTATTCCATAATGTTTTCAAGTCTATAACCTTAGCCAGCAGATTACCTGACCTACCTTCCTAGTAGGATTTGAATCACTAACCTTTCAGCTACTGGTCAAGCACTGAACTACTTGTACCACCCAGAAACTTCTTAACTTCCCTAGTTCTTCATGATCCATAAGGTACCATGGGCTTTTGGTTACTTTACTATGCTCCTACGAGCATAGAATCCTCCAGAAACTCTGCTGGCTAGTTTCGTGCAAGTGGGATGTATTTGGTATAGTTTCCAGAATTGAGTTAATCCCAGGCTTAATCTAAACAAAGTCGTGTGTGCTAAATGCTTCACAGGGTTGCCTTGTACCCGACAGCAAAGCTAAGTTCCCAATAGTTGTAAGCCCTTTAAACTCAGATGTAAATGCTCCTTAACTGCTCAGTATAATTCTCATCATTCACCCTTTTGTCACACTCTAGCCTCATCCTTGTTGTTGTAGAGTGTTGTCAAATTGGTTCCAACTCACAGTCACCCTGTATAGGGTCTCCAAGGAGCTGCTTGTGGACTTGAACTGCCAACTTTGAGGTTAGAAGTACAGTACTTGCTTTACAGTGCCACACCAGGGATTACTCCTCTTTTCAAACCCCTTTCTTTGTTTGTCATCACTTAAGTTCCTACTGCATTTCAAGCACTATTTTTCACAACTCCGATACCCATCAATAGAGAATTTCCATTATATAGTGGGCCACACTCTTTTTCAATGAGAAGAAAAGGTTTGCCTTTCAAAGAAGAGGGAAAAGTCTAAAGTCATCAAAATAATGTAATATCCTGTGTGAAATGTTGCAGTCACGATGCCTGTGGTTTGAGTGCCTTGATCATGTGCCCCCAGAAAGACAAGTCAGACTGTTTGTGGATAACTGAGTCTATAGGCTTCAGAAGAAGGTCTGCAGCTCCCCTGGCTCTCTGGGCTGGAACCCTGGCCTACCATTAAAATGCTCCTCAGGCTGCTCTTGGCTCTCAACTTCTTCCCCATTGAAGCAGGTAAACAATTTTGATTTCTTTTCTACTCTAAATTTCCCTTTTGAGGTCTTGCTATCCCGCTTGGTATTTTACATGTCAAACAATCTGTGAAATTTAGACAATTGAAGTATATAGCTTTGCTCTAACCATGGCAATCTATTATATAGACACTCAAGGATTCTCAGACTACAGCTAAAGTCCATAAAGGATATGGACTTTAACACGTATCCTTTGGAATTAAAGTTTATTTAGCAATTAGTTGATAGTGTCCTAGGAATTTTTAGCATATAGTTTTCGTATTAAATGTAAAAGCACTGCTACCAGCAGGCTGGCTGTGAAAGCTCCAAATTTAAACTGCCTGGGTTCTTGTCATAGATCCATTTCTTACTAGCTGACCTGGACTAGTATTCAAACTCTGTATGGCTCACAGTTCTCTTATCTATAAAATGGGAATCGTAGTAAGCCCTATTTTACCATCACTCTGAGGATAAAATGAAATAATCCATGTAAAATGCTCAATCAGCCCTGCCCATGCCCAGCTATGTCTACTTGAATTGAATGAGTGTGAAAATTAATTTTGGACTCACCACAGAAGCTAGTATAATATAAATGTTAATAAATTCATGCTCTTTTACAATTAGCAGAAATCTGCTTTTTTCGAATTCCTCTGAGTTCCCACTGAAGAAGAAGTTGATGATATATCTAATAATTATAGAGCATCTCCTTTGTGCAGTACTCAGTTCTTAAATCTACAAGATGTTGTTGTTGTTAGGTGTTGTTGAATCAGTTCCGACTCATAGCGACCCTACGCACAACTGAACGCAACGTTGCCTGGTCTAGCATCAACCGCACAATCATTGCTATGCTTGAGCCCATTGCTGCTACCACTGTTCCAATACATCTATTTGGGGATCTTTCTCTTTTCTGGCTGACCCTCCACTTTACCAAGCATGATGTCCTTCTCCAGGGTCTGGCTTCTTTTCACATGTCCAAAGTATGAGAGACGAAGTCTGGCTCTCCTGGCTTCCAAGGAGCAATCTAGCTGTACTTCGTCCAACACAGATTTGTTTGTTCTTCTGGCAGTCTATTCTGCTTTTACTATTCTTTTCCAACACCATAACTCAAGAGCATCAGTTCTTCTATGGTCTTCCTTATTCACTGTCTACCTTCTACATGCGTATGAGGCTGTTGAAAATACCATGGCTTGGGTTAGGCACACCTTAGTCCTCAAACGGACAGGCTAGGTGTTACAATTAATGACATTTTAGATGAGGAGCCTGAAGCGTAGAAACATTAAATAATTTCCCCAAGGAGGTACAGGTACTAGGTGTCAGAAGCAGGATTTAAACCACCTTAGTCTGACTCCGCTATGGGTCGGAACCGACTCAACGGCACTTAACAACAACAACAACAACAGTCTGACTCCAAAGTCTTGCTCTTAACCATCATGCTATCCCACACAGAATGATGTGGTTTGTAATTTCATTGTTATTCTTGTTAAGTGCTGACTAGTTGGTTCCGACTCATAGAGACCCTGTGTAAGGTTTCCAAGGAGCGGCTGGTGAGTTTTACTGCTTATCTTGTGGTTCAGAGCAACCTTGTAATCCAGTGCTTATCCTAGACACAGATAAATCCAAGATGAAATCGTCTTCTGAAAACTATAATTCCAAAGAGAACGAGTTTGTTGCTTTGTTGGATTGAAGTAAGGTGCTTGTTTAACTAGCTACTAGAGTCAGAAAAGGGTCCTACTTGGCTCAAAAATTGGACTGATAGGCATCAATTGGCATGTATTGAATAATCATAGGGTTTTTTTCTTCTTAAATTTACATTGAAAGACCATTATTTTATATTTTCTTTCTCATTTTTCTTGAGTGGTACAGAGACTGCATTTTGAAAAATGTTCTTAAATATTATATCTGTATGTGCTAAAGGGTATCATTTCCCAACCTGAAGAAGCACACTAGTTCCACATCCCCATATACACATTGCTATCATCTGATGTGCCTAGTGAGTGTACTTACTAAAAGGTGTTCATTTCAGATAAGACTTGAGCTATTTACTGATGAGATACATTATGCCTAGTATCTTGTACCAAATACAGATATTTAGATTCTGTCAAATTTCTTTAAAGTAGTATTTAAATTTTATTTTAAAGCGCTCTTTGATATTTATTTTAAAAGAATCTTGGAATTAAAAAAAATTATTAGGTAGTAAAGGGTGGTGCTGCAGGGTAATGTGCTGTATTACAACGTCAGTTTGAACTGAAAAGTTGGCTGTTCAAACTCACCAGCCACCCCTTGGAAACCCTATACAGGGTGGCTATGAGTCAGAAACGACAACAAAGGGTGTTGAGAAAGAAACGGGAAGCCTCAGTTTGACTGCAAACTCTAAAACTGGTGCTCCGGTTACTTTCTCCGACATGCTTTCTGTACTGTTATCAAGTTACTGAGTCTCTTTTGAAGACTGTGTTTGTAAAACTCAAAGGTTTATATTTTTTTCTTTAGGACAATGATTAAAAGGGTATAGAATTGCTTAAAAACACAGCCCATGAGTTCATGTGCAGAGCCTTTGTTTTCTACTTGGTGATATGTCTCATTTCCAAATGTCAACTCACCTCTGTAATACGTTTCAGGATTTGATGCAAAGTGGCCATCTAATGAAGTAGGAAATGGGAGAAGATTGAAGGGGGTCCTTCTGAAATGCCTCTTCCAGTAAGATAACTGATGGGAAGGAAATAGTTGTAACCCCCAAACTGTATGAACCATTTGAAGCAAATGGTGCCAAGCTTTCCATATGCTTTTTGTCTCTTTCTGTGTTCACTCTCCATGAAGACATTATAGAAAAGGAAATTCTCTGGTCAAAGTATAATTGTTCTCCATAGGATTGTAAATAATAATAATAATAATGTTTTATCTGTGCTGATATATATATATATACATATATATTTATCCTTGGGGAGCAAGGTGGCTTAACACAAAAGTATTGGATTGTGAACCACAAGGTTGGCAGTTCGAGCCCATCAGGCAATCCAAGGGAGAAAGCTTAAAAGTCCTGGAAATCTTATACAGAATGGACTCAATGTCACTTAAAAGCAACAACATATATACATCAATGAATCTATCTCTGTCACTGAAGATGCTTTAAAATTGGTGATCGTGCACAGATTCTATATATGTGTGTGTATTGTTATTGTTAGCTGCTATCGAGTCAGTTCTAACTCATAGCAACACTATGTACAACAGAAGATAATACTGCCTGGTCCTACACCAGCCTCACAATGGTTGTTCTGTTTGAGCACTTTATTTCAGCTGCTGCGTCATCTTACTTTTAAGGAGCATTCTGGGTGTACTTCTTCCAAGACAGATTTGTTTGCTCTTCTGGTAGTCCATGGTATATTTAATACTCTTCTCCAACATCATATCTCAAAGCCATTAATTTTTCTTTGATCTTCCTTATTCATTCACACACACACCACAGTTATTTCTCCATTATTTTAATAATTCAAATGCATTGATGCATAGCATAGCTTAAAATGCTTTTTTCTATGAAAATTAAGCTTACCCTGACTCTTCATGATTTTGATGATGCTCTAGAAAAAGCTTTATGGCCAATTAAAGAAGAATGATTTAGGAAAAGTAAAGAGACTTTAACTTACAAAATCTCATGACTGAAGTGATGTGTTTCCTAATTAGACTTGCATAATTGTGCAACTAACTGAGAGTGACAAGGGGGGATTTTTGGGGGCATTTAGAACGTGAATCCAATTTGGGACAGCAGATCCTAGATAGGGAACTGAGTTGTGATTGATGATAGGGGTCCACATGTTTTCCAGCCAATAATGGATATTTCCAGCAAGCGAATCATTCAGTCTGAAGATGAAATCAGGACACCACCTCTTATTTTTCCAGTGGGAGCATTTCTTTTCATCTCTCCTCAAACCTTAGCAACTAAGCTGTTAAAATGGCTAGCTGGGCCATGATTGATTTCTCCTCAGTTACTGCTTTTCCTGAGAGAGGCTCAAAAGGCAGAAAAATGATTGGTATTTAATAAAAAAGTCATCAGCAAAACAAGGTAATTAAAAACTTCCTTTTCAATTCAGCCTTCAGCAAACGACTCCTCTGAGGTAGTTGCACACAGAAAGAACTAATTTACCTCTCCCAGGAAAGTGCTGCTTTGGGGAAGGTAAAGAAAGAAGATAAACATTAAAAAATACAATGTAATCAATAGATTGCTTTATCTATAGGATGTTCAACACACTGTAGCCAGGTTTTCTATAAAAACATTGACTGACTGTTTTTTTCCAATTCAAGTAAATGTGATAGATACTTTAACAATAGAGACATTGCTTAAGAATTTGTTTACTCCAAGGCCATTCACTCAGGTAATACACTACTTTCTCTTTTCTTTTATGACACTCGTCCAGTAAAGATTTTTACAGCAAGGACTACAATGCTAATATCAGTATATGAATACTAGGAAATAGAGTGAGTCATTTCCACCGATAGATTAGAAATAGAAATGAATCTGTGATATGAACTTTGAAGCTCTTGAATTCAAACTTTTGCTAGTTGGGGAGACGGGAACTCATCTGCCTGGCCTTCTTAAGACACAGGCCCACCTCCTTTTCATGCCTTTATTATTGTTTCATAGGTGGAGAAATACCATATTGTTGCCATTCTACTTTTATCATAGGTGGATATTTTCCTCCAAGTATTTTCTGCATACTCTGTGCTGACATTTACAAATGAAAACTATCATGCTCCCAACATCCCAGGGGAATAGTCTGTTTGTGGTTTATCATCTCTAAAACAAGAGCTGTTTATTAACAAAAATAGGAATTGATAAGGAGACAAAATTCGTTTCAGATCAGATTTTCTTGTCTAAAAATCAGAGGGCTGGTACTTTTCAAGTCACAATTATTTCACAGTAGTTCACTGAAGGAGAGCATCTTCTTTTCTCTTTTTCATATCTTTCATAGCTTGTCTTTTCCTTTAAGGAATTTATTATTTATGGAACTTTACAAAGCTAGAACTTTTCTTTTCAGTAGAGAATCCGTGGTACAAAAGACATCTAAGTAGCTTCTGACCGACGGAAGTGGAGGTGGGTTTTTTACTTTCTAAGATGTACTAAGGCATCTGTGTCTTTTTTTTTTTTTTTTCTTTCTTTCTGGTGATTCCTTTGTTTCTTTTTGGTCAATGATATAATGTTGGACCAGAAAGAGTGTATTTCAACATTTCAGTCTGAGATTGTTGTATCAGATTAGTACCTGAAGCTGGAAGACTGGTCATCCAGGCCTCATTGAGAAATGGTTATATATGAGTCTAACTTCTTGTTTGTTAATTTTATTTCGATGACTCTAAAAACTAGAAAAGAGATGAACTCGATGGGATCAAGAGCTGTCTAGTCACTGAATAGAAGATCTGAGAAGAGATTAGACTTCTTCAACCTTAATATTGCAATGCTCATTTTTTAGGCATCTTAAATTTGCCTATGTGTCATCAGACAGGTTACGTGTACATTTGTGCTTTCGTTGATGGAATTGAATCTGCAAGGTGGTGTAGAATTTTTTACCTAACTCTGAGCTGTACCTTATCTCTGCATCACCATTACTGTCATCTTGATCTTTGTCATCATCTTCATTATCTTGGGGACGCTAACTGACACGGTAACCAGGCTGGTGGTTTCAGCTGGTGTCATTAGGAGTCATTTACTCACAGTTCACTTTGGCCTCTGATCTAACTGTGACCCCTTTTCTCAGCATCGGAATCACCTTATTGGATCACAATCTACCACGTAATATGCTGATTAGGCAGTAACTCTAATTCACCATAGGAATAATCCACATAGGAATCTGAATTATTGACACGCCTCCCATCTTATCAATGGCATAGAGTCCCTTGTTGGAAACTAACGTCAATTAAAAAAAAAAAAAGTTAATTAACTTGCTGAGAAGGTATACATTATGCTTTTAATTGATTAGGGATATGTGATACATGACGGGCATCAGAACAGCACTGTGACTGTATTTACAACTCCCACATGACCAGACAACCTTGTTTGATATTGGGCACTATTAATAATAAGGGCACATAATTTAAAACTAGCTTTAGGAATATTGAGTTCCAGAAGTTTCTATTCATGACCCACTGATTCTGTATCCTATAGAGAGAAGGTGAGACTAGAATTGTTTAAGGAGAATGCCTCTTTCTGCCAGGAGACTCCTGGGAGGATACAATAGGGTGTTAGCAGGTTCCTTTTCTCCACAGTCTTGTTCTTTAAAGTGTCTGTTCCTTCTTTGGTCTGGTTCTTCATTCAAGTTCAATTCAATATATTGAATCCCTTCTATATGCAAGATACTATTCTATATGCTGTGATATATTTAAAATATCACATTGGGATTCAAATAAGCAAAAATTAGAATTGTGACATTTTCCTGGAATTTTTTTTCTTTAAACTTAGGTCCATTGTAAGGGATATGCCATTTACACTAATTTATCAAAAACAATTACAAGCAGAAACATCCATTGTTGTTGTTGTTGTTGTTAAGTGACATCGAGTCGGGTCCGACCCATAGCGACCCTGTACAGGGTTTCCGAGGGTGTAAATCTTTACGGGAGTAGAAAGCCTCATCTTTCTCCCGCGGAGCGGCTGGTAGTTTCGAACCGCTGACCCTAAGGTTCGCAGCCCGATTCGTAACCACTACGCTACCAGAGCTCCATAATTGTTTAATTCAACCACAGACACTCAGAGTTGAGAGGAACTTAGATATCTCTCAATTTATAGAAAAAGAGATTTTGATGGTTCCTTGCAGATATTAATAGAAAGATGATTCTGCAATGCTTGTTGGCATTTTGTGTAAAACTCTAGCTGGATGCTTCTTTTCTCCTTTTATACCACAATATAAGTCCTTCAACCACAGTTTTATAGGTTTCTTCATTATCCTACACATTTATGAGCTTATTAATGCTGTTTCCCTCTTTTGGAATGCTCTCCTGGTTTTTCATTCCAAACCCTTCTTGTCTTATCTTAGTGCAATATCAACTTCTTTGAATGTTTCTTGGATACTTCAGCCTTTATTATGGACTTGTTAGAGGAGTGAATGGGAGAGAAACTCAATCTACCAAATATTTATTGAACCTCAGTTATATTATAATCACTGTTAGGACTTGGGGTGAATAAAAAGAGGAAGAGAAATACAAAGACTTAATTAGCACACAAGAACTAGTGTAATTAACGGAGTTCTCTCTGCATTCATGAACTTTACAATCTAGTTGAGAAGACTAAGTATAACATGATCTTATATCTGGAAACAGATAATTGATACTACCTGGCAATTCCCTACCTCACTATGTTATTATGGTAATAAGTTTGTATATTTTATTCACATAATCTGGAATGTACCCTATACCTCCCACCTGAAGAAGATTTATCTGAGATCTAAATGGTAAAGTGAGGGACTCTATCTTGATGATTTCAAGAAAGCGTGTTGCCTTTGTTCTGTTTCAGTGCTTACTATAATTATGTTGTCATTATGTGTCGATATGTTTATGTTTTCCTACTAGAGCTTCTTTAGGGCAGGATTATTGTTTTATTCATCCTTATAACCTGAACACTATACACAGTGTTCAGTAAATAACGGAAAGAAGAAAGAGTTCATGTTCTTTCAATGACGTATTTCCACAGGAAGGAAAAGCAATACAATTAAAGAAATGAAATCAGAAAGTCTGTGATATATACGTTCTTAGAACAGGAAGATAGTCAGTCTTAATGTGTGGAGGGCTGGAGAGGTAAGGCATTGTTGTTAAGTCCCGTTGAGTCAGTTCTACTCATAGCCATCCTGTATAGGGTTTCCAAGGAGTGGTTGGTGGGTGTGAATCCTTCATCTTGCAGTTAGCAGCCCTGTACTTATCCTATAACACCACACCAGGACTTCAGGAGAGGTAGGGTACCAGCTTAAATGAAAACTTGAATACGATACCAGAAGTTCAAATTTTATTTTCAAGCAATTGTGAAACAACTGAAAGTGTTTGGAAGCAAAGAGCAGGATGGTCTAGAAGGTATGGAGATGAATGGCAAGGAGACCAAGCTATAAATAATACTCTGCTACTTCCCCAGCAATTTATGGTAGGCTAAGATTTGAATGACAAAAGTGGGAAAAGAGGAGGGGATTGTAACCATGGCAATGAAACAATATATGATAGGATGAATGTAAAGCTAATGTTCTCCCATGTAAACTATCACATAATTCACAATAAAACATTTTTTAGAAAATGGAAAAAGAAAGAAGTGACTGATAAGAGATAGATTTTGAAAATAGAAATGCCATCACTTAATGCTTAAGTTTGAGATGAAGATGAAAAGGAAGATTCAAGAGTAATTCTAGGGTTTTTGGCTTAATAGGAGAATGGTGGCATCACCATCTGAAATCAAGATATTAGTGTAAGTTTATAATGCAATTGAAACAATATATTGAGATATCAGAAAATAGTCCAGTACATAGCCACAGCTGCATTACGTCAGAAGAAAATCTTTAGGAATCTTCATCTTTGGAATGAAACTGAAGTCATGAGAATGGATAGCTACTCAAACAGAGAGGATGTAACTGTAGAAAAGTAGAGTCGAATTTAACCTGAAAGTTGTCTTTGGTTAGGGGTCAACTGAGAATGTGCTAGTGAAGGAGACAGAGAACGTGGATGTTGTTGTTGTGTGTCCTTGAGTCAGTTCCAACTCACAGTGACCTTGTATAGGATTTCCGAGAAGGGTTTGGTGGGTTTGAACAACCCATCTGTGGTTGGCAGTTCAGTGCTTATCCCTATAGCACCACACCAGTAACCCAAATTCTTGCTTCTTTTTGTTATAGTTGTTAAGTGTCATCGAGTTGATTCTGACTCATAGTGATCCTAGGGTTTCCAAGGCTGGTGAGTTTGAACCATCAACCTTTTGGTTCAAATATACCTTTTGGTCCTGTGCTTATCCTACAGTGCCACACCAGGACTCCAAATTTTTGCTTGTTGTTGTTGTTAGGTGCTGTCAAGTCAGTTCTGACCCATAGCCATGCTGTACGGGGTTTCTGAGGAGCAGCTGGTGAGCCTGAACCACCGACCTTGTGGTTCAAACTGATTTTGCAGTCCAGTGCATTAGCCCACAGCGCCACACCAGGAAAACATCACTAGACTTGGCCTCAGCTCATGGCTGAGACAACAAAAACGTTCCACACTGTCCCTGCTTGATATTATGGGCTGGGCTCCAGTTTCCAGGGAGGAACGTTCATCTCAGGATCTTCCTTTTGTTTTTCGGAACAAGGATGTGGCTATTTGACCTTGGATTTGGGGGGGCCAACTATGCTATTCCTTTGCCCTCTCTTTTCTCATACTCAAAAGCCAAGGCTCCTGATTTCTCAAGGGGGTGGTAATTGTGGTTGTGTGTCATCCTGTAGGTTCTGACTCATAGTGACCCTGTACAAGGTTTCCAAAGATGTAAATCTGTACAGGAGTAGAAAGCCTCATCTTTCTAGTGTGGAGCAGCAGGTGAACTAGAACTTCTGGCCTTGCCTTTAGCAGCCTAATGTGTCCTATTGCTCAAGGTTTAGGGATATAATTAGGAATGTAAATCTGGCACATGGTGACATAACTTTTCTAGGTTTTGGACCCCTTAGGGGAGAAGGCTTAGGGAGAATGGGCAGCCAGGAAAAACAATATTTTCTTTACAGAATTATGTTTGATTCTGGGCTCAGAATGAGGGTTTGTTGTTGTTAAGTGCACATGGTTCTCAAATTGAGTTATGAGATTAAAATATGTGTTGAAAATAATATATTAATGTAGGGGATCCCTTAATATCTGTGGGATCTCTTTGATGTGTTAACAGAAATATGTCATAATATTTATATTGTTGTTGTTAAGTGTTGTCGAGTAGGTTCTGATTCATAGCGACCCTGTATAGCATTTCCAAGGAGCGGCTGGTGGGTTTGAACCACCCACCTTGTGGTTCAAACTAACCTTGCAGTCCAGTGCTTATCCTACAGTGCCATAAGCTACAGAACCCTGGTGATTTATTTGATCTCTAGGCAGACTTTTGTTGTGTTGTTGTTGTTAAGTGCTGTCGAGTGAGTTCCTACTCATAGTGACCCTGTATAGGGTTTCTGAGGAGCAGCTGGTGGGTTTGAACCAACAACCTTGTGGTCAGCAGTACAGAGACAGACTTTTAGAGTAATAAAGTTTTATTTTGGGGAGTGGTTTATAGCTTTTGATACGGGTGCCATTTTCATATTATATAGTCTAAGTTTTGGTGATTTGAGGAAGATTGCGTATCTCTGAACGGTGGGGACTGGATTGCATTGCACCCAAATTTAGGTTGCTTTGTGTTTAAGAAGTTTCAGTCCTAGAATTCTCACAGTGGCAGGATGGCTTGTACATGCAATGGTTTTAGCAGTTTTCATACTGTCATGCTAATGCAGTTTGATTTGCCAATCTACATATCTCAATCCCTGAATAATTGCCTTCCTTTCTCAACTCCCTTTCTACCTCTTTGGACCTTTCCTCCAGGACGTTTAGTTCCGATCTCTTAAGCACAACATATCCAAAACTGAACTCAAGAACTTTTCCTCAAATGAATTTCCTTTCCTCAGTTTTGCCTAATTTTGTTGTATGCCTCTACTTTCTCCCTCATCCTGTGCATGAACTTCATGTCATTTTGATTCCTTTTTCACCAATAGTCTGAACAATGAGCATCAAGGCCTTGTGCACCCTTCCCATCCTAGCTGCCACCTCCATAGGTTGGAACTTACGAACTTGTGATACCACTGCATCACTTCGTACCTCCTGATAGGTCTCAGCTCTACCCTTGCTCAAGTCAGTCACGCTGCACTATGATGCTAACCTTCCAGAAGCAACATTACCAAGCGATTCTCAACTCAGATATCTTCAGTGTGTCCTGTTGCCTTCCTAGTAAAATCCATGAACCTCTTATTGACACAAAAGGCCTCCAAGACTGGTATCAGCCTTCTTCTCTCCTCTACCCACCTACGTAAATAGAACACGCTGCTAGTTCCCAATAAACCTTATGCCGTAACACATCTATCCTTACACTAAAGCCATTTTCTTCTGTCTAATCTGTCTAATGGGGTCCCTGGGTGGTGCAAATGGTTAAGTGCTTTACTACTGACTTGTTGTTGTTGTTAAGTGCCGTTGAGTTGGTTCCAACTCTTAGCTACCCTGGATAGGGTTTCCAAGGAGCAGTTGGTGAGTTTGAATGGCCAACTTGTGGTTCAAACTGTTCAAGCAGCCTAGTGCTTTATCCAACAGCACCACACCACTACTAACTTACTAACTGAAAAATTGGCAGTTCAGACCGCCCGTCTCCTGACCCCCAGAGGCACGTCAGAAAATAGGTGTGACAAATTGCTCCTAAAAGCCATAGCCTTGAAGTCCACTGCTCTTGTTCTTGGTTCTCTGTCACTCCTCCAGGATCATCCCCAGCTTGAAGAAGTTCAATGAGCAGGAATATCGGGGTCCAAAGGACATGTTCCACTCCTGGCTCTTCTTCTTTGATGATAGTGAGATCCCCCTCCTGCTCCTGAGATGGTTCATTTTATACCCATGTTACAATTTCAAGTTTTTACAATTACAATGAACTTTGCTAACATCCACTGTAGGATAAGCACTTGACTGCAAGGTCAGTTTGAACTGCAAGGTCAGTGGTTCAAACCTACCTGCTGTTCCTCAGAAACCCTGTACAGGGTCACTATGAGTCGGAACCAACTCGGTGACACTTAACAACAACAAAAAACGCCCACATCTAGCTCATGTTACCCTTTCAGTAGCTTCTCCCACCTTCTGTTACCCAGGTAACACCTTCTGTTACCCAGGGCAGAGACATTGTTTGGTGGGAGTTACAGACTATGGCTAGCAGAGACATTAGATAATTCACTACATTACACTCTTAATTCCCAAAGAACCCAGTACTTTAGATCCTATTTTTTACCTGCTGAATCCGTGAATAGGTTTGTTGCGGCAGTGTCAGAACAGCAAAGAACAATTCTCTGACACACCAAAGTCTTTTTCCAGAAAGCACGTATTGATCTTTTCTTTTCATTAACTTTGACGTATTTTGTTGTTAAGAATATGCACAGCAAAGCATAAAGGAAGTTAAGTTTCTACATATAAAACTCAGTAACATCGGTTACCATCTTTGCGTTGCGCCGCTGTCCTTACCCTCCTTTTCTGAGCTCTTCCTTCCCCTTGATTTGGTCAATTAACTCGGAAGTCCCATGAACCCATGACCCTAAACCTCCAGACCAAGGGAGCAAATCTCATGAGGTGTTTGCTAGTATATTAGCAGCCTCAGCTACTCCTTCATTTATATATTTTTTATCATTGCTATAAACACATCACACAACTTTTACCAGTTCAATTTTTATAGGTGTATAATTTATTGACAACAATGATAATAATCAGCTATGCAACCCTACCTTTATTAATGTAACTTTAAGCATTACTACTAACCCCTGGTCCCCTTCCCTCCTACGCTGGTGGTGGTGGTGGTAGTGGTTATGTGCCACCAAGTCAGTTCTGACTCATAGTGACCCTATATAGGGTTTCTGAGGCTGTAAATCTTTAAGGGAGCAGAAAATCGCATCTTTCTCCACGGAGCAACTGGTTTAAACTGATTTAAACTGCTGACTTTTGTAAGGGTTAGTTGTTTGTCTTGTCTGTGTCTCTCCATTGCAGTCATTCTTTCTGTCGTGGGTTTCTCCTCTATACAACTCTCTTTCATCATGATTCCAGTACTCTGTATTTCCTCCTCACTATGACCTTGGCTTTGGAGAGGTAACAACTTGACCTAAGATCATGACCACTTCACTGCTGCTAGCCACAGGGTCCATCCAGCATTGTCCCTTCTGGTTCTGCTAGCACCACAGTATTCACAGTCCTTTTGTAAATAAACCTTCGTTCTGTTGTTCAGTTTTGAGTGTGTCATCTGTGCTGTTGGGACCCCAAATGAGGCAACGTATATGTGTGTATATCATGCTTATTCAAAGGTACTCTTTTTAAAAAAAAAAATTACTTTCCTCCTTGAATCTCCTTTTCTTGTGAAAAATGAAGAAAGTTTCAAAATGGCAGTCAATAGAAAAGTAGATCCATAATATTACTCTGAAAGTGTAGTTCAATTTTTTTTTTTCTTTTCCATTTTGAGATATATTCTAGAGAGTCTATGGCCTTTAAAAGTGTGATTGGTAATTAATAGCTTTGCGTTTACCTTCCTGTTAGCATAAAAGAGATAACAAAGAATGCTGTAACCTGTTGAATGTTTGGACTCCTCTTTCTCCTACCTGTAAGACGCTAAGCTAGCAGCTACAGTTACCAGAGCCACAGGCTGTTAAGTAGTTGTTTCCTCTCAGAAAACAGTTTGTCTCCCAGGTTCCTGAGCACTAAAGAAGCTTTGTTGTTGTTGTTAAGTGTGGTGGTGGAGTCAGTTTCAACTCATGGCAACTCTGTATAGGGTTTCCAAGGAGTAGCTGGTGAATTTGAACAGCCAACCTTGTGGTTCAAACCGACCTTGAGGTCCAGCGCATTAACCCACAGTGCCACACCAGGACTCCTTAAGGAGCCTTACAAGAAGCAAGTGGCCAAATGGCCATGTGTTGAAGGGTATACTGGACCAGAACAGGAAATGTAGTCAGAGAAAAGTTATGGTAACTTAAGCAGCTTTGTGGTCAGGAGGGAGGTGATTTTCTGTGCCATTGAAACCAGCGTCACCTTCACAATTTGTTCACAAACATCACAGGGTAAGATGCTGAAAATAGAAAGCTTTCATTTTCTTTGGTTCTTATCTAACACATTAAATTCTCTTCAGTCAGTATTTATAAAAAGTAAACAACAGGTTCAGGATATTACTACCTGATTTTTTTTTTAACTGCAAAAGGAACTCTGACTGTGATGTACATGGTTGGAACTCAGTAAAACTTAAGAAGTTCTGAAGGAAAATCACATTGCTAATTAAAAGTGTACTGCATCTTTCTTACTATACCCATATCTACCCTGTTGTTGTTGTTAAATGCCGGCACTATGAATACTTTATTTAATCTTGAGTGCTTACATCACACTCTGGTTCATCAACCTCTATGGACAGTTTCATTTCTCAATAGTCCTAGGACATTGAACAGGAAAGATGGCACATCACCAGTATGAAAATGATCTACAAATGTGTTTCCAAAAGGTCCCAAAGCTAGGAATTTGCCCAGTGAGGCTTAGACTAATGTCCATGTTCACCCTCTTGTCCACGTGGGTGAACTGATGGAAGAGCTGCACTGGCATAAAATTGTTTGTAGATTTCAAATAGTTTATAAGAGTCACTTCATGTGACCATATTGTCTATAGGCCTCCTCTGGGATCCATGTATGGAAGGGAGTCTCTGAAATGATAAGTAAAATGTTATGTCTATGTGTATTAGATGCAGAATGTTTAGAAACATACTTTTTCTAGTTATGACCATGGAATCAATTCAATCTTCCTGAATGAACAAAGTTGTTTTTCTGTTACTCATGATTTAATGCATTACTGCTAGAATGCATAAATAGACAAATTTCTGTAAATTGAGGGATTCCTTTCCAATGAGCAATTTTTGCAAGCTGTAGCTCCAATAAAATGGTGGACGAAATAAAATTGTTCTTAGTCCACTCCTCTTCCCACTGCACTTACTCCTTTATTCAATGGTACTCTCCTAACTCTTATTTCAGACACTTGGTGAAATTTTCTTTATCAAGTCCAACTTTGAGAGGATCTAGAACCAATTATTAAAAATTTGATTTGAATTTTGATGCAACCTGGCATGGGGAAAAGAACAATAGACTAGAACTCATGAGGCATGAGCTCAAGTCCTTACTTGGCGATTTCCTTGCCCTGTTAAGTGCAGTCAAGTTAGGTCCAACTCACAGTGACCCTGTATAAGGTTTCCAAGGAGTGGCTGGTGAGTTTGAATTGCTAGTCTTGTGGTTCAGACCCACCTTGTTTTGGCAAATCCCATTACCTTAGTTTTCTCATTTGTAGTTAAAAAGGGCTATTCTGCCAAATGACTTCACAGATTAATATGGAGAACATGTTTGTAGTGCTATGGTGTAGACCATAGTTACTAATTCAAATCAATGTGCTTCCTATATTACATCTTCCTTGGAATTTCAACCATGCTTTGAACCAAAGCTAAGAGATGGATATCCTGTGCAGAGGGCTGACCTGGTTACTAAATATAGCAACTGACCCATTTACAAGAGGGAGGAAGGAAAGATTTTTATTTATTTAATTTTGGTAACCAAGCTTTAGTCTTATTCTCATGGAAGCACAAGCAACTTTTAATTTTCCAGAAGTCAACTATATCACAAGATTCACAGATTATCTGTGGGAAATCTTTTAGCTCTCATTGTCTCACTCATTGGCAACAGATAAGTACCTTCTCATCTCGGATCTTACTCTTCATGTTGCCTGTTGGCAAGTAGGAGTTGTGAGGGAAAGATGTTTGAGGTTATTGCTTCCTGTCTCCACACCTCTTACTGGTTTAGCTGCTAGGAAAGGCTTTGAAAAGCAAAGCACTAAATTCATCATCAAAACAACTATCAATTCAGTTAGAGAAATGTTGGTCTAGTAAATTTTCTGATACTATAGGCAAATATTATCTATGGTTGACAGTGTTTCTCTTTTAACCTAATGTGAGAGTAAGTAAAAACTTATCTGCACTCTGGTTATATTAAGACACCCATCCATGTTCATGGCTGATGACAACATTGATTGTGCACATGAAACGATTCTGTTGAATAGACAAGTGACAGTGGATTATGTGGCAAATCATTTGCAAATCAGCCATAGATCTGCCTAAACCATGACATACTTGGGTTTTGTGCGAAATGGTACCAAAACAACTCATGAAAGAGCATAAACAGAAGCGTTTGGACATCTGCAAACACAATTTGGACTGATATTCAAAGGAAGGTATAAGTTTCTTTTAAAAAAATCATTACTAGTTTCATCACTGCGAGCCTGACCATAGATGGCAGAGTATGGAATGGAAATATCCTCAATTACTGACCAAAAAAAAGTTCAAAAGTCAACCATCAGCTGGAAGCTTGATGCTTAAGGCTATCTGGGATCCTCAAGGGCCAGTATTGGAATACTACCAGGAAAAAGGTTCAACAATCAATAGCACTCCTCAGTGAGATGCTCACTAAAGAGCAGAAGCCTAAATTTGGGATTAAATTTAGAGGACTGTTATCCAGGGGCACTGTGATCTTCCATGACAATGCATGTCCATGCACCTCTGCCCACGCTGTTGACACTCTGCAAAAACTTTATTTTAAGGTGTTTAAGCATTCTCTCTATAGTCCTGATCTTGCTCCATCAGTTTGGTCCCCTGAAAGCAGCCCTTTGAGGACAAAGATTCAACTCTGATGAAGAAGTGAAGATAGCAATGCATTTATGGCTTGCAGCTCAGCCTAAAACATTTTTTTAATAAGGGGATATGAAAGCTTGTTGACAGGTGAACAAAGTGTATTGCAAAGTAAGGAGATTGTGTAAAAAAATGATGTATTTGTCTTTTCTAAAAGTTGATTAAAATACATTCTACAGCCATAGTGCAGATAATTTTAAAAATATGTTTTATTGTGAATTATGTGATAGTTTACATGGAAGAACATTAGCTTTACATTCATCCCATCGTGTATCATTTCATTGCCATGGTTACACTCCCCTCCATGCATCATCAACCAACCAAAGGGTATACCTTGAAAGCCTGCCCCCTGGTCTTCAGCACAGCCCCTCTCCCTCTCTGGGTCTAAAGTCCCCAGCCACTCCATCTCTCCACATCATCATCATTGTCATCGTCTCTGCCTCTATTTCTAGCCTCACTGCTTCTCTGGGTAGGGTCCCACACTCCACTCTTCTCTCTTGATGGTCCCAGGGACCTCTACTCCTAGA
>NW_006408563.1:6568239-6575071 GCF_000296735.1 Chrysochloris asiatica | reverse complement strand
TCACTGACTCTGAGCCCAACAGTCTCCAGGTCTTGCCAAACTGCTGGCCAACCAGGTCTCCACCCAGGTTCACAGGAGTCTATTGATACGTTGCAGGGCTTAGCTTGCAATTTCACTGCTGTTTTTCCCTCACTTCCCCTTATCGGTGATGAATGTGGTCACCAATCAGAGAGTGTATTCCCATTGAGTCTTAGTCTTGGGAGGGGGTTTGCCCTGAGAGGACCCAACCACTTGCCTGGGCAAGCAACTTGTTTGTTCTTGTAATAATCAGTCAGACTGCCTTTATTGTTTTGTATTTTTCCTGTCAGTCTTTCTTTCAAGAAGTATCTTCTGTTTTAGCTGCTCCAGGCCTGTATGCTTGTCCTTTCAAGTGGAAATTTCCCACCTCAGAAGATACTGGTTGGGGTTCAGGATTCCACCTATGGTTTTATGTAATGCAGAGGCTCCACAGGAAGCCACCTTCACTGGGCATGTTGTAGCCCCATTTTAGGTATTCGGCAGATCATTAACCCTGCCTAGGGTTTCCGAGGCTGTAAATCTTTATGGGAGCAGAAAGCCTCATCTTTCTCCCACGGAATAACTGGTAGCTTTGAATGGTTGACTGTGAGATTAGCAGCCCGATTCATAACCACTACACTACCAGAGCTCATCTGACCTAAATAGACCTGGCTTAACCAATCACAAAAGGGGTTGGAGGGAAGGAAAAATGTTGGGTCAGCCAAGATTAAATTGGCCTGAGAAGGATGCATGAACTAGAAAGTAAAAAGGAATGAAATAGAAGTTGAAATGGGAACCTAAATATTTTTGTAGTTTCTTATGAGTCTAGGCTTTACAGTATGGCCTTAAGTTATTCAAAGTTCTGTGAATTACCAGAAACTTAGAGAACTAAGTTTCTGGTAATTCACATATTAAAGTGCATATTAAGGCCAAATACCATTTAATGTTCTGGTTACCTTCTGCTTTGATTAACCCACGTCAGCAGAGTCCTCCTGTGGTGTTGTATGATGAGCACTGGACTACTAACCATAAGGTTGGTGGTTCAAACCCACCAGTTGTTCCTTGGAAACTATATACTGGGTTGCTATGAATTGGAAATGACTCTACAGCATTTGTTGTTGTTGTTGTTGTTAGGTGTGATTGAGTAGGTACTGATTCATAGCGATGCTGTATATAACAAAATGAAACACTCTCTGGTCCTGTGCCAATCTCACAATTGTTGCTATGCCCGAGCCTAGTGCTGCAACCACTGTGCCAATGCATTTCATTGGGGGTCTTCCTCTTTTTTTAAGACCCTCCACTTTACCAAATATGATATCCTTCTCCAGGGACTGGTCTCTCCTCGTTATATATCCGAAGTATGACAGACGACATCTAGCCATCCTGGCTTCCAAGGAGCATTCTGGCTATACTTTTTCTGACATAGATCTGTTTGTTCTTTTGGTAGTCCATGGCACTTTAAATATTCTCCTCTAACACCATAACTCAAATGCATCAATTCTTCTATGGTCTTTCTTATTCACTGTCCAACTTTTACATTAATATGGAGTTATTGAAAATACCATGGCTTGGATCAGGTTCACCTTAGTCCTCAAATTGACACCTTTGATCTTCAACACTTTAAAGAGGTCTTGTGTAGCAAATTGGCCTAAAACAGTATGTAGTTTGATTTCTTGATTGCTGCTTCTGTGAGTGTTGATGATTGATCCAAGTAAAATGAAGTTTTTGCCAACTTCAATCTTTGCTCCATTTATATGGATGTCATTTATTAGTCCAGTGGTGAGGACTTTTATTTTCTTTACATTGACATAACATCCATACTGATGTCTGTTATCTTTGATCTTCATCAGTAAGTCTTTTAAGTCCTCTTTGCTTTAAGCAAGCAAGGTTCTATCATCTGTATATCACAGGTTGTTAATGAGTCTTCCTCCAATCCTGATGTCATATTTTTCTGCATATAACCCAGTTTCTTGGATTATTTGCTCAGTATACAGATAGAATAATTATGGTGTAAGAATACAACCCTGGCACACAACTTTTCTTATTTTAAACCATTTTCTGTTCCCTTGTTTTGTTCAAACAACTGAATCTTGGTATATGTACAGGTTCCTCACATACCTCATGAGCACACTTTAGTGCTCCAGAATACTCATTCTTTGTAATGTTGCCCATAGCTTGTCATGATCCACACAATTTTAAGCCTTTGCATAGCCAATAAAGCACAGGTAAACATCTTTCTGGTATTCTCTGCTCTGCTTTCAGCCAAGATCCATCTGACATCAACAAGGATATCTCTTGTTCCACTTCCTCTTCTGAATCCGGCTTGAAACTCTGGAAGTTCTCTGTCAGTGTATGGTTGCAGTTGTTTTTGTATTACCTTTAGTAAAATTTTACTTGTATGGGATATCAGTGATATTGTCTGATGATTTCCACATGCTGTTGGGTCATCTCTCTTTGGAATGGGCACATTGGCCCATTCTAGTCAGTTGGCCAGGTAGCTGTCTTCCTGATTTCTTGACATAGATGAGTGAGTGCCTCTAGTGCTCCATCAGTTTGTTGATGAGTTTCAGTTTGTATTCTATCAATTTCTGATGCTCTGCTTTTCTGCCAATTCCTTCAACGCACCTTCAACTTTTTCCTTCAGGATCATTGACTTGTGATCATATGCTACTCTTGATGGCACTTAATAACTACTTCAGCAAGTAAGACGTGTATGTTTTCATGTATGCTTCAGTTAAAGAGAAAATGAAAGGAATAAAAACTAAAGTATCTACTGAAAGTCATATTGAGCCTACATATTCAGTATCACTTGGAGTCAATGGATATCTTTTTCTACCACCAAAAGTGTCTCTTCATTTAGTGTCTCTCCAAAGCAGATATAGATTCTGAAGTCCTGTGATTATGACTGTGAGATGAGAGATTCCCCACTTCTCTGAATGATTTACATGAATCAAAGTGGGACCAAGTCCTAGGAAGTAACTATTAAAACACAAGAGTTTTTATTAGCCAACCCTGAGCTCAACTTAAACCTTAAATGAGAAGGCATTTAGCTATAGGGTAGTACATAATACTATTTCTAGCATAATACCCACATTTAAGGATCAGCTAATCAAAAAATTACCTGTATTGACAGGGAAGAAACTAAACACTGACAGATAATTTGGGTGTTGTCTTCTTATCAAATGCTATATAAACAATAGCTTTCAATCTCTTTCCCAACAAAATATGAGTAAAAAGTCCCAAAACATTCCTTTTCCATCCCTTATTTAATTGCTGGATATGCCATCCAACAAAAGAATATTGAATATGTAACAGTCAGCCTAGATACTGGGATCTTGGTTTGCTCTTCCTAAGAAATTTCTCAATTTGTAGTGCTGAGATAGAATGGGTTCAAGAGAAAGCTGATCAGTCTTAACAACGCAGAGGTCTGAGTTTTGGAAGTTCCATGATGGGACAGAAGGAAAATCTGTCTTTCAGTTAGCTCACCATTTCTACCTTGTGAAGAAAAAAACTAATCTCAGGATAGAAAGATCCTGTCTTCTGGAAAACAGCAAACCCAGAGTTAGCTCCAGATAGTTAAATATGTGTCCATCAACCTTTGAGGTAATTTGCATGTCTTTTGCAGTGATCCTTCAGGTTTGAAGAAGGCCTTTTCAAGCTCCAGTTATCCATCCTTCACTTCAGTTTCTGAGTTGTCAACTATGGTAATGAAACAAATAAAGAAGAGACATAAGCATAACAAAAAGTGTTACTTACTGATTGGTCTGAGTGGACTCTAAACAGTCATTTTTATTTCTCCTTTTCTGCCATTTGTCACATTTCAGCCTATGCCAATTTTTTCCCCAATTTTAATGTACTGTAAATATTTCTTGAAGCAATCCATTTCTTTCTAATCATAATTCTGGCCCTTATGACCTATTGCTTTTGTTGTTGTTGTTAAGTGCCATCGAGTTGCTTCCGACCCATACCAACCCCATATAGGGTTTCCAAGGAACAACTGGTGAAATTGAACTGATGACCTTGCAGTTCAAATGACTTTGCAGTCTGGCGCATTAACCCACAGCTCCACACCAGGACTCCTACCTATTGTCTAGACTACTACAATTCTATCCTGAGTGATTTTTGTGTTTTATCTCTTGGACTCTTCACATCTGTCCTCCTCCTCCATATTTTCTGAAGAGATCTATACACGTATAAAATGAAAGCCTGCACACACACTTTGCTGCTGAAAGAGAGAACCCAGGTTCTCTAATATATGAATCTCACCTGCTTTTCCAGTTTTGTCTATCACAACACCTGGTTCAGCAAAACTGAAGTTGCTGTAATTTCCTACATCAGCCATACTGGTCCTCACCCTTCCTTATCCCTATTGTTTCTTTCTATCTTTGTATTTGCCTCCAAGCAGTTACTGTTTCACCATTGCACACACATACACACACACTCCCACTTCACCCATTCCCCAACAAGAGACTAGCCTGGCTGACTTCTACTCAGTTAAAGCTTGTCAAATCAATGCCTGCAGAATCCTTCAAAACTCGAGTACCACTGAGTCAGTTCCAACTCATAGTGACCCTGTATAGGGTTTCCGAGGAGTGGCATTGAGTTTGAACAGCCAACCTTGCAGTTCAATCCAACCTTGAGGCCCAGTGCACTATCCTGCAATGCCACACCAAGACTCCGAATAAGTGATAGTGACAGTAATTGTTTTGAGGTCAGAGAAGGAAAAGATAGGCACTTCACACCATGGAGTTGGTGCACAAAGTGTACTTTGGAGATAGGAATGCTCCCAGTGTGCTCCTGGGATGTTGAATTAAATGACCACCACTCATCTGTCAGTTTGTCATACTGTGGTGGTTTGTGTGTTGCTATGATGCTGGAAGCTATGCTATTGCTATTTTAAATACCGAAATGGTCAACATGGTGGGCAAGTTTCAGCAGTTTCCAGACAAACACAAACTAGGAAGAAGGAGAGGCAGGCCACTTCTGAATGGTTACCCACTGAAAACCTTATAAATAGCAGTGGAACTTTGTCAGATATAGTGTTAGAAGATGAGCCCTAGGTTGGAATGCACTTAAAATATGCCTGGGGAAGAGTTACCTCTTCAAAGTACAGTGGATAATAATGATGTGGATGGAGCAAAGCTTTCAGGAACTTCATTTGCTGATAAGGAGAAACAACTGTAAACATCCATTAATAATCAGAACATGAAATGAATGCTGTAGGAAATTTGGAAATTGTCAAAAATGAAATGGAACATATAAAGATCAATGTCCTAGGTGTTAGTGAGCCAAAATGGACAGGTATGGGCTATTTTGAATCAGATGTTCATATGCCAGGAATGACAAACTGAAGAGGGATGGTGTATCTTTCATCATCAAAAAGAGCATTTCAAGATCTATAATGAAGTTCTATGTTGCCAGTGATAATATAACATCCATACACCTATAAGAAAGACTAATTATTTAAATTTATACACCAACCACTAAAGCCAGTGATGATGAAATTGAAGAATTACACCAATTACATCAATCTGAAATTGGTCAAAGTTGCAATTAAGATGCATTGATAATTACTGATGATTGGAATGTGAAAGTTGGAAACAAAGAGGAAGACTCAGTAGTTGGAAAATATGGCTATGGTAATAAGAAACTATGCTACAGACACCATGATAGAATTTTGCAAGATTGATCACTTATTTATTACAAGTATCTTTTTTTAACCACATAAACAGTGACTTACATGTGAACGTCACTAGATGGAATACAAAGAAATCAAATTGATTACATCTGTGTGAAGAGACTGTGGCAAAGCTCAATATCATCAGTTCAAACAAGGCCAGGGTTCATCTGTAGAACAGACCATCAATTGCTCATATACAAGTTAAGAGGAAAGCTGAATAAAATGAAAATAAGTCCATGAGAGCCAAACTTATGACCTTGAATATATCCCACCTGAATTGAGAGAGCATCTCAAACAGATTAGCTTCATTAGTCACTAATTATTGAAGACCAGATGAGTTATGGAATGTCATAAAGAACATCATACATGAAGAAAGCAAAAGATCACTAAAAAGACAGGAAAGAAAGAAAAGTAAAAAATGGATGACAGATGAGACGCTGAAACTTGCTGTAGATAATAGTAGACTCTGAAACTTGCTAAAGACAATAGAAGAAATGAGGAAGTAAAAGAGCTGAATAGAAACTTTCAAAGGGTAGCTCAAGAAGACACAGTAGACTAATACAGTAAATCGTGCAAAGACCTGGAGTTAGAAAACCACAAAGGAATAACACACTCAGCATTTCTCAAACTGAAAGAACTGAAGAAAAAAGTCAAGCTTTGGGTTACAACATTGAAGGATTCTATAAGCAAATATTGAAGATTTCAGAATGCATCAAAAGAAGATGGAAGAAACGCACAGAGTTACTGCACCAAAAGAATGGATATTTCGAGGTTTCAAGAGGTAACATAGATCAAGAACCAATGATATTGAGGGAAGAAGTCCAAGATGCCCTGAAGATATTGGCAAAAAACAAGGCTCCAGGAATTGATGGAGTTAAAATTGAAATGCTTCAACAAACTGACATAGTACTGGAGGTACTCATTAGTTTATGCCAAGAAATTTGGAAGACAGCTACCTGGCCAACTAATTTGAAGAGATCCATGTTTGTACCCATTCCAAAGAAAAGTGACCCACTGGGATACAGAAATCATTGAACAATATCATTAATATCACACGCAAGTAAAATTTTGTTGTTGTTGTTGTTATGTGCCATGGAGTCGGTTCCAACTCATAGCGACCCTGTACAGGGTTTCCAAGGCTGTAAATCTTTACGG
>NW_006408563.1:6566147-6567614 GCF_000296735.1 Chrysochloris asiatica | reverse complement strand
CATCTCATTGTAAAGAAAATTAAAATCTTCACACCTAGACTAACAAATAACATCAAAATCAAGAGAGAAAAATTTGAAGTTGTCAAAGGTTTCATTTTGCATGGATCCATAATTAATACTCATGGGAGCAGCAGTCAAGAAATCAAATGACATATTGTATTAGGCAGAACAAATTTATTGCAAAAGATCTCTTTAAAGTGTTCAAGAGCAAAGATATCATTTGGAGGCTAATGTGAGCCTGACCCATGCTGTGATATTTTCAATAGCTTCATATGAATATGAAAGTTGGACAATGAATATGGAAGACCAAAAAGGAATTTATGCATTTGATGTCTGGTGTTTGTGAAGAATATTGAAAGTACCCTGGACTGCCAGAAGAACAAACAAATCTGTCTTGGAAGAAGTACAGCCAGAGTGCTCTTTAGAAGCCAGGATGGTGAGATTTCATCTGTTATACTTTGGACATGTTGCCAGGAGGGACCAGTCCCTAGAGAAGGACATCATGTTTGGTTAAGTGAAGGGTCAGTGCAAAAGAGGAAGACTCCCTACAGAGTAGATTGACACAGTGGCAGCAACACTGGGCTTAACCTTAACACTTGTGAGGATGACACAGAGCCAGGCAGTGTTTTGATCTGTTGTGCATAGTGTCGCTATGAATTGGAATGGACACAATGGCACCTAATAACAACAATTAAGAAAATTTTGAAATGAGAAAATAATGCAGGACAAGCCTGTTAAGACCCATGGATTTCTGGATAAGAAGTATAGCTTCTTCTGGTAGATCCTTGGTTCTCCAACTTGGCTGCAAGTTAGAATCATCTGATTCTAGTCACCTGATTTAAAAAGGCTGATGCCTGGATCCCTAAAGGTTTCTAAAGTTTCTCAGGTAATTATAAGTTTGAGACGTTTATTAAACCAGGTTTCTGTTGGTGGTGGTGCAGTCCAGTGGGTTCCAACTCATAGTGACCCCAAGTGACAGAGTAGAACTGCCCCATTGGCTTCCTCAGGCTGTAATGTCAGTTTCATTCTGTTGTGCATAAGGTTTCTCTGAGTTGGAACTGACCCAGCGGCGCCTAACAACAACATCCATGGGAGCAGATAGATAGCTGTGTTTTTCTTTTGCAGATCCATTGGGTCAGAACTGCTAGTCTTTTTGTTAGCAGCTGGGTGCTTAACTGCTGTGCCACCAGGGCTCCTTTTGCTAAGCCAAATTGGGGGTGCTTTTAAACCAGTATCAAGAATAAGCCATAGAACAGGTGAAAATGTTTGCAAATCATATATTTGATAAGGAATTTGTATCGAAAATATATAAATAACTCTTGTAACCCAGCAATAAAACAACTCAACTTAAAAATGGCAAATAATATGAATAGACTTTTCTTTAAAAAGACTATACAAAGCCTGATGAACACATGACAAGATTTTTACTATCAATAGTCATTGTGGTGAAGTGTCATGGAGTTGTTT
>NW_006408563.1:6534036-6565547 GCF_000296735.1 Chrysochloris asiatica | reverse complement strand
CCTTGCAGTTCAAATGGCTTTGCAGTCTGGCTCATTAACCCACAGCGCCACACCAGGACTCCACCTAGTAGAATGGATATGCGAAAAAGTGGTGGATAATAACAAATGCGACACAAAGAAACTGGAGCCCTTTTACATTGCTAGGGAATGCAAAATGGTACAGCTGCTTTGAAATACAGTTTGACACTTCCTCAAAAGTTAAACATAGACTATGCAAATGACCTAGCAATTCTATTCCTTGGTGTATATCCAAGATAATAGAAAACATTAGAGGGTAAGTCAAAACGTATTGCTACAAAATCATGGAAACTTATTAAATAAAAATATAAAAATGTTAAGTTATTGTTTATTGCCCAGTGGAATGTGGAAATAATCTAACCATATCATTAATGTTACATGCAAGTAAAATTTTGCTGAAGACAATTAAAAAATGGTTGCCATGGTACATTGATAGGGAACTGGCAGAAATTCCTGTCAGATTCAGAAGAGGACATGGAACTACGGATGACATTGCTGACATTAGATGGATCTTGACTGAAAGCAAAGAATAACAGAAATATATTTACTTGTGCTTTATTGACTATGCAAAAGCTTTTGACTATGTGGATCATGAAAAATTATGGATAACATTGTGAAGATTGGGTATCCCAGAACACTTAACTGTGCTCATGAGGAACCTGTACATAGACCAAGAGGTAGTTGTTGAAACAGAATTGCTATTGAATGGTTTAAATTCAGAAAGGTATGCACCAGGAATGTATCCTTTCACCATCACTATTCAATCTGTATGCTGAGTAAATAATTCAAGAAGCTGGATTATATGAAGAAGAGTGTGGCATCAGGATTGGAGGAAGACTCATTAACGACCTGTGATATGTCAATGATAAAACTTTGCTTGCTGGAACCAAAAAAAAATTCAAACACTTACTGATGGGGATAAATAAGTATTGCTTTCAGGATGGATTGCACCTCAGTGTAAAGAAAGAAACAAAATTCCTCACAACTGAACCAATTAATTACACCATGATAAATGGAGAAAACTGAAGTTGTCAAAGACTTCATTTTGCTTGGATCCACAATCAACACTCATGGACACAACAGTCAAGAAATTAAATGACGTATTACATTAGGCAAATCTGCTGTAAAGACCTCTTTAAGGTATTCAAGATTAAAGATGTCACTTTGAGAGCTAAGAGGCACCTGACCCATGCTATATGGTATTTTCAGCTGTCCCATATACATGTGAAAGTTAGACAATGAATAAGGAAGACAACGAATAATAAAGAGGAATTGATGAATTTGAATTCTGATATTGGTGAAGAATATTAAAAGTACCATGGGCTGCCAGAAGAACAAACAGATCTGTGTTGGAAGAAGTGCAGCCAGAGTGCTCTTTGGAGGCCAAGATGGCCAAACTTCGTCTCTCATACTTTGGACATATTGTCAGGAGGGACCAATCGCCGGAGAAGGATATCATGTTTGGTAGGGTGGAAGGTCTGAGAAAAAGAGGAAGACCCCCAATGAGATAGATTGGCCAAGTGGCAGCGTTGATGGATTCAAGCATGGTAACAGTAGTGAGGTTGGCCCAGGATCGGGCAGTGTTTCATTCTGCTGTGCATAAGGTCACTATGAGTCAGCACCGACTCGATGGCACCTAACAACAACAACCCTTCCCTGGGAGTCCTAGTGTGGCACTGTGGGTTAATGCACTGGACTGCATTTAGTTGGTTTGAACATCATGGTTGGAGGTTCAAACTCACCAGCTGCTCCTCGGAAATCCTATTACAGGATCGCTACGTGTCAGAACCGACTCAGTGACATTTAACAACAACTCTTCCCGGAGTCCTGGTGTGGCGCTGAAGGATCAGTATTGGACTGCTAGCCACCAGTTGCTCCTTGGAACCCCTATACAGGGTCATTATGAGTCAGATCTGACATGATGGTACTTAACAACAACAGTAGCAACAACTCTTCTCTGAAGAATTCTGTGCTCTTTGATTTATACCACTTCATTTTTGTAGTTTTTGACATCCTTGAGGGATTCAAATAATTTTCCTTTGGAAATGTTATTTTAATTTTTGGAACAAAAATAGGTTTGAAGGGACAAAAATCAAGACTGTTGATGGGTGGGTTACATAAGGTTTCCCAATGAAATCCTCAGAAGACAGTCCTTGCTACATTCAAAGGATAAACAGGTACATTGTCAAGATGGAAAAGAAAAAATTCCTCAGTGCAGCTTTTCTGGTCTTTCTTTCACCAATGCAGTTTGTAAATTTCTTAAAGCTTTTTCCTAATAAGCCCCTGTGATTGTCCTGTGCCTTTTGAGAAAAGGTATCAAGATTACTACTTTTCTAATCCCAAAATATAGTCAACATGTCATTCTGAGCTGATCGCTCTCCCCTGAATTTAACTCGCCCATCAGATCCCCTCAAAAGTCACTATGTTGATTGCACAGTTTTTGAAGGCACCCTGATGAGACTAAGATAAGGTATCACTGGGAGAACTTGTCTGCATCCACTGATACAGAGACATCTACACATGTTTTGTTTGGAATAAACAAGTGCATGCATGAACTGGAACTCTAGTACTAGTGCTTTTAGGTACCTACATATGTATGTTGTCAGTAAATGCCATCGAGTTGGTTCCAACCCATACTGACCCTGTGTATAGTTTCTGAGGACCAGCTGGTGAGCTTGAACCGCTGACCTTGGAGTTCAAACAGACTTTGCAGTTCAGCACATTAACCCACAGCACCACACCAGAATTTTTATATATGTATACACAGATAGAAATATGTACACAAATGTTAATAGCAGCAATGTTTATAGTAACTAAAATGGGAAACAGTTGATAAATGGAAAAACAAAATATGGTATACTCATATTAGTTGGTAATAAAAGTGATGAAATTCTAATACTTCCTACAAGATGAATGAACCTTGAAAATTTATGCTAAGTAAAAGAAGTCAGATACAGAAGGCCACATGTTGTATAATTGCATTTTTACAAAGTTTTCGGAATAGACAAATCCATAGAGACAGAAAGTGAATTAGTAATTGTCATGGGTAAGAGGGAAGAAGGAATGGAGAGTGACTGCTAACGGGTAAAGGGTTTATTTTTGGGATAATGAAAATGTTTTGGCGCTAGATAGTGGTGATTGATGTACAATTTTGTGGATATACTAAAACAGCTGAGTTGTATACTTTCGAAGGGTGAACCTTGTGGCATAATTCTTGTATCTCAACAAAGTTGCATTTAACAAAAAAAGAGGGAAACTCCCCAAAACACACAGATACCCCCAGCCTTGGCCAGCTAAGTGAGAATTTCTGGGAGTGGAACTTGAGCATGGGTATACATACTTAAAAAAAGAGAAATTCCTGACTTGCAGCCAGCATTGAAAATTATGTAGGAGATGAAAAAATGTTAGAGATTTATTTCTACGAAACTCCTTTCTTCTCAAACCATAAGCAAGACACCTGAGTGCTTGAATTCAAATTCTGGTTCAATTATAAACTCCATTTAGTAGAGGATCATTTTATTAACTTTTCTGTGTGGGTGTTAAGGTATTGCTTTAAATGACCTTTGTCTTTTAAAATGGTAAGTAAGTAGACAGTAATTAGAATGCTACAAAACAATAACAAAAAATATTTTAAAATTTGAATCTCTAGGTACTTCTAAGGCATCCTAATTTTGCCTGTTTTTTCAATGACTTCAGAAAACCCATCTACTGTCTCTAGGTCTAAAACAGTCGTTATACAAGCAATCACTTTGAGTAGATTGTCAGATACAAACCAAGACTTTTGAGTACATTATTATATACCAGGCAGTGGGACACAGGAGTCAACCAGATAGACATATTCTCTCTCTTTACAGATTTTATAAACTGATTTCAGGTTCTTTGCCTTTCAAGTAAAGAAACTGAATCAGATGGTCTTCAGAAATTGAATCAGATGGTCTTCAGAATAACAGAAAAGTAGAAGATGGGTCAGAGAGACAGCTCTTGTGGATCTTTACCTGTCTCTGTGATTTAAGGGGACACAGATGTGGATATCTTGATGTGGTTGTTCTCTGATAAGTTAAATCAAACTCTTCAGGTTGCCTTCCCCCCCCCCCCCCCCCACACACACCTTAGTCTAGTCTTGGAATGACCAGTAAAAAAAAAAAGTCAAAATGTTTCAAAACATGTTCATTCCTTCACAAATGCCTGTATCACCACTTAAAATAGATATATTTGTACAGCTGTGTTAGACATTAAAAACCATTTCCAAGTATACCACTCCAGCAAGAAATCAGTCCAATGCACGATTAACATTTTAGGAATCTCAATATAGATTCAAAAATTCAGGGTGCAGATCTGTGGTGCTCAGTGCCAATAGAAGAGCATAGTCTGCCTTCCAAATAGAAACATGATCAACAGTTTCATCACAAGGAGGAAAAAAAATAAGCTCTAGGTGTAAATATTTCTCAAAGAGCTCCTACATTCATCTACCAATGAATGTTGGAGTTTTGTTCCTTGTGTTAATTAATACATCCTAATTTCAGGGAAAAAATTCATATACCATTGTTCTAAGCAAATTATTTTTCCCCCCCAGAATACAAGATCTTTGTGAAGCAGGTGCCAAGGCTCGTGACAAACAACAATGAAGTAAACCTTACCTGCAACTATACTAACAGCCTCGTCTTAAAGGAATTCCGGGCCGCCCTTTATAAGGGAGTGAATAGCGACGTGGAAGTCTGTGTTGTGCATGGGAATTACTCCCATCAAGTTCAGTTTCATTCAAATACAGGATTCAACTGTGGTGGGAAATTGGGCAATGAAACAGTGACATTCTACCTCCAGAATCTGTGCGTTAACCAAACGGATATTTACTTCTGCAAAATCGAAGTTATGTATCCTCCTCCTTACATAGGCACTGAGAAGAACAATGGAACCATTATCCATGTGAAAGGTATATGCAACTCTAACAATGTACTCTCTAAAAAATGATTCTCAACTGCACTCTTCAAAACTGCATGTTCAGTGGAGGGATTAAATAAATACCAAGTGATGAGGTAATAATAACATTGAAATGTATATATCTATATATCTATAGCTCTCTATATGTTGTTGTTGTTATTGTGCTGTTGAGTCTGTTCGGACCCTTAGCGACCCTGTATAGGGTTTCCGAGGAGCAGCTGGTGAGCTTGAACCTCCAACCTTGCAGTTCAAACGGATTTGCGGTCTGGTGCATTAACCCACAGCGCCACACCAGGACACCTCTCCCTATATACATATATATACATAATAACAACAATATACATACATATATACAAATTCAATTTATATATTTGCAGTCCTGGTGTAACTGTAGGGTAAGCACTGGACCACAATATTGGTTTGAACTGCAAGGTCGGTGGTTCAAATTCACCAACTGCTCCTCAAAAATCCTATACAGGGTGGCTGTGAGTTGGAACTGACTCGACAGAAATTAACGACAACAACATATACTTATATATGGGAGTGTGGTGGCTCTACACCATAAACACTGGACTTTGAGCCACTAGGTCCGTGGTTGGAACCTGCCAATTGCTCCTTGAGAGAAAAGATGAGGCTTTCTGCTCCTGGGAAGATTTAAAGCGTTGGAACCTTAACAACAACAACAACATAGTATGTGTTATATATTTTATACATATGTATACTTTAGAGGGGTTCAAAGTTACATTTTGAATATTTTTGCCTTCTCTCACTTACACTGAGTGATGTCATAGCCCATGGAAATGGATCATTCTTAGGATTACTCTTATTCAAGTGGTCATGGCAGAAAAATGTTGAGAACAGCCATTAAAACGTAAGCTCAGTGTATGGAATGAAACAAATCCCACTTTTCATTTCTCCGGCACCAGATATATGTTTGATCTTTCCAAACCAATTAATGATCAGTTCTGATCCATGTTAGGTGAACATGCAGCACTTCTTCCTCTGACTCTCTATCACCCACAGCCAGGTCAGATCTTAAGTTACAAAGCACAGTCCTCCAGACTGCCAACTCTGA
Source organism: Chrysochloris asiatica (assembly GCF_000296735.1). NCBI lineage: Eukaryota > Metazoa > Chordata > Mammalia > Afrosoricida > Chrysochloridae > Chrysochloris > Chrysochloris asiatica. The sequence continues at coordinate 6,559,516 of NW_006408563.1, read as the reverse complement.
CTAAGGCCTTAGACACCATCAAGTAGAGGAGTTTGTAGACCCCTCCTCACTTATGACCCACTGGCTACAAATTCAGGGTTTCCCCCTTGCCATTTTAGGATGGCAACCATAAGTTTAAGGGTCCCTCACTTCTGATCTGCTGACTCCTCCTACTCCCGTGGGGTCAATAATTTGATAGAATGACCCAGAATTTAAGAAATCACTTATGATTATAGTTTTATTATAGGAAAAGGAAAGGAATTCTGCTAGCAGTGTTTACAAGTTGGACTGCTAACCTCAGGGTCAGCAGTTTGAAACTACCAGCCATTCCACGGGTGAAAGATGAAGCTTTCTGCTCCCTTAAAGATTGCAACCTTGGAAACCCTTTAAGAGTTTCTATGAGTCAGAATGACTCCACAGCACATAACTACCACCACCACCATAGGAAAAAGGGTACAAATGAAGAGGTGTATGGGTGAGGTCTCCCAATGTGGTGCTTTCATATCCCCAAAAATGTGTCAATGTCTGTCTACAATCAAGAAGTCCAGGAAGCTTCTGTGTCCAGAGCATTGACTGGGGCCTCGCTATATGGGTTGATTCAACTAGTTCCCTCTCTTGAAATCAACTGATATCACAAGGTAGTCTTTCTGGAGAATGAGTCCCACTTGAATTATTTCAATAACGTGAACTCAGGTGTGGTCTAGAGACCTAAAGGTAACAAAGACACTACAATTACTCTGGAAACTTCAAGAAAACAAGGACGAAGACCAATTTACTTTAGGTAAAGTTAATGTAAACACAGAAGCTGGGTTTAATGGATCAGGACTCAGGAAGAATGGGTTCCATTTTTCCAGTTAATTAATAGAATAGGGCTCTTAATCTTTTTGTGATCCATGGTCTTCCTCTGTATTTTTCCATTTTCCAAAATTACTTGAAAGGATGCTGAATTAGAAGCCAGGGGACGTGAAATTTACTACTAACCAAGTCTGTGATTTTAGGTGATCCAACTTCTTCATTGCCTAGAATGCAAAAACTATTAAGCAGTATTCAGGAATTCATGGGAATAAATTTAGAGTTCATGTTGAGATTATAGTCTTTCTAAATGTTGGAAAGAAATATCGTTAAACTTCCAAACTCAAAAACATATGAGAGAGCTTCAAAAAGTTCATGGAAAAACACCATTATCTTTTAATCCCATTAGTCCATGAAATTTGTGACCAACCCACATATTGCTAAGAACAAACAATATTGAGACAGGTCAAACATTTTATGTATGTGCTACAGCTTTTTGTTTTTATAGAATGCCAAATAAGAAATATGCTCACTTTTATACTTCTTAATACTGGTATAATTCCAGTAAATGTTCTTTCTTCAATGTCAGAACAGAGCTTGGTGATGAAAACAGGATAGTAAATAAGGAAGGTATCATTAATTTAATATAACAGAATGCTCTGGCAAAATAGAGGTGATTAATTTGTGAATATTTTGCCTGCTGAATCCCATTCAGTTTTTTAATATCTAACATGTCCAGGTAGAATATTATAGTTGGATCAAGTCAAAGGCTGAAAAAAATCATGCAGGCTATAGAAGCTAAGAAGGAAACATTTTTTTCCTAGCTGAATGGTAAGGTAAAGCGCTGTCTGTCTTTTGCTTTAGTGTATCCTTTATATAGTTTCTTAAAATGAAAGTTACATAAAAAAATTAATATTTTTGGAATATATATACACTTAATTTAAATTATTTATTTGGGATGACTTTTTGCATATGAAAATCAAGTTCACAGGCTTTCTGTTCTACCATATCCTAGTAAGAAATCCTTTAAAATTTGAGTTATTTTTTAGATTTTAGAGCTTATTTAAGAAACATGGAATATTAGAACTGGAAAGGACAATAATGATCCTTTACTCTAATGTTTTAATGTTTAATATTAAAAATTAGGGTGTGTTTTAAAAATACCAACACCTGGGCTCCATCCTTGGAGATTCTGATATAATTAATTTGGGCATATTTTCAAACTTCCTCAGGTAACCCTACTGCGAAGCAGAATTGGACATCTTTGGGCTGAAAGAGTTTCTGTGTTCTTTCGAGTTGTAATATTTGTTGACTGTTGAATAGAACTTTATAAGCCCCCCCTCCTCCCACCACATTTCTGATACCCAAAGACATAAAGTAACTTGTCCAACATTTTATAATTGATTTGAAAGAGTTACAACTAGAACTTTCTCTCTAATTATATATTATGATTGCCATATTGGGCTAATGATTTCTTAAGGTCTGAAAGCACGTATTTTGTTTAACTTTTACTAAGGATATAGCTTGGATGTAAATAGCTTAGTTGGTCTAGATAGACTGGTTTCTGACAGGGAAGGGTTGAGTTAAGGCTCATTAGAAGTTACCATTTTAAATCATAAAGTGGATTCAGCAAAGTCAGGTGACTCTTGAAAAAAGTAGTCTAAATACTCTAAGTGATATTTTGCATATTTTATTTCTCTCAGATTTCTCTATGATGTTCAGAAGCAGTGAAATGTACTCAAGTTCTAGTTCTGTATCATTTAACAAATTCTATTCTATTTTTCAGAGACACATCATTGTCCCGTTCCCCCAGCTACTGAGTCTTCTGAGCCCTTCTGGGTATTTGTGGCTATTGGAGTCCTGGCTTTCTATAGCTTGGTAATAACAGTGCTCTTTTGTGTTTTCTGGGTAAGAGAAGCAACATTGATTTTATACAGTTTTCTAATATATATGCAATCTGAATGTATTCCAAAATTTTGCCTGTGATTTGTCTTCGATTTAAAGGTGAATATTATTATTTTCTTTTTCATGACTAGGTTTGAGTAAGTTCTCTCTTTAGTCTGTCCAACTATTTATATGAATCTAGGCAATTTGGGACTATAAGCAGCTGAAGTCAGTGGACAATTTTGGTTCAGGGTTCAAAATCTTGAGAAACTTGCTACTGAAATTCAAATATACCATAGAAACTAGGTTTATTTATCTAAGTCATATTTTTTTCTCTTCTGAAGCAGTTGAATTGTGTGAGGCCAAGTCAGGTGCTGTCATTATGAAACTATTATAACAGTTGGACTTTCTGAGTTCTCACCACCAGATTGGAGTTTACAACTTCTTTCAAATGTGCATTCATTAAACTTGCTGTTGTGTTGGTTTTTTCCCCTATACTTTCCTCAGTGTTGAATTATTGGTCTAGGGTTGAACAATCTCAATGAACATATCTATTGTTAAGAGACTTCATTAGCAGAAGCTTCCGTTTTTATGTACGCAAGGTACAGGACACCCCATTCTAGAAGTTAGATGGAGGTTTGAGTCACTTTTCCAACTAGATTTATGCTCAAGAATAAATGTCTGTTCCTATTGAGATCCTTTATCCTTCAGATATTAAGTACATTTAATACTTAGTGAATGTTTACTGAATTGATTATTTTGATAACTCCCATAGAATCCTGGTGTGGCATTGCAGGATAATGCAGTGGACCGTAAGGTCAGTTTGAGCCGCAAGGTCGGCTATTCAAACCCACCAGCTGCTCCTCGGAAACCCTATACAGGGTCTCTGTGGGTTGGAACCAACTTGATGGCACTTAACAACAACAACAACATAGAGGCCATATTAAGTACTTAAGTGAATATGCCTGAAATATGTGCATCTTTAAGATATACTCCATAATTTTAACTGAAACATATATGTGATATATGGATGACACAACCTTGCTTGCTGAAAGTGAAGAGGACTTAAAATACTTACTGATGAAGATGAAAGACCACAGCCTTCAGTATGGGTTGCATGTCAATATAAAGTAACCAAAATCCTCACCGCTGAACCAATAAATAACATCATGCTAAATGGAGAAAAGATTAAAGTTGTCAAAGACTTCATTTTGCTTGGATTCATTATCAATACTCATGGAAGCAGCAATCAAGAAATCAAATGATCTATTGCATTATGCAAATCTGGTGCATAAGACCTGTTTAAAGTGTTAAAGAGTAAAGTGAGTGTCAGATTGAGGACTAAGGTGTGCCTGACCCAAGTCACGACATTTCCACTAGCCTCCTATGCATGTGAAAATTGTACAATGAATAAGGAAGACCATGGAGGAATTGGTGCATTTAAGTTATGGTGTTGGAGAAGAATATTAAAAGTACCATGGACTGACAGAAGAACAAACAGATCTGTTTTGGAAGAAGAGTCAGAATTCTCCTTTGAGGCCAGAATGGCAAGGCTTTATCTCTCATATTGTGGACATGTCCTATTGTGGACATGTCCTGGAGAAAGACATCATGCTTGGTCAAGAAGAAGATCAGCATAAAAGAGGAAGATCCCTAATGAGATGAACTGGCTCAGTGGGAACAACAATGGTCTCATACATAACAATGATTAAGAGGTTGGTGCAGAACCGGCCAGTGTTTTGTTTTGTTGTGCAGAGGGTCGCTTTGGTCAGAACCAACTTGATGGCATCTAACAACAACAACATACATTGGTCAGTAGCCGCAATAATAGACTCCAAATACCACTGATCATGAAGATGGCACAAGACTAGGCAATGATTAGTTCTGTACACATATGGCCACGATAAGTTGGAGCTGACTTAGCAGGAATTAAAAACAACATATATGGGTCAGAGATTTCTGGAAACCATATCGTATGAAGTCATGCTCTTGAGTGCTAAGGATCAGTCCTGGATTCACAATCAAGCTCTTCTATCATCTAGCCTGCTGTTATTCTCCTGGAGTCCTTGTGTGGTGCCATGGGACCTTGGGTGCCACTGGACCACAAGGTCGGTTCGAATCACAAGGTGGCAGTTTCAAACTCACAAGCTGCTCATTGGAAACCCTATACAGGGTCGCTATGAGTCAGAACTGACTCAATAGCACTTAACAACAACAATCTATCGGCAAAGTTTACTTTTCAATTGTTTTCCACATGCTTCTCCTAGTTCAGAAAACCCTAAAAGGCAGATGGACATTTTTCAGTCTGCCTATTTCCTAATCTATACCTTCTGCAAGGTAGGGAACAAAATGGCTACTTGTTCCTAGATGTACTTTAGAATAGATATCATCTTAAGAATTCGCCTGACTTGCCTTCTGCAAGCTGCCCAACTCTGATAGAGTCTTTGGTGTTGTAAAATATCCCTTAAGTTCTGCCTCTTAGTTAGTTGAATCCCTTCATCTTTCTGGATCTTGGTTCTTCATTTAATTTGCCTGCCAGCTTTGACCCTCTGTGGTGTTTGTCAATGATTTTAGAATTTAGCACTCTTAGTTCTTAGTGTTTCCTAACCACTGGCCATTGACTATATGACCAGTGGTTAGGTTTTAGGTCGGCTTTATGGCTTTTCAATCCTCTTGTTGGGAATCTTGACTTTCAAATTTAAAGAACAGGTACAGTGGGTACCCTTCCAGGAAATTTTGCTGAGCTAGATCATAGTGATTTACTAGCTCACAGGAAATTGTTTGGGGAACTACTTTATCTTTCAGTGACCAGAAAGGTACTGTTGTTGTTAGGAACCATTGAGTTGGTTCTGACTCATAGAGAGCCTATGCACAACAGAATGAAACACTGCCCGGTTCTGCACCAGCCTCACAGTTGGTAAGTTTGAGCCCACTGTTGTTGCCACTGTGTCAGCCCATCTTGTCAGGAATCTTCCTCCGTTTTGCTGATGAAGAAAGGTACTCCTGATCATTTAAAAGCTATCATAAATATGTATTAAAATATCATTTGCTCTAAGAGGCACACATTTGGTAAATACTTTAATCACCCAAAGAATGAATGCAGTTTTTCACTTTCAGTACGTTTAGGCAGTTCACTTTCAATGCGGAAACATCATAGACATGAGAAGAACTGGATACAATGGGTGGAGGCTTTTATTGCTATTTTAATTTGTAACAGTACTGCTAACTTCTAGTGATGCTCATCTTGCTCTGGCTTGAGAACATTTTCCAAATCCCTGTGAATTGGGAAGACATACCTGGCATGTCTTGTCATCTGTGATTTTTCGTAGTCTATTGTTGTTGTTAAGTGCCGTCGAGTTGGTTCTGACCCATAGAGACCCTGGATAGGGTTTCTGAGGAGTGGCTGGTGAGCTTGAACCACTGACCTTGCAGTTCAAACCAACACTGTAGTCCAGTGCATTAACCCCCAGCACCACACCAGGACTCTTATAGTCTATTAGCTCTTTCCAATAAGAGCTAAGCCTTTTTACTCTCTGACTCAAAGGGTGTGAAATAAAAACCTGTCTGTATTTCATAGAATAAAACAGCCTTTTTACCAAGGGCTCATCTTTCCTTGATGATCTAGGCAGCCATGCCATTAGTGATCCCTAGATAAACTCTGGGTACTTTTCTGGGATCCTATTTTTGGTAGGTCTTCAGGGTACCTCGGCATATATTGCTGTTTTCTGAAACTTCCTGAGGGCCTGTGATATGCTGCTGTAGGTAGTTCTAGGCTGAGTAGACTTCTAAAAGTAGCTGCAGATTCTATCTCAGTCCTTGACCTGCTGCTGACATTTGAGGAAATCAAGAGGTCACCTTTGCCAGTCTACCACACGCCAGCATCTGCCACTCTCACTCAATGTTCCATTCACTCAACTGAAATGGAAAACCAATTCTCTTTCCTATTCTAAAGGAGGTTTTATAAAACAACAACATGGTATTCCCCATTATAGATCAAAGTATGGGGAGTGAGCCTCATGTCTTACAGATAGTATCTGCCTTTAAATCCAGACCGTTCTTGAAGACTATATTTAAATGAACTCCTAGTGTAGGCCCTGTGTTCCCATGGAACAAGTGAGACCACCAGCTGGGGTAGGGAGAGAAAGGGGGAGGGCCCAGAAACCATACCTCTTTAGTAGATATTGAATTGTGAAGGGGTGAATATGTGACTTAGCCACATTGACACATCACATGGGCACTTCCTACACTGTGGAATCTGTAATAGTGTTTCAGACACACATGTGTCATATCTGTCCCATTGCCTGTGTCTGCAGTTAGGATAACAATGAGTGAAATCACCATCTGATAACAGCAAGGGGACTGATCGCAGCAAATTTTTTTTCACAATCCTTGGGTATTACCTAAAAAGCCTCATGCTCATGATTAGTACATCTTTACCAATTATAGTGTTGCTTTGTGTGTATATGTGTGTGTCTGGAGGTGAAGATTATCCCTTAGGGGAGTCCTCCAGATTGGAGTAAGTACTCACAATGCATTTAGGATGTTTTTGGCACCCTTCTATACTTTATTTAAGGGCAGACACTTCCTTGCCTTCATCCCTGCTCTGTTGAAACCTTTAGCACCATAGAGTTCTAGTAGTTCAGTTGTAGGAAGGATGTAGAACCAAGATGTTTAAAGAGCAACTTTATTTTCCTATTTCGTTTCCTTGACTACCTGTATGTGACTGAGTCCCCCAGTTACATGTTTGATGTTATCCTCTCTTCTTAGTTCCAGGTTGATAATTCATCCACCATTTCAAATCCCAAATGACCAAAGCTCAATTTGTCACCTTGTCTTTCAATTTTATTTCTATCACTATCCTACTACCTCCTTATGTCTGTGGATGGGACAGTATCCTTTCATTCACCAGGCTCAAATCATCACATTCTGAGTATTAGAGGTGAGCAAGAAAGAGGAGACAAACAGCCCAACAATACGTATTCCAATTTGGTAGTATATATTGTATACATTTCTTACTTTTCATTTATTTCTTTTTCATGATGGCTATCCCTTAACAAGGATTTCTCAGTCTTGGCACTATTGATATTTTGAACTGCATAATTCTTTGTTTTGGGTATTCAGTAAGATTTGTGGCTTCTCACCACTAGACATGAGTAAGTTATCTCCAAAGTGTGACAACCTAATGTCTACAAACATTATCTGTCCTCTGGTGGGGAGGGGATAAACACACAAAATCACCCTGGGTGAGTAAAAAATGTTATAGTGTGATTATTTCCCCCACTTGTGGTCTCTCTTACCATTGATGTGTCTTTACATAACTGCAGAGTCCTGATGTGGTGCTGTGGGTTAATGTGCTGGGATGCAAAGTAGGTTTGAAATGCAATGTTGGCAGTTCAAACTCACCAGCTGCTCCTTGGAAACCCTATACAGGGTAGCTAGGGATTGGAATAGACTTGATAGCACTTAACAACAACAACAACGTACATAGCAGCCAGATTAATCTTCCCAAATCAATCATCTTATTATATCATTCTTATTGTCACTAGTGTGTTTGATACACCTCAAGTGAATTACTACTAATAGGAACGTGAAAACATTTTTGAATAACTTGAAAAATACAAATTAGTTTGGCATAAGAGTGTTCTTATTATAAGGGTGTTGCTGTTGTTGATGTTAAGTTTGGTAAAGTTAGTTCTGATTCACAATAGAATGAAACACTGCCTGGTCCTGTACCACCCTTATAAATGTTGTTATGTTTGAGCCCATTGCTGCTGTCACTGTGTCTATCCACCTCAGGTGTCTTTTTCACCGACCCTCCACTTTACCATGCATGGTACCTTTTCCAGGGACTCCTGACAACATGACCAAAGTACAAGAGACAAAGTCTCACCATCCTTGCCTCTAAGGAACACTGTCACTACTTCCTCCAACACAGATTTATTTTTACTTCTGGCGGTCCATGTTATTTCCAATATTCTTCACCAACATCATAATTCAAATGCATCAGTTTTTCCATAGTCTTCCTTATTCATTGTTCAAATTTCACATGCATATGAAGTGATTAAAAATGGGTTAGGTGCACCTTAGTCCTCAAAGTAACATCTTTACTCTCGAACACTTTAAAGAGATCTTGTGCAACAGATTTGCCTAGGGTGATTTCTTGACTGCTGGTTGTTTCATAAGTTTGAATAATAGTGGTATTAATTGTTTTTTCTTATGTTGTTGTTGTTGTTATGTGCTGTGGAGTCAGTTCCAACTCATAGTGACCCTGTACGGGGTTTCTGAGGCTGTAAATCTTTACAGGAGCAGAAAGCCTCATCTTTCTCCCATGGAACCGCTGGTAGTTTCTAGCTGCTGATCTTGTGGTTTGCAACCCGATTCGTAACCACTACGCTACCAGAGCTCCTGGATATTATGCTTTTACAGACAGCGTCATACTTCAAAATAGATGCTGAAATGCCCTATTTCATTCCTCTTGAATTTGACATCCCCAGCATAATAAACCACATGTTTGTCGGATTCAAAATTGTCAATACCTGTCAATTTCAGTTCACTGATGCTTAGGATGGAGTTCTGGTGTGGTGCTCCAGGATAATGCACTGAACTGCAAAGTCAGTTTGAACAGCAAGTTTGGCAGTTCGAACTCATCAGCTCCTCCTGGCAAATCCTATACAGGGTCACTATGAGTCAGAACTAACTCGATGTCACTTAACAACTACAACAACAACAACATCTAGGATACTGATCTTTACGTGTGCCATTTTTGATGACTTGAAATTCTGCTTGATTCATACTTCATACATTTCACTTTCTGATTATTAATGAAAATTTGCAGTTGTTCAGTCTCATTTGAGTTGTGCCTCATCAAAGCTTTTCTCCATCTATGATATTAAGGTCAACTCTACTTTCCCTGTCATATTTTTAGTGCTCTTCAACTTGCGAGTTTCATCTTCCACTACTATATAAGACAATGTTCCACTGCTATTGATAAGAGTTTCAGTGGCTAACTATTCAGAAGTGGTCTGCCTCTCCTTCTTCCTACTGTCTTAGTCTGGAAGCTCTGCTGAAACCTGCCAATCATGGGTGACTCTGGTGGCATATCTTCCAGAATTACAGCAAAACATGTCACCACAGTATGACAAACTGATAGATGAATGATAGATGCTTTTGCTAGTCACTTGAATTTAGGAGTTCTGGTGTGGTGCTGTAGGATAAGCACTGGACCATCAAATTGGCTTGAAACACAAATTTGTCAGTTGAAACCCACCAACCACTCCTTGGAAACCCTACAAACCCTGCTATGAGTTGGAACAGACTCAATGGCACTTAACAAAACAATACTATCATTGATACATATAGGTGAGCTCAGTGGCTCCCTGGGATGGATAAGCATTGGACTGCAAGTCACAAGGTTGGTGGTTGGAGCCCACCAGTCACTTGTGGAGAGAAAGGTTAGGCTTTTTGTCCCAGCAAAGATTTAAAGCCTTAGAAATCCTATTCAGGATGGTTATGAGTCTGACAATATCATTGATACTACTACTATTAAAAATATGATTAATAATAATTGTTCTCTTTTCTTAATATTCAAGAGGCCATATCACCTTAGAATTTTAATATTTTGGGGCTTACTTCCTTAGAAATTTCTTCTAAACCTCTCTGTGCTTTTAAAGCCCCTTGTCCTCATTTGCTATTTATATTCTCAGGAGCAGGTTTCAACTCCTAATTTATTGAGAACATCATGGTTATCTGCTATAATTTCCCTGTCTAAATAAGTCTTCTCAATTCAGACATTTTCTACCTCTGACTTAATGCTGTCTTCTTCAATTAGTATATTAATTTTTTTCGCTCTTATAATTCTACTCATCCTTCAAAGCCCAGCTCCAAAGTATCTTGGCTATGGCATGGAAATGGTGAAAAGAGGCAAGAGTAAAAGCTGGACTCCAGTGAAGAGACTGCTGAAGCAGCTCCTGCGATTATTGGTGATAGTTTGGAAACAGAAGGGGTGTGGTGGAGACAGAGAAGGGTTGATGCAGTCCAAGGAGATTTAGTTAAAATGGGAGGATTTGGTAAAAAGGGACTAAAGGTGTGGAAGCTGTCAAGGATTAGACTTAATGTTTCTAGCTTAAGCAACTGTATGGATGTCATTCATTGAATGGGAAACATTGGTAGAGAGCCAGATTTGGTGGGAAGATGCTGAATTTAATTTTGGACATTTTGAGTTTGAAGTGCCTTTGAAGTCTAATCCAGAGTTAAAATTCTGTAAGTAGGTGGTAATTGAAGCTGTGACTGTGAATGATATTGTGTAGAGTGAGTACAGAAGAAGACTTAGGACCAGTCTATGAGGAGGAACTCTTACACTGAATGGCTAATTATTGAAGGATGTGCTCACAACAGTCAAAGAAGAAGTGGTCAGGAAGGTAGGATGAAAACCAGAACCGAGCTATATCACAGATGGCCGAAGGGAACACTGTTTCAAAATGGAGAGAATTATCAGTAGGATTGGCGTCTGTTCAGAGCTCAGGAATAGGAAGACTATAAACATGCCAGCTGGGTTTAGTTACCTAAAGGTCATTGTTTTTCAAACCTTTCTTTAATGCTGACATTCATGCCCTCTGACAAAGACGGTATGAGGGGTTTAGGAAGGAGGGCATGGAAATAAGACCAGTGCTGAAATCCTTGGTGTTATTTATTTATTCAAGGAGCTCTGGTAGCGTAGTGGTTACGAATCGGGCTGCGAACCTTAAGGTCAGCGGTTCGAAACTACCAGCCGCTCCGCGGGAGAAAGATGAGGCTTTCTACTCCCGTAAAGATTTACACCCTCGGAAACCCTGTACAGGGTCGCTATGGGTCGGACCCGACTCGATGGCACTCAACAACAACAATTTATTTATTCAGGCATTAAGGTCATTTGTGTGCAGCACATATTTATGTGCCAGGCCTATGTGCCAGGAAATTGGCTCTCCCCACCCCCCATAATAGAGAATCCTGATTCCAGATATCAGGCTGACTTTCTGTTTTTAGAATTTTATGAATTATTTGCCAGAAGTGGGAATTTTACCACATTGGTTCAGCAAGGATGCTAGTAACTCTCAGTACAAACTATGGTGAGACTCATGATGATTTAGCCCTTGCTCCATATTCAGTATTGCCCCTATTTTCCTTCCTCATTGCTGATGAGAATTCATACTGAGGGAGTTGAGCTTGAGGAATAGGGATGATAAACACTATTATCTTTACGGAAATACATACACATACGGGATTAGGACTACAGCTAGTTGAATGGAACTATAAATCCTGGTTAATTTGGATTCCACTATTAACAACAATTAGGAATTTGGAGTCCTGGTTTGGCGCTGTGGGTTAATGCGCTGGACTGCAAAGTCAGTTTGAACCTCAAGGTCGGCGGTTCAAGTTCAATGACCACTCCTCAGAAAGGGTCACTATGAGTGGAACCAACTAGATGGCACTTAAACAGCAACAATTATGAATTTATGATTATTCCAGATTCTGGATGAGCTGAAGGTCATCTTTGATTAATTATGTAAAACTTGTTAAGCAAATGACTAATAATAAGAAAATTGCTGTGGTGATTCTTGACCTGTTCAAAGAAGCAAGAGTCTTCAAGTACATTTACATATCAACAATGGGTATATTAATTAGATAAAGCAACAGTGTGGCGCTGTGGGTTGATAACACTGGGCGTCAGGTCAGTTTGAAACGCAAGGCCGGCAGTTCAAATTCACCAGCCGCTCCTCGGAAATCCTTTACAGGGTCACTATGAGAAGGCACTTAACAACAACAACAACAACATAGCAACAGTGGATATATATTTTTAGAATTTGGGTCAAATGATTATATTGAGAATAATAGGAATGCATTTTTCTAAAATATTCCCTTTGATTCTGATTTTTTATGTTAATTTTGAAGAGTCCAAATTAAATCTGCTGGATTTGAGTTAAAAATACTTAAGGAATGAGGATATTGTTTAATTTGATAGCTGATGTTCTGAATAGGTTTTAATTTTAGTTTTTGTTCATCTTAGAGCAACTCCCAATACAGATCCCTCTATGTCCCCGACACCCTCCACATTGACGCTTCTCTTTTTGGCAGAGAAAGAATAAGAGAAGCAGGATCCTTCAGAGTGATTACATGAACACGACTCCCCGGAGGCCCGGACCCACCCGCAAACACTACCAGCCTTATGCTCCGGCGCGAGACTTTGCGGCCTACCGCTCCTGACACAGACACCTATCCAGATGTGAGCCGGCTGCTGCCTCTTCATCTACTCAACACCACTGATCTGGATAGGAAAATACTGCCTCCGTCTTCAGCCGGCCACCTCCAGCCACTGTTAGGCCACTAATGCCAATTTTCTTGGGCAATTTACTAGACCAAAGATCAAGATGATTTTGATACTCTAAAACGAAGTTAAAAAAAAATCACTGTGGCAGGTTACACCTTGTGCCATGATCCAAATTCAAATTTAGCATGTATTTATTGACTTGATTGAGAGATTAAGGTAGAAAATAACAAGTGAGTGGGTTTCATTGCCTTGAAATCTGCTTGCAAGCTGCTGGTTGAGCCCTGTTCACTCACTTACACACCTCAATCAAGCCAAGTGAGATGACCAAAAACTCTGTAGAGAAGAAAGGCGAGAAATATCTGACCCATGGCAACCTCAGGAGTGTCAGAGTTAAACTGTGTTCCATAAGATTTTCAGTGACTGATTTACAGGAACTAATTCTCCAGATCTTTCTTTTAAGGAGCCTCTGGGTGGGTTTGAACTGCCAAGCTTTTGATTAGCAGCAAAGTAAGTCTGTTTGCCATTTGTACTACCCAGGGACTTCTAGAAAATAACTTTTTATTGGTTAAATGAGTGTGCAGGATGGGATAGGATAGAGTGGAGAAGGGAGGGAGATGGTGAAACTCAAAATGTCTTTAAACTACTAAAACATGGTTTCTCACTCACGAAAGGAGCCACTTCGTTCCTATTTAATATTGTTTTCATTTTAATTTAGAAAGATGTACACTTTTGTTTTTTCTTTTCTTTGATGAATTCTTACCATAGTTAGTCATTTTGACCAATGGAATCCCCTTAAAGAGTGCTAGGCAAACAGATACATTCTCCTCACTCCCTGTGATGGAAATTCTGTTTCATTTTCACAACATTGTTTTAAAAGAATAAAACAGTCCTCCACACCAAAGAAGAGTGTATGTCAATAAATAATTTTACTTTATTTCAACATTATTAAAATAAAATGTGGATTATTTTGTTTAATAGCTCATTTCAGTCAAGCACTGTAGGGGATTTTCTTTTCTACACATTTCAGGTTTGAACAGTTGGTCTCTTTAATATCTGAGTGGAAATCTGAAGTGGAATGTGGAAAAACCTTCCATAGGGGCAGAGGTGATTCTGTGAAAAAGGTAAGTAAGCATTCATTAGGACATTAGCATTCATTCATTAAAAGATCCCCAAGAAGAATAGAAGGGATTCTTGTCTGTGGTTGACATCAGGTAAATATTGTCCTGGTGGCAGTAGGTAGAAGGAGACCTGGTTAGAATATTTTTAGAGTGTTTATGTAGTTTAGGATTCAGAGTTGCAGAACTCTGTGGGTTTAGCAGCCTATTTACCCTGAGAGTCCATTAACATGTAAAATACTTCCTGTGTTTGTGCCACCTCTAAGGGAACAGCATCAAAGTCCTCAAGAGACCCTCCAAGACTTGATCTTAGAATGGCCAAGGATTATTTTTGAGTCAACAGGAACCCTTTAAGAATGGGCTCTTCTGCTTCTTTCAGCCTTTGGATTTAATCAGATGTTCGAGGAGCGCAGTGTTTTAGAGAAAGGTAGACCAGATTCAAGTTTTAGGTCTGCCTTTTACAGTTAATTGCCATTTAATGGCCTCAGGCAATTAATTGCCTCTCTAAGACTATTTCTTCAATGATAAAACACAGATAATGATCAGAAATGTGTGGTCCTCTTCTATAAACTTCATAAAGACATGGCTCAAGTCTGTCTTTTTCTTTATTTGTCTCTGCTATTTAGCATCATATCTGGTATGTAAATGTTAGCTATTATTATTATTGCCATATGGATAAATTATGCATAATATTATAATACAGATTTAACCCACTACTCAGAAATGAGGTGCTATAAAATATGACAACTTCTAAAATTCGATCATGTTCCTGTTTCTTGGAATATTTCAATGTGTAATGGAATGTAGGGTATTCTTCCCTACATGTTTAAGTATATAAAGGGAAGTTTTTATTTTTTCATTTTAATGTAGGGAAAAAAAGAAGGGTAAGAATCTTGTGATTCCAACTCTGGTTGATTTTAAATGCACTCCCATTCCATTCATTTAATTCATCCATAAAAGGTCAAACTCAACAATTCTGGGATGGTGAAGAACTTCAATTTACACTGGTGCACACATCACATTACCAGCCTCTTGGAAAACAGAATTCTTCAACCCAAGTTAAGAAATAGTATTTGAAAATGACAGCACTGGAGAATTTTAGAAAGGGCAATGGTAAAAAACAAAAAAACCAAAAACCCAAAACAACAACAAAAAAAAAACAAGTTAAAAATTAAACTGGAAAGATTTGATCTTTGATAATAAAAGGTTTTATTTTATGACGGGTAAAGGAGATTAACTAGAGAATGAATCACACTTGAGAATTTTCTGCTCACTCTTAACAGAACTAAAGTAGAAATGTTATATAAGGAAGTCTGTTTTCACTCTTAGTATGAACTAAGAAATGATCTAAAAAATGGTGGCTGGAACACAATGCCTTACAGTTTCAGAAATGGTACTTTTGAAGAAAACAATGTCGTTTTCTGCTACTATATTACGAAACTTATAGTTAATGAGAGCCTTGTAATTTCTGATTATGAGTTTACATATTTTGCACTGAATATGCCAATTTAAAGAGATCAAGTGTACGTTATGACCTGTGTACTCAGAGATGAAATGACTAAACTACCATGGCACTGACACATTAATACTGTTTTTAAATTTATGTTATAATATTGTTTTTCAGAGAACTTATGCTTTTTTTTAAAAAATAATGAGTCTGGAGGTAACTTACTGTTTAGAAGCAGTATAGGAGAAATCCTTTTCTCCAGTGTTTAGTAGTGTTGGGAATGAGCTTCCCTCTAGTTTGATCAGTTCCTTCACCAGGTTTTCTTCTTGTTGTCTCTTATGCATGTTGCAAAGTCTAGAAAGACATCCACCAACTTTAGAGTTAGACTTCACAGATTTTTTTAAAAAAATCCAGACTTTCGAATATTAGTGTCACTTTAAGTAAGGCACATTTTAATATCAATTTGTTCACTTGGCTCCAGTCATGATTTCTCATTAGAACAATGGTTTACTTCTCTGAGATGCTGAACTGGACTTACCCATGCATTCTGTAAGATGTGAGTTCTAACTTCAGTCTTGCCTCCATCAGTCCTTTCTAACTGAGTCACCAGTTATCACAGCTATTTGAATGGGGGCTTTGATGGACAAGTGAATATCTGATCTCTCAACCAAGCCTTTTGTACTGCTGGATGGGAATTATGGTAGACCAATGCACTGATTCTAGAGTAAGAAATTCAACTTCCTGTTGGAGGTTAGGGACGGTGCCAGGGATGGCATCACTGCTGTAGATCTGCTACCAAGCTAAACCAACGATAGTGGCATGAACTCTCCAAAGGCCTAGGGCACGATGAGTCTTTGGCATTGGCAAGGACATTCAAGGCTCGGGATCACTCTCTCTTTCTCTCTATCCTAAGCACATGCCTGCTTTGCTGACATATTTTTCCTTCAACAGGACAGTTATGTTCTCACCTCAGAGTCTTTGCATGTACTCTTTCCTCTATTTGCAATATTCCTTCCCAGATAACTGCATGACTTGCTTCATTACTGTCTCAGGTCCCTGCTAAAAAAATGTCATGTACCCTTTGTAAGGAGTCCTGCTGTGACTCTGTGGGTTGATGAGCTGGACTGCAAGGTTAGTTTGAACTGCAAGGCCAGTAGTTCAAGCTCACCAGTCGCTATGACTATGAGCCAGAACTGATGTGGCCGCACATAACAACAACAACCCTTTTTAAAGCCCCTTCCAGCCAATATTTCTTATCTACTTTCTTTGCTTGGTTTTCTTCATAGCATTTCATGATCTGTTATCTAGATACTTTGCTTATTTATTTGTTTATTATTTGTCTCCCCAGTTGGAATGTGAATTTCATGAAGGAAAGGGTTGTGTTGTCTATTACTGTATCCTCAGTGCCTAGGCTAGTGGCTGGCACACAAAAAATATTTGTTGACTGATTGATTGAATTTCACATGGACTTATGAATGAATAGCCAGTTTATGTGTACAAATCACGTTCTGAGGAGACAGCCTGTTTTGTTTCCCACTCTACTATCAATAGGCTCAAACATTCATCTTATTTGAAAACAAACAAACAAAAACACCAAAAAACAGGAGGTAAAACATGCAGCCAGCTTGGCAAAAGGAACCCCGATGGTTATATGTTCACTTATATTTTAAAGTCTGTGTGCAGTGAGGAAAATCAAAACTATTAGAATGAATTATCTTAAAAAGTCATGCAAAATAAGCCACAGTAAGGGGTAAATTGATTTCCCTTTAAAGACCCCAAATTCCCTCAGAATGGAGTATTGATTATGTTCTTAACGTGTCTTCAGCCTAAGACTTTTCAAAATGTTGCTGCTGTAGTTAAAATCCTTTCCTATTATTGAACTGCTACATGGTTTTCACCCTAACAAATTCTCTAAATGCTTTGACTCTGATTCAAAACAAGCTCCAAGACGAGGCTACTGAAGACAATTTCAACTTCTCCACCTGTCACGCTCACATCATAACTGAACACTCCAATAGTTTGCTATGTTTTCAAAATAAAAATAAAAACAATAGCAACAAACAAATACAACTTGTGGCATATGGAGCAACTTAAAAATTCAAATCAGACTTATGTTAGCATACATACAAACACACTTTCATTTTGTAAGTAAGAGAAGGGCTTTGAACAACAATCTCAAGAGTAGACCTGTGATTCACATAGCAGGTCCTGTTACCTTGACTGCAAATTGTACTGTGAGGGTGACCTCAAGTCAAATGGGTGTACAACGAGTTCATCTCCAAACCAACTCATGTCTTTGTTGAAACGGAGGTCATTAAGTGTAGCGAGGATAACTGAAAATTAAAAAATATGGCCTTACTTTCATACTGTCCCAAGAAACACTAAAGTTGCTAGTCACTCCTGGTTTCAAAACCATTAAGGCTGTACACTCCATGGTTTTGAGACAATTCTGACTTATAGAGATCCTAGAGGAGGGTCTCTGAGACGGCAAATCTTTATGGGAGCAGACAGCCTTTTCTTTCTGCCTCAGATGGGCTGGTGGGTTTGAACCAACAATCCTGTGATTAGCAGACCAGCGTGTAATCCACTGCACGATCAGCACGAAGTGAACCTTCTCCATGAGCTACTCTTTTCCTGGGCAAATAAAAGCAGTGTAGCCTAGCTCTTTGAAGTTCTAGTACCCTGAAACTAAAACTCAATATGAAAAATAAAAATGCAAACTTCAGGACTTCAGCAGACAGAAGTTCCTCCATGTTCTCACTACCTAACTATACAAATAGTCTAATTACCCCGAGCCCTGACTTCATTTCTTTTCTCCAAACCAAAGAGCCCTCTGCCATCAAGTTCAATCCAACTCACAGTAACCCAACTGGAGAGAGTAGAACTGCCCCACAGGCCTTCCAAAGCAGTAAATCTTTACAGAACCGAACTGTCACATCTTTATCCCATGTAGCAGCGGATGGGTTTGAATTGCTAGCTTTTGGGTTAGCAGCCAAGTGTTTTAACCACGGTGTGGCCAGGGCTCGTTTTCTTTTCTCCAACCTGATAAACTACATTAAAATTCCTTTCTAAAGTGTATCATTTCCCCCTTCCTTCTTGTTTGGAATGAGACAATAGGGAGGTGAGAAAACTCGGGGACACGTCAGGATACATCGTGTGGGATGCACCATCACACACTAAGAAACAGCAGGAGTGTCTGGGAACTATATTGGAATCTGGTTTGGAAGCTTACCTCTTCCTAAACCTTAATATATCAACTTAACATGTCAAGTTGACCTCACTTTTGGTGCAACCCCAAGGGGTTGTGCTTTCCAATCCATTTCCCTCTATTTGTCTCCAGTTCGAACTCTGAAAGGACTGGGCATGCCAGGGACTCTAGAGGACAAAGAGTTGCAGAAAGGTGAATTTATCTCAGGGTAGAGGTGTGAATTGACTTCAACTTACTTCAATGGACACAGCTATCTCAATGACAGATTTAAACATCTCTTTGGCTCCACACCTCTCTGGCTCCAAAGGAGTACTGGTGTGGCACTGTAGGATAAATGCCGGACTGCTAACTGCCAGGCTAACAGTTCAAACCCACTAGCAGCTCCTTGGAAACCCTATACAGGGTTGCTGTGAGTCCAACAGAGTTGACAGCACTTAACAACAACAAAAACTGGCTCCCAAGCACAAATTGTGAGAACTGGGTGGAAATGTCAGTTGAGACAAAGGAGCAGCAAACAGGTTTGTTTTCCTATAGCTGTGGTTTTACATGGCAATGATGACACACAAAGATGAAAATGTGCAGCATGATCTCAAGGTCTTATCTGAACGAGCATCTCTGCCAACGCTGAAGGATATGTGTGGGTGTTACCTGCAAGCAAAGACAGACTGAGAGAGAGAGAGAGAGAGAGAGAAAGAGAGAGAGAGAGAGAAAAGAAACGAGGCCCTATTTTAGAAAGAAAAGCCAGTTAATCAGAGATCAAAAGTGATAAGTCGTGATGTTTATTTCATTAACTTTATATTTGATTTCTTTCCCCTGTCTGAAAATAGTCTCTGAAATAGGTATGCTTCTGGTGACTAAGGAAGAGATGAAAAAGGTGGCCTTGAGTGTATATTGCAGCTACCAGAGTTATTCAAGTCATTTCTTCAGTCTCCTGGGCATATGCTTGACAGTTGGATGTTAGCTTTCAAAGTGAAGATTTTTGCTAACTTTTGGAGGCAGTGACTCAAAGGCAGAAAGACTTAAGGTTGTTCTCTGGGCCCTCCTTCACTCCCAACCCTGTATTAATAACTGCTTCACTTGTTTTGTGTTTCTTCTTACTCTCTTCCTTTTCATTCATTCAATGAATATTTAATGAGCACACACCCAGCTCTGGGAAGTGGGCTGTTGTTGTTAAGTGCCATCAAGTCACTTCCGACTTATAGCAACTCTGTATAGGGTTTCAAAGTTGAAGTCTTGAACCATCCACCTGGTGGTTTACAGTCCCATACCGATCCTACAGTGCCACACCAGGAGTCCAGGAAGTGGGCTGTTGTTATGTTGTTAGGTGCCATGAGTCAGTACCAACTCACAGCAGCCCTATGCACAACAGAATGAAACACTGCCCAGTCCTGCACCAACCTCACAATCATTGCTACGTTACAGCCCATTGCTGCTGCCACTGTGCCAATCCATCCAGTTGGGAGTGCTGCTTTTTCTTCAACCCTTCACTTTACCAAACATGATATCTTTCTCCAGGGAATGGTATCTCCTAATAATATGTCTGAAGTTTGTGAGCCAGTCTGGCTTCCAAGAAACATTCTGATTATATTTCTTCCAACACAGGTTGGTTTGCTCTTTTGGCAATCCATGATACTTTTAATATTCTTCTCTAACACCTTAACCCAACTGCATCAATTTTTCTACAGTCTTCCTTACACACTGTCCAACTTTCACATGCATATTTGGTTATTGAAAATGCCATGTCTTGGGTCAGGGGAACCTTAGTCCTCAAACTGACATCTTTGCTCTTGAAAACTTTAAAGAGGTCTTGTACCCCAGAATTGCCTAATGCAATATGTCACTTAAGTTTTGACTGCTGCTTCCATGAGTGTTGATGGTTGATCCAAGCAAAATGAAGACTTTGACAGCTTTAATTTTTTTCTCTGTAGTGGTGAGGGTTTTTGTTTACATTGAAGAGCAATTCTATGGTCTTTGAGCTTCATCAGTAAGTATTATTTTAAGATGATACAAGCAAGGTTGTATCATCTGCATATCACAGGTTGCTAATGAGCCTTCCTTCAATACTGATGCTACTCCCCCCCCCCGCCCCCATAGTCCAGCTTCTCAGATTCTGTGCTCAGCATACAGTGAATAAGTATGGTGAAAGAATACAGCATCGGCACACAACTTTCTTCATTTTTAACTTTTCAGTGTTCCCTTGTTCAGTTCAAACAACTGCCTATTGGATGATGTATAGGTTCTTCATGAGCACAATTAAGTGATTCGGAATATGCATTCTCCACAATATTGTCCATAACTTGCCATGATCCACACAATCAAAAGTCTTTGCATAGTCAATAAAACACAGGTAAACATCTTTCTGGGTTTCTCTGCTTTCAGCCAAGATCAGTCTGACGTCAACAATGATATCCCTCATTTCACATCCTCGTCCGAATCTGGCTTGAAGCTCTGGCAGTTCTCAATGTATGTTTACAGCTATTTTTGTATTATTTTTAGCAAAAATTTACTTATATGAGATATTAATGATATTGTCCAATGACCTCCTCATTCCGTTGAGTTACCTTTCTTTGGGATGGGTACAGATATGGATCTTTTCTGTCAGTTGGCCATGTTGTAGTCACTTGAATTTCTTGGCATAGATGAGTGAGTACCTCCAGTGTTGTATCAGTTTGTTGAAAGATTTCAATTTGTATTCCATCAATTCCCAGAGGCCTGTTCTTTCCAATGCCTTCAATCCACCTTGGACTTCTTAACTTCAGTATCATTGGCTCTTTATCATACCCTACCTCTTGAGATTATTGAACATATAGAATTCTTCAAGTTGAGGCTTGAATTTTTCTTCAGTTCCCTCAGTTTGAGAAATGCTGAATGTGGTCCTTCCTTTTGGTTTTCTAACTCCTGGCCTTTTAATTTTTTTGCTTTAGGGATTTTTTTTTTACGGTTTCCTCGTCATTTTTAGTCATTTTTACAGTATCGTGGGGGTGGGTGGTGGGTGAGTGGATGGGAATAGAGTTTAGAATATGGAACTGACCATTATGGGGATGGGTTTCAAGGGCAGCTGATGGGGGTTGTAAAACCTGTCTTGATTCCTCCCCCACCTGGGGCAGGGCTAAATTACTAGAAACCAGAGCACGTGAGTCAGGAACTAAGGTTGTGTCTCTTAGAGTCACAATCTGGCAAAAAAAAAAAAAAAAAAAAAAAAAAAAGCTAGAGCAGCTACTCACCCCCTCAGCCTTTGTCCGGAACTCTTGTTTTAATTAGTTCGTTTGTGCCACCCCCAGCCAGCTACACAAGAGGAGGTGGGCCAGCTTGTTCCCAGGTCAGAAAACTGGTTCTATCATATTCATTCACTCTCTGCTTAACCCCCTCGGGTTAGGATAGCCAGATAAAAGGGCACTCAGTAAAACTTGAATTTCAGAGAGAAAATGCATCATTTTCCGCCATGTTCCATGTATGATTTGGAACCTATTTATGCTACAACAGGGTCTGTGGTATCTCTGAAACTCAAACGTAGCTCCGCATCCTGGTTTCTTGTTTTGTTCTAAATCTTGCAAATCTCATTTTTGGGAGACCCTTCTCTCAAACGTGGGGGGAGGGGTGCAGTCAGTCAGCAAGAAGGTCTAGGGAAAGGAAGTGGAAGTAGTCAGTCTAGAAGGCGTGGGGGTGGGAGGGAACAACCCAACCCAGTCCAAAAAAAAGCTTATTTCTGCTCCCTCCAAGGGAATGATGTATTATTTAAAAAAATAGTAACATTTTCCAGAACATGTTCTACACTGGCCTTCAATTGTTAACAGATATTGGGAAGGGGGCAGGAGGGAACACACACTCAAGGACCCACACCATGTAGTTCTAAATAAAGTTTGGACGAGCTTGTTCAAGGTGAGCTGGTTTCTCCTGTGGGCACTTCAGTTTGCTAATATAATATCCACTGTGCATCTTTTGAAAGAAGAGGATTTAGTAGAAAAGTTTGCTACAAGAACGTGATTTCTCTTCAGGTGGCAGACTCCGGATATTGCTCTATATGGAAAAGTAACCACAAAGGACAAGCAACCCCACAGGGCAGTTAGGACCCCAGCCCCATTTCTAGTTTCTAGTGTTATTCCTGGAAGGCTCCTTCCTTCAACGCCCCCTTCCTGTTCTCGTCTCCTGGAAGGGGTTGCATGTAGCGTACACATATGGGGCTGGCCACCAAACCCCACTAACTCCAAGGGGCTACCAGAACCAAGGATGGAGGAGTAGGGGATCGGGTGTGGGGGGACCATTCCTTCCTCCAGCCACAGCCGTAACTCCTGGTCTTCTCCCATCACTTTTAATATTTGACTTAGTCTTCTCCAGCTGCTTTTTGAAATTTTCTACTTAGCTCTTTTACCTCCTCATTTTCTCTCTTTGCTTTAGCGTTTCTGTGCTGCAGAGAAAGTTTCAGAGTCTATTCTGACACCCATTTTGGTCTTCTCCTTTTTTTTTTTTTTTTTTAAATCCCTTTTTTTTTTTTTTTTTACATTTAATCACCAAAAGATTGAAGATGTCTGGGCTTTTATTCTGTAATGGTTTTAAGACTGTGTCCATTAAATGCAAACAAAAAGGAAGAAGTCTTGGCACAACAGGAGAAATGATGCACACTTGATGATCAAATCAATTTAAATATTATTCCTGGCATACAGCCTAGTCCATGCTCCAGCTGTTTCTATGGCTTGGGCATCGTTGGTCTTCCATGGCTCCACTACATCATTTGCTAATGGATCATCTGGATTGGGAGCAGAACTGCGAGGAGGCTTTGCTATTTTATCTCTCAAAATAGCTAAACACAGTCTTCCCAACTAGTTTACATTAGGCTGATACATTTTGGTCATGAAATGCACTTTGGGAGCTGCCATTGGGTATTCTTCTGGAAGGAATAGTTCAAGTTTAAAAGTCCCACCCTCAAAGGGGAAATCCTGGGGGTCAACAATGACCACATGAAAATATCGGGTGTTGCTCTCATCTGGTTCTGTTTTAATGCCAGGATCTGGTTCTGCCAGAAAATGCTGGATTTCGTTAATAAACCTGCAAGGCAGCCTGGCCATCTTGTCAGATCCCGAGCTAGTCCTCTGCTCGCCTCATCTCTTTCTTGTCTTCTTTGCTTTCTTCCTGTATGATGTTTCTGATGTCATCCCATAACTCTTCTGGTCTTAGATCTTTAGTGTCTAATGCATCAAATGTGTTCTTCAGATGATCTCTAAATTCAGCTTGGATATATTTTAAGGTCATATTTTAGCTCTTGTGGACTTACTTAAATTTTTTTCAGCTTCTGCTTGAGTTTGTGTATAAGCTATTGATGGTCTGTTCCACATTCTGTCCCTGGCCTTATTTTGGCTGATGATATGGAGCTTTTCCACCATCTCTTTACACAGATGTAGTCACTTTGATTTCTATGTATTCCATCTAGTGAGATCCATGTGTGTAGTCATCTTTATGTTGCTTAAAAATAGTATTTGCAATGAAGAAGTCATTGGTCTTGTAAAATTCTATCATGTGATCTCCAGCATCATTTTATCACCAAGGTCATATTTTCCAACAACGGATCCTTCCTTTTGTTTCCAACCTTTGCATTTCAATCGCCAGTAATTATCAATACTTCCTGATTGCACATTTGATCAATTCCAGACTGAAGAAGTTGGTAGAATTCTTCAATTTCATTATCACTGACATTAGTGGTTGGTGAGTAAATTTGAATAGTAGTGGTATTAACTGGTCTTCCTTATAGGCATACTGATATTATCCTATTGCAGATGGATTTGTACTTCAATACAGATCTTGATATGTTCATTCTGATGATGAATGCAACACCATTCTTCTTCAATTTATCATTCCTGGCATAGTAAACCATGTGATTTTCAGATACAAAATGACCAATACCAGTCCATTTCAGCTCAGGAATACCTGGGAGATCTATGTTTATGCATTCCATTTCATTTTTTGACAATTTCCAATTTTCATAGATTCATACTTTGTACATTCCTTGTTTTGATTATTAATGGATATTTAGAGCTATTACTTTCCATTTTGTGTTGTGCCCCCTCATCAGATGAAGGTCCAGTAAGCTTTACTTCAATCGTGTCATCATAGTCAACTCTACTTTGAGGAGGCAGCTCTTCCCCAATCATATTTTGAGTGACTTTCAACCTGAGGTGCTTATCTTCTGGCACTATATCTGACAATATTCTGGTGCTCTTCATCATGTTTCAATAGTCAACATTGTGGTGCTATCTGACAGTGTTCCGCTGAATTTTTAAGTTTTTTAGTGACTTAACATTCAGAATTAGTCTGTCTCTCCTTCTTCCTAGTCTGTCTTCGTCTGGAAGCTCATCTGAAACCTGTCCATTATAGTTAACCCTGCTGGTATTTAAAATATCAGTGGTATAGCTTCCAGAATCACAGCAACAGGTAAGCCACCATAGTACAACAAACAGACAGATGAGTGGTGGATGAAGTGGGCTAGGTATTGGGAATATGGCATTAAGCAACACGGGCATTACCTCTACACTTACTAAGTGTACAGTATATACTTTGTATATTCTTTTACTTTCTACCCCTCTCTGGCCATAACCTGCTCTTCAGGGTAGCCACATAGTCTTGAACGTAGGTCTTGAGCTCTAATGTGGTGATTTGATAGACTTTGCCTTGTTGGTTGCCTGAAATTTCTTGACTTTTTTGAACTGTTCTTACTGAATTTTTTTTTTTTTTTTTTTTTGTCCGTCTAGAGATTTTTTTTT
>NW_006408563.1:6532168-6533936 GCF_000296735.1 Chrysochloris asiatica | reverse complement strand
TGATTGGGATCCTCACTTCCTGATCGGATTCTATTTCTTTTGCTGATTTACCTTGTTTTTTTTTTTTTTTTTTTTTTTTTTTGTCCGTCTAGAGACTTTTATTTAGGGTTAGGAAGAGGAAGGTGACCTCTGCCAGAGAGAGAAATCAGAAGGCAGAAAGGGGAGAAGAAGAAGAAGAAGAGAGGACAGAAAGAAGAGGGAGAAGAGGAAGAAGAGAGCTGCCTCATTTTCTTGAAAAGATTTCAAGTTTTATTCCATCACTTCCTGGTGCCTTGTTCTTTGCCAATTCCTTCAATGCACCTTGGGCTTCTTTCTTCAATATCATTGGCTCTTGATCATATTCTACCTCTTGAAATGGTTGAACATAAACCATTTCCTTTTGGTACAATGACTGTGTATTCCTCCCATCTTCTTATGATTCTTTCTGCATCATTCAACAATTTGCCCAGAGAATGCTTCAATAATGAAAGTCAAGGCTTGAATTTTTTTCTTCAGTTCCCACAGCTTGAGAAATGCTGAGTGTATTCTTCCCTTCTGGTTTTCTGAGTCCAGATATTTGCACATTTCAATATAATATTTGCCTTTGTCTTCTCAAGCTGACCTTTGGAATTTTCTGTTCAGTTATTGTAGCTCTTCATTTCTTTCATTTGCTTTAGCATCTCTACGCTGGAGAGCAAGTTTCAGTGTCTCTTTTGACATACATTTTGATCTTTTCCTTCTTTCTTGTCTTCTTAATGACTTTTTGCTTTCCTCATATATGATGTTCTTGATGTAATCCCACAACTCTTCTGGCCTTTGGTCTTTAGTGTTTAATGTATCAAATCTGTTCTTCAGATGATCTCTAAATTCAGGTGGGATATAGATAATCAAGGTCATATTTTGGCTTTCATGGACTTGTTTTCATTTTCCTCAGCTTCAGTTTGAATTTGCACACGACTAATTGATGGTCTGTTCCACAATCTGCCCCTGGCCTTGTTTTCACTGACGATATGGAGCTTTTCCATCGTCTCTTTCCACAGATGTAGTCAACTTGATTTCTATGTATTCCATCTGGTGAGGTCCAGGTGTATACTCATCTCTTATGCTGTCTAAAGAGGTATTTGAAATGAACAAATCAGTGATTTTGCAGAATTTTATCATGTGTTCTCCAACATAACTTTTCTCACCAAGGCTATATTTTCCAACTACTGATCCTTCCTTTTTGTTTCCATACTTTGCATTCCAATCACCAGTAATGATCAATACATCTTGATTGCATGTTTGATTGATTTCAGATTGAAGAAGTTGGTAGAATTCTTCTATTTCGTCCTCATTGGCTTTAGTGTTTGGTGCATCGATTTGAATACTGGTGGTATTAACTGGTCTTCCCTATAGGCACATGGATATTATCCTATCACAGACAGTGTTGTGCTTCATGATTAATCTGGATATGTTCTTTTTGACGATGAACGCAACACCATTCCTTTTTAATTTGTCATTCCTGTCATTCCTTCAATTTGTCAAGCCATGTGTTCGTCAGATTCAAACTGGCCAATACCAGTCCATTTCAGCTAACTAATGCCTAAGCTATCGATGTTTATGCATTCCATTTCATTTTGATTATTTTCAATTTTCATAGATTCATACGTCGTACATTCAATGTTCTGATTATTAATGAATGTTTACAGCTGTT
Organism: Chrysochloris asiatica; assembly: GCF_000296735.1. Classification (NCBI taxonomy): domain Eukaryota; kingdom Metazoa; phylum Chordata; class Mammalia; order Afrosoricida; family Chrysochloridae; genus Chrysochloris; species Chrysochloris asiatica. The sequence continues at coordinate 6,532,264 of NW_006408563.1, read as the reverse complement.
TCTCTTCCTTTTGAATTGTGCCACATCAGCAAATGGAGGTCCCGAGGACTTTACTCCCATGGGCTTTACTCCATTCACATCATCATGGTCAACTCT
>NW_006408563.1:6522879-6532068 GCF_000296735.1 Chrysochloris asiatica | reverse complement strand
ATAATAATTTACATCACCAAAGGCACATTCTGCAAGCCTGCCTCCTGGCCAGCAGCACTCAGTCTTTCTCTTTCTATGAGTCTAGAGTCCTCATCTGCTCCCTCTCTCAATGTCTTTCATCTCTGCCTCTATCTCTGATGTTGCTGCTTCTCTGGATAAGGTTCTGTACCCCGTTTGTGCTCTTCTCCCTTGATGGTCTTAGGGTCCTATGTTTCTGGACTGTAAGATTACTCCCCATTTTTGTTACAAAACTTCTATCTTTACAGTTGTGATAGTCAAAATTAGTCATGATAATAATTACTCACTATTGAATCATAAGTATCTTATCCCCATCTCTTCACCAGACCCATCTAGACAAGATGAAAACCATTCAGTGGGGACTCTACCTTCCCCCACACACTCTTAAACTAAACTCCTTCTTAAAAACTTGTAAGCCAGTCACTTTGTGCCTTTATCGTCCCCTCATTTTAGGTAGCCAGTGTCTAAGTTGCCTGTCCCTATCTACCCTGTATACAAAGGGGATAGGATTGATATTTGATGTGAAGACTCATTCCCTCTCAGTTGGTATTTTGAGCTACTACATCCATAAGTATAGGTCAAGGTCATCAAATTGTAGCAATTTACACTTGTTTCCTCTATCAAAAAATGTTTGTTTTTTTTTTAAATCTTCCTCTAGTCAAGTTCTGATTATCAAGCCATTGAGGCTAACTCAAATGGGTACTATCTGTAAGTCTGGGCATTCTTGTGCAACTCCCCTCACTTCATATCAATTGGATGTTTCACTCTCAGCTCTAGCCCTCCATGGCTATGTCCTTGTCCATGGACTCAGGAGTCCCCAGATCTCACCACATTTTTGACCAGCCATCACTCCCTCCTCTCTCTCTCATCTTCAGATCAATGGGAGTCTGTTGAACATGGTTGAACTCAGCCCATTTCTTCATTGCTGCCTTTCCCACTCCTTATTTAATATTTTTGATAGTTTTATTGTCTTAGGCCAGGGTTCAAGGAATTTTTTTCTGTAAAGGGCCAGACAGTAAATATTTTAGTCTTTATGCTACATGTGATCTCGTGAAGCTACTCAATTCCACTGTGGTAGCAAGAAAGCAGCCACAAAATATCAACAAATGAACATGTCTGCATTCTAATAAAGCTTTATTTACAAACAGATTTGAATTTCAATAGTTTTTATTTGTCCTGCAATATTATTACTTTTCGTTTTCTTTGTCCTGCAATATTATTACTTTCGTTTTCTTTAAAAAGTGAAAGTAATTTTTACCTCAAGGACTGTACAAAAAAGTTAATGGGGTAAGGGGTTGAGTTGGACCTGTGAGCCCTTTGCCGATCCTTGTCTCGAATCTAAGTCACCATTTTAGGAGTGGATACTTCTTTGAGTTCCAGCCACAATGTACATTCTTAGGGCTGGAAGGAATCAGTCTGAATGTGTATAAAGGCTTCCTGGCAATGGTGAATGTCAAGTATTTTTTGAAAGCAGAATAAGCATCAATAAACAAGAAGGGAAAAGAAAGTCCACATGAGGGAAATTCATTTTAGATAGCAGAAATGGAATTTTATGAATAAAGGAGAACAAAAACTGTTTTGGGATGGTATTGTTAGGTTCCATAGTGGCACCAGGACACCTTTGTTAGTTGTTAGATGTTATTGAGTTGGTCCTGACTCATAGCGGCCCTGTGTAGGTTTTCCGAGGCCGAAAATCTGTATGGGAGCAGAAAGCTTCATCTGGTGGTTTGAATTGTCAACTTTGTGGCTAACAGTCCAATGCTTATGCTACGGTGTGCTTTTGGGATGGTAGAGTCCCTTGTATATTATTTTTAAAATCCCAAAAGCTTGAGGGATTGTGGTTACTAGTATCACAAGTCCTCCTTGGCTTCCGCTTTCTTTTCTGGGCATTAAACTCTTATAATCTCCAAGGAAACAAAGTAAATATCTGGTCAGAGTAGGCAGGGGCCTGATAACGGCCTGTGTAATGTGTAATGAACAGGACTTCTTTCCCTGATAATTATTCCAAACATAGCATATCCAATATTCAACTTGAGGTGGGTGGAGCTGAGATCAGAAGCAGCTGTCTCAGAATTGGCCGCCTGTACGTGGTTGCCATTTCACAGGCAACCAAGAATAATTCCTGTTCAACCCAAATCTAAAGGCCTAACGTTATCCTAGGCCACTGATGAAAAGTCCATTTTAATCAGATCTGAGGGACACTGACCAGATCCTTACCATCTCTTACACTCACCCTCTGTGTGTCCCGTTAATAGTGGCTGGCTACCGCCAAGGTACAAATAAGCCCCTGGAAGCTCATACTCCAGTATATGAGGGTAACTTAAGACACACCCATTCACACCATTTGGGCAATTTAAAAATAGGGTCAACTGTAGCATTTAGCCTGGTCTGTCCAGCCAAGATCAGAAAATTGCCTCTAAAAGGTCAGATGAGTAAAATTATTGTGCCAACTGCCTAGGATGTGAGTCATGAAAAAAGCTGGGGCATAATGGATTTATCCTGGGATTTGCTTCTCTAGCCAGCAGGGCATATGAGCAAAGTTGTACACATTGCTACACATTGTATGCTCTGCACAAGGACCCCTAGCCAAGTGGATAGATGGGGCTGAAATCCATTCAGGCTGCCTTTGCCAAGTTATGCAACTGCAAAACGATGACAACCTGGATAGAGTGTCTTTCTCTAATGACGCTGCCAGAATGCTGGCTTTTCTGCCATGTGGCAACTGATATTCCTAGAAGAAGTTATCAAAACAAAACTATCTCAAATAAACAGTTGTTAAAACAAAATACCACACACACAAAATGAAATGGTTCTTAATATCCCAAGATTGCTTCTCTGGGACCCTTTTATACAGCCTTTCTTTCTTCTCATCTCTGTTCATTTGAATTTTGTTTTTTTCCTGATGTACATCTGGTGGGCTGGGCTTTAGCATAATAAGAGAATAACATTCTAGTTCTAGTTTCAGAGGGCAACAAGTAAGTTTGGTGTCTTGGAGAATACTGGGTTTGGGGTTAATTCTTGGCATGTTCCCAGAATCTTTCAGTTATTGGAAGAATCTACACTTATTTCCTAGTGATCTGTAAAATTTCTAGTTATCCATAAACAAAAAAGCCTCAAGTCAATTTCTGTAATATTTTTATGCTCCTTATCTCACTCTGAATCAGAATCCATTTGACGAGACTTAACAAACGATAACAACCCCTTATTACACATATGTGTGTGTGTGTGTGTGTATGAAGCCCTGGTGTGGCACTGTAGGATAATCACTGGACTGCTAACAACCAGCTGCTCCTCAGAAATCCTACGGAGGGTTGCTATGAGGTGGAACTGATTGACAACAACTGACTTGACAACTTGGCAATCATAACAGCAACATATATATAACATTATATTCTTTTAGAATAATCTTCCCCAAATAAAAGGCACTGTTTTGGGTTTTCACTTGCTTTACTTACATAGTGTGCTATAACAGAAATACTTATTCTCTAACAATAACAAATTTATTCTCTAACAATTTGTTGTTGTTGTTAGGTACCATCGAATTGACACCAACTCATAGTGACCCTATGCACAACAGAACTAAGCACTGTCCAGTCCTGCGCCAACCTCACAATCGTTGCTACGTTTGAGCCCATTGCTGCTGTCACTGTGCAAATCCATCTAGTCTTCTTTTTTCCTGACTCTGTTTCACTTTCCCAAGGAAGCTGTCCTTCTCCAGGGACTGGTTTCTCCTGATAATATGCCTGAAGTATGAGAGATGAAGTCTGGCCATCCTGGCTTCCAAGGAGCATTCTGGCTGTACTTCCAACACGGATTTGTTTTTTATTTTGGCTGACCGTGGTACTTTTAATACTTTCCTCCAACACTATAACTCAAATGTATCAATTCTTCTGTGGTCTTCCTTACACACTCTCCAACATTCACATGCAGGTGAGGTTATTGAAAATACCATGGAGTGGCTCAGGCAAACCTTAGTCTTTAAATTTACATCTTTGCTCTTGAACACTTTCAAGAGGTCTTGTGCAACAGATTTGCCTAAAGCAATACATCTTCAGACTGAAGAAGTTGCTAGAATTCTTCAATTTCATCGTCACTGGCTTTAGTGTGTAAAATTGAATAATAGTGGTATTAACTGGTCTTCCTTGTAGGTATACTGATATTATTTTATCACAGACAATGTTGTAATTCTTGACTGATCTTGGTATGTTCTTTTTGATGATGAATGCGATACCATTCCTCTTCAATTTTTCATTCCTGGCATAGTAAACCATGTGATTGTCAGATTCAAAATGGCCAATACCAGCCCATTTCAGCTCATAAATATCTAGGATATTTATATTTATGCATTCAATTCCACTTTTGACAATTTCCAGTTTTCCTAGATTCATACTTCATACATTCCTTGTTTTGATTATTAATGAATGTTTGTGGTTGTTTCTTTTCATTTTCAGTTGTGCCCCCTCATCAAATGATGGTCCAGTAAACTTTACTCCAATCTTGTCATCATGGTCAACTCTACTTTGAGGAGGCAACTCTTCTCCAGTCGTATTTTGAGTGACTTTCAACCTGAGGTGCTTATCTTCTAGCACTTTATCTGACAATATTCTGGTGCTCTTCATCATGTTTCAATATTCAATATTCTGGTGCTGGCAGAGTTCCACTGTTATTCATAATGTTTTCATTGACTAAATATTTGGAAGTAGTCTGTCTCTCCTTCTTCCTAGTCTGTCTTCGTCTGGAAGCTCAGCTGTTCACCGTGGGTAACTCTGCTGGTATTTAAATTTAAAATACTGGTGGTATAGTGTCCTGAATCATAGCAACAAGCAAGCCACAGCAGTATGACAAACTGACAGACAAGTGGTGGTGAGACGTCATTGGTCTTGCACAATTCTATCATACAATCTCCAGTACAGTCTCTATCACCAAGGCCATATTTTCCAACTGCTGATCCTTCTTCTTTGTTTCCAACCTTTGCATTCCAACTGCCAGTAGTTATCAATACATCTTGATTGCATATTTGATCAATTTGGACTGAAGAAGTTAGTAGAATTCTTCAGGTCTGTTGCACAAGACTTGTTAAAAGGATTCAAGGAGAAAAATATCAGTTTGAGGACTAAGGTGTGTCTGACCCAAGCCATGATATTTTCAATAACCTCATATGCATGTGAAAGTTGAACCATGAATAAAGAAGATCACAGAATAATCAATGCATTTGAGTTATTATGTTGGAGGAGAATATTAAAAGTACCTTCAACTGCCCAAAGAATAAACAAATCTGTGTTGGAAGAAGTACAGCCACAATGCTCCTGAGAAGCCAGAATGGCCAGACTTTGTCTCTCATACTTCAAACATATTATCAAAAGGGAACAGTCCCTGGAGAAGGATATCATGTTTGGTATAGTGGAAGGTTGATGAAAAAGAGGAAGACTCCAATAAGATGGCACAGTGGCAGCAGCAATGGGCTCAAACACAGCAATGATTGTGAAGTTACCACAGGACTGGACAGTGTTTAGTTCTGTTGTGCTTAAGGTCACTATGAGTTTGTACCAACTCTATGGAACCTAACAACAAACAACCATCAGATAATATAGGTTATTCTCACATGTCAAGATTTTTAATTTAGTCACATTGGTAAAAACCCTCTCCCCAAATGAAATAATGTCACAGGTTCTAGGAATGGGGACCTAGGGGCCATTGTCTAGCTTCTATAAATATCGTTCAGTTGATACATATTTGTAAACTTCGGCAGAGGAAATGAACTAGATATTATGAAAAGGCTTGGGAAAATTGAGAACTACTGATAAACATTTACCATTTCTTAAATTGTTGAAACATATTAACATATATTTGAAGGCATTATATCAGAAATTCTGTAGAAAAAACTGTCTAGACTTCCTTGGCAACAGAACTCTTACCTCTGCGTACTTCAGAGTATTCAGGTCCCACTCCCAGTGCAAGGGGATTTGGCATAGTTGGTTTAAGACAGTTATGGTGTTTCTATTCTTCCATTCAGTGATTGATTTAGGTATGGAGCTATGATAAAATTCTACCCAGTACTCATGAGTATGTGTTCTGAAGGGACCCTGTGCTCTGAGACACCTCTGATGGGTTTGAATCATCAGCCTTTTGTCTTAATTATTTGCACCAGCCAGAGACCTCAAGATGGGTCTTAGCAGTAATAAAGAGATTATTTTTTAATACAGTAATTTAAAAAATTTAAATATATATGTCTGTATCTAAGAGCATAAATTTAAGAAATTACATTGTTAATTTATATCCGTGATTCTTTTTTTTCAAAGTGGCAGAACTCTTGCCCCTTTTTCTTTAAAAAGAAATAATCTTCTCAGAAGGTAAAATGGGTATTATGGGCCTAAACCTTCACCATTTCAACCTGGTAATGGTTCCTAAGGCTTCACTGAACTTCTTAGGAACCTGGAATAATTTATTAACTTCTAGAGTGTTTTTGGGGTTGCCCAGAAGAAACTTGTGTGTCATAAAAAGGACATAAACTAAGTATATATTGTTTGTTCTGTACAGACATACCTGGGAGATAGTGTGAATTTGATTCCAGACCATTGCATTAAATAGAATATCACATGAAAATGAATCACACAAATATTTTGGTTTCCCAGGGCATATAAAAGCTGTGTTTACACTATACTGTATTCTATTAAAGGGGTCCTGTGGGCGCTGTGGGTTGTGTTGGGCTGTTAATGACAAGGTCAACAGTTCAAACCCACCAGCAATTCTGCAGGAGAAAAATGAGGCTATTAGCCCCCATAAATATTTACAGTCTCAGAAACCTTGTATATGGTTGCTATGAGTCAGAATTTGCTCTATGGCAGTAAGTACTCTACTAAGTGTACATCACATTAATTTGAAAAAAAGTATGAAATGTGAGAATTACCAAAATGTGACACAGAGACACGAATTAAACACATGCTGTTGAAAAAATGGCTCCAATAGACTTGCTTGATGCAGGGTTTGCGCAAACTGTCAATTTGTTAAAAGAAAGAAAGAACCCCCCCTAAAATTGCAGTATTTGCCAAGTGCAATGCAGTGGAACAAAATGAGGTCTGCCTGTATAGTTATGCACAGTGGGGACACAGAAAGAGGTTTAAGACCTCAGAAGTTTACTCTCTGCTTGGGGAACTAACCCGCTGCCATTGGTTTGATTCTGATGCACAGTGACTGCATGGGACAGTATAGAACTGCCTCATAGAGTTTCTAGACTATAAATCTTTACAGCAGCAGACAGCCTCATCTTTGTCTTGTGGCGTGGCTGGTGGCTTTGAACTGCTGATCTTTTGGTAGCAATTCATGCTTAGTCCACTGTGTTACCTAAATTCTTTAACAACTAGACTTTAGGCAGTATTTGGAGTCCTGATGCGGTTAATGTGCTGGACTGCAAAGCCAGTTTGAACAGCAAGGACAGGTTCAGGCTCACCGGATGCTCCTTGGAAACACTCTACAGGATCGCTATGGGTCAGAACCAACTCTATAGCACTTAACAACAACAGCCATTTTTATATGTGCAATTCACCATGTTATGTTGCCATTACAAATATTTCCAAAATTGGTTTTTTACCACTTTCAACAGAAACTCAGTACCGCTTCATCAATAACTCCTATTTTTTCATACCACTAGCCTTGGTAATCACTAATAAAATTTTGCCTTTGTATATTTGCCTGTTCTAGATGTTTCATATAAATGGGATCGTACAATTTGACTTTTTTCATTCAGCATGTTTTCAAGTCAAAGTATGTGTCAGAACTTTTTTTGTGTGGTGATGTAGTGAATTATCTAATGTCACTTGTAGCCATAGTCTGTAATTCCCCCCAGTCCTCTTGGATCTGGGTAAGAGAAGGTGGGAGAAGAGACTGATAGGATAACATGATTCAGCTGTGCAGAGAGAGTTCTTTAAAGAGCATAATGCTTAAGGTAGACTTAAAACACACACACACACACACACACACACATACAAGTTAATTGTTTGGTTTTAATAAGACTTCAGGCTATACTTTTGGCTTAAGTTCTAAAAACTATTGCAGGGCAATAGTTTTAGCCTCCATGGCTTCAAAAATTCTGGTATCCATGAGTATTTAAAATTCTGTTCTGTATTTTCTCCCTTTTGATCAGGATTCTCCTATGGAATCTGATACAAATCTTCAGTAATGGTAGCCAGGCATTACCCAGTTCAACTGGTTTCATGGCCAAGGGAGCAGTTGTTCATAGAGTCAATTAACTACACATTCCATATCCACTTATTCCTGACTTTCTTCTCTTCCTTTGTTGCAACAAGTAGAGACCAATTGTCGTGTCTTGGATGGCTACTTCCAAGTTTGAGACTGCAGGTACTACACTAGATCCCAGGTATTATGAGGTAGAACAGAAGCACTAAACACATTATTAGGTCAATTAACTGAAGGGCCATGAAGCCATGACCCTAACATCCAAACTAAGGGATCAAATCCTATGAGGTGTTTGGTTTTACATATGCAGCCTCAGTAGCTACTCTTTCTTTCTTTTTTTTTTTTTTTCATTGTAAATATATCTATCACACTTTTGCCAGTTCAAATTTTTATGGGTATACAACTTATTGATCGCTATGACAATAATTGCCTCTTATTCTATATCCTGACTCAATGGCGCTTAATAACAACAACAATGATTCTAAGTACTGATTCCTTATGAGTACAATTAAGTGTTCTGGAGTACTCGTTTTCTGCAATGTTGTCCATAGCTTGTCATGATCCACAAGTATATCTGAAAACCTTTGCATAATCAATAAAACACAGGTACATACCTTTCTGATACTCACCGGTTTCAGCCAATCTCCATCAAAGTCCTCATTTGAATCCTGCTTGAACCTTCGGCAATTTCTAGCAAATACTGTTACAGTCACTTTTGAATTATCTTTAGCAACATTGTACTTGCACGTAATATTAGTGATATTGTCCTATGATTTCCATTTTCCACTGGATCACTTCTCTTTGGAATGGGCACAAATATGGATCTTGTCCAGTCAGTTGGCCAGGTAGTTGTCTCCCAAATTTCTTGACAAAGTTGAATGAGTATCTCCAATGCTGCATCAGTTTGTTGAAAGATTTCGATTTGTATTTCATCAATTCCTGGATCCTTGTTCTTTGCCAATGCCTTCAGTGCACCCT
>NW_006408563.1:6522098-6522719 GCF_000296735.1 Chrysochloris asiatica | reverse complement strand
TGGTTGAACATCAACCATTTCTTTTTGGTACAGTGACTCTGTGTATTCCTTCCATCTTCTTTTGATGCTTTCTGCATCATTCAATATTTTGCCCAAAGAAACCCTCAGTATTTCAAGTCGAGGCATGCATTTTTTTTCTATTCAAGGGGACACTGAATGGTTTTAAATTAGGAAAGGTGTGCACCAGGGCTGTATTCTTTCACCATATTAGTTGAATCAATATGCTGAACAAATAATCTGAGAAGCTGGATTGTATGAAGAAGAACATGGATTGTAGGAAGACTCATTAACCACTTGTAATATGCAGATGATAAAATACTTACAGATGAAGATGAAAACTACAGCCTTTGGTATGGGTTGCACTTCAATATGAAGAAAGTAAAAATCCTCACCACTGGACCAGTTAATAACATCATGATACATGGAGAAAAGATAAAAGTTGTCAATGATTTCATTTTGCTTATATCCACCATCAACATTCATTGAAGCAGCACTCAAGAAATCAAATGATCTATTGCATACTTCAAATCTGGTGTGTAAGACTTCTTTAAAGTGTTGAAAGAGCAAAAGATGTCAGTTTGAAGACTAAAGCACACCTGACCCAAGTCATAGTAATTTCAG
>NW_006408563.1:6519169-6521230 GCF_000296735.1 Chrysochloris asiatica | reverse complement strand
TGAAAACAGAGGATATCAGAAAGATGTTTACCTGTGCTTTATTGACTACGAAAGGCTTTTGATTGTGTGGCTCATGACAAGCTATGGACAACATTGTGAAGTATGAGTATTCAAGAACACTTAATTGTGCTCATGAGGAATCTGTACATGGACCAAAAGATAGTTGTTCAAACATACCATGGCAACACTGAATGGTTTAAAATTAAGGAAAGTGTGTGACAGGGTTGTCACATACTTATTCAACCTATATGTTGAGCAAATAATCTGAGAAGTTGGTTATATGAAGAAAAACGTGGCATCAGGATTGGAGGAAGATGTGAAATCATACAATATTTATTTTTTTGTAATTGACTTCAATTAGCATAATGTCTTCCAGGTTCATCCATATTGTATCATATGTAACAAGAGTTAATTTCTTCTACTGGCTGGGTAAAATCTCATTGTTTGTATGTACCATATTTTTTTATCCATTCATCTGTTGATGAATACTTGGGTTGTATCACTTTTTGGCTATTGTAAGTAATGCTGCTATGAACACTGATGCCCAATTATCTGCATGAGTCCTTGCTTTCAAATCTCCTTGGTAGACATCTAGGAATGGAATTCCTGGGTCATATGATAATTCTGTTTAACATTTTGAGGAACCCAAACTTTTCCACTGTGGCTGCACCATTTTACATTCCTATCTGTGGCATTGTGGCCTAATACGTCAGACTGCAAAGTCATTTGAACAGCAAGGTCAGTGGTTCAACCTTACCAGCTGCTCCTTGGAAGCCCTATCCAGGGCCGCTATGGGTCAGAATCGACTTGACGGCACTTAACAACAACAACAACAACAACCAGCGTTGCATAAGGGTTGTAATTTCACAACATCTTAGATGTCACTTGCTATTTTTTTTTTCTTTTATGATAATAGGCATTCTGGCAGGTTAAAGTGATATATCATTGTGGTTTTTATTTACATTTTCCTTAGGAACCCTGGTAAGCATAGTGTTTACGAATCGGGCTGTGAACTGCAAGGTCAGCAGTTTGAAATTACCAACTGTTCCCAGGAGAAAGATGTTACAGTCTTACAGTCTCAGTAACCCTGTACAAGGTCACTATGAGTCGGAACTGATTCCATGACACATAACCATATGATGTTGAATGTCTTTTTATGTGCCTATTGGCCATTTGTATGTCTTCTTTGCGAAAACATCTGTTCAAGTCCTTTGCTAATTTTTAAATTGGGTTGTTTGTCTTTTTCTTTTTGACAAGGTTATACAAATATGCACTCCCACTAGCCATTTACAAATGAGCTTGTTAACCTATTTATTCTTGTTAACATAGTGTTAATCACACTTTTGATCTTTGTCAGTCTAAGAGTTTAAACCAGCATCTTTAAAGAAAAAAAAAAACAGCAAAGAATTGGTGCATGACCATTGCGTTAATTAATCATTTCCATTTCTTTTTTTTTTTTTTTATGAATGGCTCTGGAATTTTTCACATGGTTAAGAACCATTCACATTTATTAGCTGTTTACTCACAGTCTTTCAATGATAATGTTGACTTTTTAATGTAGAATCTCTTACGGACATTAGAACATCCCTTATAATCCCTTCACTTTAGAGAAGAGTACATGTACGATGCTACATGGTTTGCCAGAAGAACAAATAAATCTGACTTGGAAGTGAGGATGGTGATGAACAGCAAAAGGTAAAACAGTAACTGACAGCCTCCCCTCCCAGGAGACCAGCTAGAATGTTAATAAGGTTACTGAGTGGGACCAGTCTTCTGATTTCCCCCCTGTCCTCAAACACGTCCAAAACCTAGCCCCTCCCCATTTGGATCACTATATAGCCCTGCATTGAACCTACACTAGGAGCTCAGAATCTGGAGACGTTAGCTCCTCTGAGTCAGCTGGCTTAATAAAATCTGAAACTCTGCTTCACCTCTCTGAGTGGCCTCTGTTTCTTCGGCGACGAAGCTAAAGGTACTGTAACACTTCTGTAAGAGTGAGACTACCTTTCATTTATCTTGGATATGTTATCAGAAAGGATCGGTCCATGGGGAAAGACACCA
>NW_006408563.1:6517048-6518264 GCF_000296735.1 Chrysochloris asiatica | reverse complement strand
AAATCCTATGGGGTAGTTCTAGTTTGTTCTATAATGTTGCTAGGAGTTGGAATCAACTCAGTGGCAATGGGCTTGGATTTTTTGGGTGGAGTGCAGATAGAGTCTGTGGGTGAAGCAAATGACTAACATGCTCTGCTGCTTTAAGGTTGGAATTTCAAGTTCACCTAGAGGCACCTCACAAGAAAGACCTGGTGATCTATTTCCAAAAAATGAGTCTCTAGAGCACAGTTCTACTCTCATGCACATAGCGTTTCCATGAGTCAGAACCAACTAGATGATTACTGGTTTGTTGTTGGTAGAGTGCAGTGGGGGAGAGTGCAGGAAATGAGGCTATCACTGTAGATTGGTCCTAAGATAAGACAAATGCTTTATGCCAAGGAAGTTGGGCTTTATCTCAAGGGCCCTGAAAAAACAATAAAAGATGTATTTAAAAATTTTTTTCCATTTACAATTGTATATTTAATAATCTTACATTATAGTAAGGGTCAAAGTGAAAACTAAAAGACTTCCTCTGCTTTATCCCCTTCCTTACAATTCTATTCCTCAGAGGTTATCAAATTATACAGTTTCTATGTACCCCTCTGCTGCTGCTGCTGCGTGCTGCTGAGTTCGATCCAATTCACGGAGTGTTTCTGAGACTAAATCTTTCTCCCACAGAGCACCTGATGGATTTGAACCACTGACCTTGCAATTAGCAGTCCAAAGTGTAACCTACCAGGACTCCGTATGTACCCCTATTGTCCAGTGCTGTTGAGTTCCAACTCATAGTGACCCTGTGTCTCCAAGGAGTGACTGATAGGTTTGAACCAATAATGTTTCTTTTGGTTAGCAGTCCTATAACACCACACCAACACTTGTACAGCTCTAAATAATATGCTTGTATTGCATTTCTTGATTCATCAAACTTAACAGTGTTTACAGTCTTGTCCCCATGAAATATAAAGAATTTAGCTGACTTCCATTAACCTCAGCCTCCCAATTATTTTTAGAAGGATTTAGAGCAGGAGATTAACCCGATTAAGTTTTTGTGTTGGAAAGATTATTGTGCTAGTATGTGAAGGCAGTTATTGTAACTCAAGCCAGAAAGTGTGATATTAAAATGGGATAATGGAAGGTACTTAATGGTTAGGAAGGATGAAGAGAGAAACCACCACTCGTCTGTCAGTTTGTTGTACTGTGGTGGCTTGTGAGTTGCTGTGATTCTGAAAGCTATGCC
>NW_006408563.1:6511962-6513963 GCF_000296735.1 Chrysochloris asiatica | reverse complement strand
TGAATTAAGAAGACCATAGAATTGATGCTTTTGAGTTATGGTGTTGGAGGAGAATATTGAAAGTGCCATGGGCTACCAAAAGAATCAATAGATCCGTTTTGGAAGAAGTGCAGCCAGAGTGCTCCTTGCAGGCCAAGATGGCCAAACTTCGTCTCTCATACTTCAGACATATTGTCACGAGGGACCAGTCTCTGGAAAAGGATATCATGTTTGGTAAGGTGGAGGGCCAGAGAAAAAGAGGAAGACCCCAACAAGATGGATTGGCCAAGTGGTAGCATCGATGGACTCAAGCGTGGCAACAGTAGTGAGGTTGGGCCAGGACGGGCATTGTTTCTTTCTGCTGTGCATAAGGTCTCTATGAGTTGGTACCAACTTGGTGGCACCTAACAACAACAAGAGAAAAAAGGAAAGGATCAGCTCCATGTCTTTGACTGTTGCTCTGGCACCCTCTGAGATAAGTGTACAATTCTATGTAAAGAAGAGAAAGTGTCACATTTACTCTAAAAGAGAAGAAGATTCTAAGTTTTAGGGTGTGGCCAAGCAGTGTCTATAAGGTTAGCAAGATGAAGGATGAATTAGCTCTTGGGAGTTCACAACTATGACCTTGGCAAGATTACTGGAAGTGGGCTGGTGGGGCTTGAAGTAAGGTTCTAGCAGGGAGAACTGTGATCAATGAATAGGATGCCAAGATGGTAGAACTTAAGGACAAGAGGCTTCCTTGTGAAGAAAATCTTCTTGGTACTTGGGTTCCTCAATTGATATGGGAGTTCCTTGAGCGTAAGCTCCATATTTTACTTATCTTATTGTTGTTGTTATGTGTCGTGGAGTTGGTTCCAACTCATAGCGACTCTGTAACAGGGTTTCCGAGGTTGTAAATCTTTATGGGAAGAGAAAGCCTCATCTTTCTCCCTCGAAACAGCTGGTAGTTTCGAACTGCTGACCTTGTGGTTCGCAGCCCAATTCGTAACCACTACGCTACCAGAGCTCCTTATTTTAATACTAGCATATAACCAGGGCCATGGTAGACAGTCAGAGATTTGTTGATTGTAGTAAAAGAGAAGAATGTTAAGGTGAAGAAACGTTTCATAGTTGTTAGAAGACAAAGGTTAAAGCTATTTTAGGTTTAGAAAAGAGGGGATCCAGTTGTTGTTGTTGTTAAGTGCTGCCGAATTGGTTCCAAACCATAACGACCCTGTATAAGGTTTCTGAGGAGTGACTGGTGAGCTTGAACCACTGACTTAGCAGTTCAAATGGCTTTGCAGTCTGGTGCATTAACCCACAGTGCCACAGATGCAGTAGACAGGAAGAAATGGAAGTTGAAGGAATACGAGGGAGGGGAGGGAATGTTGGGGAGATTTGGAGTGAGGAGCATGGAATTGGGTGGAGCAGTGAACCTTGGCCTAAAGAATGAAACTGGTTTTGTACATACCACAGTGGACAGAGCACAGGGAGCACTCATTGTTTGTAGAGCTTGGGGAAAAGGTCATGTGGCCACAACAGAGTGCACTGAATGGAAAGGAAAGGACCTGAGGGATTTGTTTTTATAAAGCCAGTTCTAGTTTCCCTTAGGGCAGAAATCCACAGGGTGACTTTATGTCAGAGGTGCTGAGACAAATCATCAGAGTCCTGGTGTGGCGCTGTGGGTTAATGCATTAGACTGCAAAGTTGGTTTGAACCGCAAGGTCGGTGATTCAAGTTCACCAGCCGCTCCTTGGAAACCCTATACAGGGTTGCTATATGTCAGAACCTACTCGATGGCATTTAACAACAACAATACAAATCATCAGAGTATACATTGTATTCTTTTCAAGTGTGGACAGATCTGCTGACATTTGCCTACATATCCTTTGGCTCAAAAGAGAGATCATTTGAATCTATTGAAGTAATTACCTACACCTACAATGTCTAGCGTAGTGGTTACGAATCGGGCTGCGAACCGCAAGGTCAGCAGTTCGAAACTACCAGCTGCTCCGCAGGAGAAAGATGAGGCTTTCTGCTCCC
>NW_006408563.1:6506832-6511507 GCF_000296735.1 Chrysochloris asiatica | reverse complement strand
CAGTGTCCAAAGGTGTGAGTGCCCTCTCCTTACTCTGTACCTTGTCCCCATTCTGTTATTTATTGATGCTTAACAAACCACCCTAAACTTAATGGTATGAAGCAAGAACTTTAATTTATGAATAGCTTTTAAATATTGGGAGTTGATTAGGCTCAACCATCTTGAAACCTTCTTCATCTAGTCTGGCAGTGAATGTTGGCTGCCAGCAATGATTTTAGGGGAGACTGTTGGCTGAAGGCTATTGGCTTATGCAAGGCCTCTCCATATGGCCAGGAATTTCTACCAGTATATTAGTTGGGTTCCAAGAGCAAGTATCCCTTGAGAGAGTCACCCAGAAGCTATATCGCTTCACTAAACTAGACTTAGAAGTTAGATATGAGTCACTAAGAACCCAATTCAACAAACCAACCAAACAAACCAACAAAACCAAACTTAATGCGATGTAGTTTATTCTAACTCAGGACGACCCCATGTATTACAGAGCAGAACTGCTCCACAGAATTTTATTTGCTGTGATTTTTATGAAAGCAATTTGCTAGGCCTTTCTTATGTGCCACGGCATCCAACCTTTAGCTGAGTGGTGGTGGTGGTTTTGTGGCATGGAGTAGGTTCTGACTCATAGTGACCCTGCATAGGGTTTCCGAGACTGTAAATATTATGGGAGCAGAAAGCCACATCTTTCTCTCTGAGAATGGCTGGTCATTTCGAACTGCTGACCTTGAGATTAGCAGCCTGACTAGTAACTGAGCACAAACCATTTGTGCCACCCTGGGACCTCTCCAACTTAAGGAGAGATGAATTAGACTCTATCCCTAGTTGGAGGCGGGATGGGGTGTGAGTGTTAAAGAATCTGAGGCCAAGTATTAAAACAACCATATCCCAAATAAAAAACAATGCAATGAAATAAATGAAAAGGAGATGACACTGGTAATTAGGAAATTGAATTTCTCTCCTTGATTTGGTGACTAATTTGCAATGTAACAACACTCTTTCTATTTACAGAAATCCTGTATTATAGATGATATGTGGGTCAAATGAGATGCCAATGTCCCAGTGCTTGAGAACCAAAAATGTAATTTACATATGAAAGGCTCTGTCATTATGGTTTTATTGATACCTTGAGGGGGAGAGGTGAAAAGATAATAACAAGGTCAGTGTTTGTTGGGCATCCATTCAATTGTCATTCAGCATCTGCATAGCTGTTCTACCTCTAGATTCCTTTCAAATGCCATGGTTACATGTATATCTTTTCAAGTGAATTTCTGTTTAATGCCTTATAGTAGACTAATCAGATTTCATCCCTACCCTGTTGCCTTTAAGTTTGGCCATGAAACTTGCATTGACCAATGGAAGTGAATGCATAGGATGCAGGTGAGGCTTTAAATGTGTTTGTGTGGTGTGATGTGTTGTCTCTTGTGTTTCTGCCATTCAACATGAGAAATGTATGTATCAGGAAGTTTCTGATCCCAGAATGAGAGATGCATAGAGGATATTTTAACTCAACCCACAGCCTGAAGCATACCTACCTGGCACATAATCCCATTAGTGTGAAAAATGACTGTTTTGTAAGCCACTGAAATGGAGTAGTCACACAGCATTGTAGCAGCAATAGTTGGCTAATATAAATGGGCAGCCTGGTAGTGTAGGGTGTCATTGTCCTGTGGGATGAACTTTTAACAATAAGAGTTGGAAGTCCTCCCTGACATCATAAAAATAAAAACAAAAGCACACCCAAACCCACTGCCATCTAGTGGATTCAAACACATAACCACCCTACAGGACAGAGTTGAACTGCTCCTATGGTTTCTGAGACTGTCAATCTTTATGGGAGCAGACAGCCTCATCTTTCTCTCATTGAGGAGCTACTGGATTTGAACCACTGACTTTGTGGTTAGCAGCCCAAAGCTTAACACACTGTGCCACCAAGGCTTCTTCCAAAAATCATAGTCTTTCAAATAGTCTTGTGGGACCAGGCAACCAGTCATCAGTTGTGGGTTAATTTAATAACTCAGCCTTGAATTGACTCTTCCTGGCTTCATGTTACCTAGCCACCATTCCTGTTCTGTGGATCCTATTCCGCTATAAAATATTCATAAAAAAGCAGTTGTTTCACACTCTGCTTTCTGAGAAACCCTACCTAAGAAACTCTACATTTACTTTTAATTTTTGTTGGTTGTAGGTTTATATACATTGACTGAATATTGGAGATTCCAACGTGCTCATCATCTCAAACTCTTTTCATTTAAGCTTGCAACTGGTGTTGTTATGTGCAGTTGAGTCAGTTCTGACTCATTGTTGTTGTTGTTATGTGCCATCGAGTTGTTTCCGACCCATAGCAACCCTGTATAGGGTTTCCGAGGGTGTAAATCTTTACGGGAGTAGAAAGCCTCATCTTTCTCCTGCGGTGCAGCTGGTAGTTTCGAACCGCTGACCTTAAGGTTCGCAGCCCGATTCGTAACGCTGACTCATAGAGGCCCTGTATAGGGTTTCTGAGGAGCAGAAAGTGGGTTTGAATTGCTAATCTTGTGGTTTGCAGTCCAGTGCTGATCCTACAGCTTTACACCTCCTAGCTTGCAACTAGACAAATTCTTTTCATTTCTTTTGAGTGATTCTAGGAGCCTTGAATGAAGGAGAATGAGCACAAGTTCCAATGATTGAGTCTAGTTTACATTTTGTCTTCCTATTTATCTAAATCCACAGCCACCTATGTCAGTCATTGATATAGCTATGCTGCTACCTATAACATTTTACTGTTAGTTTGTACCACTGTGGTAGCTTGCATGTTGTTGTGATGCCGGAATATTTACCAACAGTTTTTGAATGTCTGCAGGGTCACCCATGGTGGACAGATATAAGCTGCACTTCTAGACTAAGACAGAATTAGAAGGAAAGGTGGATTACTACTGAATATTTAGTTGCTGAAAACCTTCTGAATAGCAATGGAACATTGTCAGCACCAGAATATTCATTAATGAAACACGATAAAGTGCACCAGAATATTGTCAGATACAGTGCTGGAAGATGAGTCCCTGAGTTGGAATGCACTCAAAATATGATAGGGGAAGAGCTGCCTTCTCAAAATAGAGTTGGTCATGATGATACAAATGGAGTAAAGCCCTCAGAACCTTCAGTTGCTAGTGGGCACAACTCAAAAAGAAGAGAAACATACATTAATTAATAATCAGAACATGGGATGTATGAAATATGAATCTAGGAAAGTTGGAAACTGACAAAAATTAAAAGGAACATATGAACATTGATATCCTAGGCATTAGTAAGCTGAAATGGACAGGTATTGACCGTTCTGAATCTGACAATCACATGGTCTATCTGACAATCACATGGTCTACTATGTTGGGAATGACAAATTGAAGAACATTTCAAGATCTATCTTGATCTGTGATAGAATAATATCCACATGCCTATAAGGAAGAACAGTTAATAATAGTAGAATACAAATTTAGCACCAACCACTAAAGCCAATGATGATGAATTTGAAGAATTCTACCAACTTCTTCAATTTGAAATTGATCAAACATGCAAACAAGATGTATTGAAAATTACTGGTGATTGGAGTACAAAGGTCAGAAATAAAGAGGAATGATCACTAGTTGGAAAATATAACCTTGGTGATAGAAATGATGCTGGAGATCGCATGACAGAATTTTGCAAGACCCGTGACTTCTTCATTGTAAATATATTTTTAAAACACCATAAAAGATGACTGACTATATGCATGAGCATTACCAGAGGGAATACACAGATATCAAACTGACTACATTTGTGGAACGAGATGGTGGAAAATCTTCACATCACCAGGCAAAACAAGGTTGGTGCTGACTGTGGAACAGACCATCAATTACTCATATGTAAGTTCAAACTGAAGCTTAAGAAAATTAACACAAGTCCATGAGAGCCAAAATATGATGTTGAATTTGGAGATCATCTCAAGAACAGATTTGATGTATTAGACACTAATAACCAAAAACCAGAAGAGTTGTGGGACTACATCAAGAATATCATACTGGAAGAAACCAAAGGTCATTAAGAAGACAAGAAAGAAAGAAAAGACCAAAATGGATGTCAGAGAAGACTCTGAAACTTGTTCTTCAGTGTAGAGATGCTAAAGCAAATTGAAGAAATGAGATAAAAGAGATGAAGAGAAAACTTCAAGAGCAGCTCAAGAAGACAAAGTCAAATATTATAATAAAATGTGCAAAGAACTAGAGTTAGAAAGCTAAAAGAAAAGAACATGTTCAGCATTTCTCAAGCTTAAAGAACTGATAAAAAATTTCAAGCCTTAACCTGTAATGTCAAATGATTCTTAGGGCAAAATACTGAATGATGCAGAAAGCATCAAGAGAAGATGAAAGGAATACAGAGAGCCCCTGTATCAAAAAGAAATAGCTAATGTTCAAACATTGCAAAAGATAGTATATGATCAAGAGCCACTGGTACCCAAGGAAGAATCCAATGTACACTGAAGGCTTGGCAAAGAATAAAGTTCTGGGAATTGATGGAATGCAAGTTGAATTCTTTCAACAAACTGATGCAGCAATGGAGGCACACATTCATCTATGCCAAGAAACTTGGAAGACAACTATCTTGCCAACTGATTGGCAATATTTGTGCCCATTCCAAAGAGAGGTGACTCAACAGAATGCAAAAACCATTG
>NW_006408563.1:6505290-6506313 GCF_000296735.1 Chrysochloris asiatica | reverse complement strand
TGAAAGCAAAGAGGATTTAAAATACTTACTGATGAAGATCAAAGACCACAGCCTTCAGTATGGGTTGTACCTCAATGTAAAGAAAACAAAAATCCTCACTACTGGACCAGTAAATAACATCATGATAAATGGAAAAAAGATTGAAATTATCAAAGACTTCATTTTGCTTGTTTTCTCCTATCAACACTCATGGAAATAGCAATCAAGAAATCAAATGACATGTTGCATTAGGCAAATCTGCTGCACAAGACTTCTTTAGAGTATTGAAGAGCCAAGATGTCAGTGTTAGGACTAAAGTGTGCTTGACCCAAGCCATGGTATTTTCAACAGCCTCATATTCATGTGAAAGTTGGACAGTGAATAAAAAAGACAGTAGAAGATTTGATACATTTGAGTCACAGTGTTGGAGAAGAATATTAAAGGTACCATGGACTGCCAAAAGTAGAAACAAATCTGTGTTGGAAGAAACATAGCCAGAATGCTCCTTGGAAGCCAAGATGGCCATATTTGTTTCTCATGCTTCGGACATATTATATGGAGGAACCAGTCCTTAGAAAAAGACATCACATTTGATAAAGCAGAGGGTCAGCAAAAAAGAGGAAGACTCCAAGAATAGATATATTGGCACAGTGGCATCAGCAATGGGTTCAAGTATATCAGCAATTGTGAGGATGGTGCAGGACCGGTGGTGTTTTGTTCTGTTGTACATAGGGTCACTATGAGTCACAACCTACTCGATACCACCTAACAACAACAACAACAGTGCTGCCAACCATCTATCCCTCTTCCTCCTCTATAATCCCAACAATATTTTCAGAGGGCTTTCCAAAGATGGGATAATTAGGGAAGTAATTAATTCCTTGTCACTGAAGAGGAATTAGGAAATCTGGATGATAATTTTTCAGGTACTCAGAAACTAAATATAATCATAGCTGCCGTTTGTTTGGTGCTATGTACAATGTTGTTGTGAAGTGCCATTGAGTCAGTTCTGACTGATGTTGTTGTTGTCAGGTGCCATCGAGT
>NW_006408563.1:6502848-6505190 GCF_000296735.1 Chrysochloris asiatica | reverse complement strand
CCTATCATAGACAGCATTGTATTCAATATAGATCTTGAAATGTTCTTTTTGATGATGAGTATGGCACCATTCTTATATAATTCATTATTCCCAGCATGGTATACCATAGATTGTTGGATTCAAAATGGCCTGTATTAATCCATTTCAGCTCACTAATGCCTAAGATATTCATCTTTATGTGTTCCATTTCATTTTGATGACTTCCAAATTTCCTAGATTCGTACTTCATACATTCTATATTCTGATTATTAATGTTTGCAGCTATTTTTTCTTTTTGAGTGTCACATCAGCAAATGAAGGTTTCAAAAGCTTAACTCCATCTACATCACGAAGGTCTTCTCTACTCTTCCCCAGTGGTAAGATTTATTGCCAGAAGAGCTTATCTTCTGGCCCTAAATCTTACAATGTTCAATTGCTATTCATAAGGTTGTCAATGGCTAACCATCCAGAAATGGTCTACCTCTCCTTCCTAGTCTGTCTTAGTCTGGAAGTTCCATTGAAGCCTGTCCTCCATGGGATGGGAGACTCTGTTGATATTTAAATACCGGTTGGGGGTGGGATAGCTTCCTGCATCATAGAGACACACAAGCTACTACAGTAGGACAAACTGACAGATGAGTGTTGGAAACAATATGTATAGAAATTGTTAAATAGGAACCTCACTTACAGTATAAACTTGCACCAAAAATATAATTTTAAAAATGTAGTAAAAGGGAAAATGATATCCAAGAAAGCATAATCACCCAGGAAAATGCCAGCATGAGCTATTAAACCAATCCCTTATGTTCGTTTAGAAAGCACAGTGGTCTTTACCAATCTAGCAGATATCAGACAGGTCCATTAAGAGAAAGGAAGAAGTAAGCTTTACATTTTATATAGGGTCTTCATTCTATACAGGTGGTGATTTATTGGTCAATGGGTTATGTAAATATTGAGTAAAATTTGACAAGTTATCTTGTGACACACTAGTGAAGAAATGATCCTGGCTGAGAAATATTTAGGTAGGTCAACAATAATTGAAGGTTGTTGTTGTTAAGGACCATTGATTCAGTTTCAACTCATAGCAGCCCTTTTTAGAGTTCCCAGTGAGCTTGAAGCACTGAGCTTTTAGTTCAAACCAACTTGTAATCTAGTGCTCATGCTACAGAACAACACCAGGATTCCAATACTTGAATACTTACATTCAAAAAGTAGTCATCAAGGATTTGCTTCAACTTGGAAGCATGCCACTTGAGATATTTTTCATGGTTTTTTTTTTTTTTTCAGCCTTATCTTGTTTAATTTCTTTAGATACCGATTTGAATGATGGCATAAAATGCATGCTTATCACCCACCAATGTGATAAGTGTCTGGGAAGCAGATAATATGCTGGAATATAGAATTATTATTAGCAATTATCTCAACCAGTTGGAACGTAGGATTTAAAACTGAAAGATAAAATGCAATAGAGAAAAGTATAAGGATTGAAAAGAAAGAAATAAAATTCACAGATGCCACAATTATATTATATATGTAGAAAGTCTAAAAGAATCTATAAACTATGTTAATATGTAAGTTTAGCAAAGTATCTGGGTATAAGCCATATATACAAACATCAACTGTATTTTCATATATTAATAACAAGCATAGAACAAAGTTTTAAATATATATATTTACCATAACATCAAAAATATTAAATACCTAGGAATAAATTTGGACTCCTGGTATGGCAACGTAGGATAAGCACTCGATTTCAAGGTTGGTTTAAATGTTAAGGTTGGCAGTTCAAACTCACCAACTGCTCCTTGGAAGCTCTATAAAAGGTCTCTATGAGTCAGGACTGACTCGATGGCACCTGAGTTGGAACCGACTTAATGGCACTTAACAACAACAAGAATAAATTTAATGAAGAATGTGCAAGACTTTTGCAGGACAAAACATTATTATAAGAAATCAATAGTGGAACAATATTGGCAGATTCATGGATGGAATGACTCAGTATTCGAAAGAGATCAGTCCTGCACAAATTAATCAACGGATTCAACAAAATTTCACTCAAAACACTGCCATTGTTCCAACAGCAAGGCAAGACCTGGGGACTCATGGGCTCAGAGTCAATGACACAGCCGCAGAGGACTAGAGTGGAGAGGGAAGCAGCCAGCTGATAAGGGCAGACAGCTGAAGAGGGCAGACAGACGCAAGAACACCCACACTTGCAGATGATATCCACTTGATCTGGCTTCAATGACTGGATGATCAGACTCAACCAGAAGAAGAAAGAAGAGGAAAAAAG
This sequence comes from Chrysochloris asiatica, assembly GCF_000296735.1. Classification (NCBI taxonomy): domain Eukaryota; kingdom Metazoa; phylum Chordata; class Mammalia; order Afrosoricida; family Chrysochloridae; genus Chrysochloris; species Chrysochloris asiatica. The sequence continues at coordinate 6,502,918 of NW_006408563.1, read as the reverse complement.
CATCATCTGATACAATTTGATAAACTTGACCTACACCTATAAATGCAGTACCTCAAAAGAGGAAACAAAT
>NW_006408563.1:6496802-6502748 GCF_000296735.1 Chrysochloris asiatica | reverse complement strand
TTGTCTTCTTAATGACTTTTTGCTTTCTTCACGTATGATGTTCTTGATGTCATCACACAACTCTTCTGGTCTTCGGTCTTTAGTGTTAATGTATCAAATCTGTTCTTCAGATGATCTCTAAATTCAGATGGTATATATTCAAGGTCATATTTTGGCTTTTGTGGACTTGCTTTTATTTTCTTCCGCTTCAGTCTGAATTTGCATATGAGCAATTGATGGTCTATTCCACAGTCTGCCCCTGGCCTTGTTTTCAATAAGTAGTCACTAATAAAATATTCTTTGTAGTTATACAAAACACTGTTATACAGCTCTTTTGTAGGAGACTAAGAAAAGGAACATAACTAGTTATGTTATTTTCCAGTATCCTGCATAGTATCAGTATCCTGGAAGCTTCCTCACATCCCTCTTCATTCCATCTTCTTCTCTCTTTACTTTTTGTTATCGCTTCGTTTGAATTGCAAGGTCGGCGGTTCAAGTTCACCGGCTACTCCTCGGAAACCGTATACAGGGTCACTAGGGGTCGGAACCAACTCAATGGCACTTCACAACAATAGCAAACTTTAGAACAATCCGATTCCTCTAGTCCTTGGCCTGTGGCTTTCTTTCTTTCTCTTTCTGTTCTCTGTTCCTTCTGACTCCGTTCCTTATATGAATACACTTAAGCCCTGTACCCTAACTCATGCATTCAAATTCCATCTCTGTTTATTTGTCCACCATCTGCCCAGTTATGTACAATAGTCAAGCAGCTGACTTTCAGGAAGTACTCCATCGCCACCACACAGTGAAGAGCTCTATGAAGGTCTTGGAGAAGACTTAGGACTATTTTGGCAGGAAATTGCAGGAGCCTGGGTACCTTGAGCAATTTTTAGAATGACCCTGTGGTGAAGGGGTATAGCTGCTGAGAGACTAGAATAAGTCCTTTCAAAGCACCAGTAAACACCAGTTGCTATCAAGATGGTTGTGATTCATGGTGACGCCATGTGTGTCAGAGTAGAACTGTGCTCCATGAGAGTTTGGATGGGTGACTTTTTGGAACTAGATCACTGGACCTTTCTTCTTGGGTGTCTCTGGGTAGACTCAAACTGATAACCTTCCAGCTAGCAGTTGAGTACATTAGCCACTTGAAGTTATATAAAGTGTTTAAAGCTACAGGCTTCAGATTTTCCATCTTGTCCAGATCGGCGAGTGGCATAGCTCGTTGTGATAGCTAAGTTTTCCTCTGCTCCAAACTGCTTAAAAATGCATGCATTCTCAGTTTACTGTGCCTCAGGCCTTTGCAGATCCAAGTCGATATTAAATGTTTATGCTTATGCATAGTATAGCGCCATCTGACTGTGTCTGGAACTCTCAATCACTTAAATCTAGCATTTACTATTTTATACAAAACAACAATGTAGTTTAGTGGTAATTTGATCTTTCAGGATAAAACAGATAAAATAAGAACTATCATCTTGGAATAATTCATCAACAATGAAGAAATACAGTCAACATGAGGGAAAAGTGACTATGCCATTGTTGTTATTCCTGTTAAGTGTCATCTAATTTCTTTTGATTCATGGTGACCCTGGGTTTCCAAGGAGTGGTTGGTGGGTTTGAACTGCCAACCTTGTGGTTAGCAGTCCAGTCCTGCACACCAGAATTCCATGGGCCACAAAGTAAGTAGTCAGTGAAGGCAATATTGGGCTTAGTCTGGTTTATGAAAACTAATTTCAAAGTGTTTGGGAGAGTTTCCTCACAGCTAGAGACTTCAAAAGGGGAGATGATTCAAGGAGGAAGAGTGTCTCTTAAAATGAAATATTGGCAGCATGATATAAGATGATAACAGCAAGGAAGATGGAAACAATGAACACAGGCCATGAAGTTCTAGGGCAAACTTGCTGGTGACTTCAGAAGTTAAAAGGCCACGTTTCAAAGAAGCAAGATGGGAAGATAACCAATAGTCATTGGGCCTTATTTTGAGATATCAATTCTCGTGGGGTTTTTTTTTTCCTTTTTTTTTTTTTCGTCTTTCCTTTACTCTTTAATCAAGTATGAAAGTAGCTGTAAATTCTATTGTCTCTGGAGAGATTTGCTGGAAATGTAGAACTTTTAAAAGACATTCTGGCATTTGTTTCCAAGAATATAAACCCATAGGAGAATTTAATGTTAGTTTCTTTGGTGGCTTGAATATTGCTATAATGTTAGGTACTGTGCAGTGGTCTTGTAGGATAAGCACTCAACTGCTAACCACAAGGTCTGTAGTTCAAACCCACCAGCTGCTCCTTGGAAACCCTATACAGGGTCTCTATGAGTTGAATCCAACTCAAAGGCACTTAGCAACAAAAACAATGACACTGGTATTTCAAATACCAGCAGGGTCACTCAAGGTGGACAAGTCTCAGCAGCTTCTAGACTAAGACAGACTAGAAGATAGGCCTGCGATCTAGTACCAAAAATTTGTTGTAAGTGCTGTCGAGCCACTGATTCATACAGACCTGTCTAAGGTTTCTGAGGAGCGGATGGTAAGTTTGAAACACTGACCTTGCAGTTCAAATGGACCTTGCAATTCAAACTGACTTTGTGGTCCAGTGCATTATCCTGAAGTACCACACCAGGACTCCTTCACAAAATTAGCCAATGTAAGTCCTATGGATAACAATAAAACCTTGATTACCAATGAGCATGAAGATGGTACAGGGCCGGGCAACATAGGGGCATCATGAATTGGAGCTGACTCAAAGGAAACTAAACACAACAACCCAAAGAAAGTGAGCTTGTTTAGGTAAGGGCAGTCTTGGGAGGGTAAGACTTTCCCTTGTTCTGAACCAGATTGCCCTGAGGATGACAGGAGGAAGGATGGCTTGTGGATGCCTGGAGGAGAGCTGAGTTGTCTCCTGCCCTATGCTTATGCTTGTTCACAGCCATGTCACAAGGGGCACAGGGTTTAGTACTTGGCCAAGGTGCATAAATATTTGTCAAGTACATTAGAGTCTGAAATATAGACGACAGTGACTTGTGAGGAATTATACAGACAACACAAAAACTACTACAGGGCTTTCTAGTAGAAAGGAGAAAAAGGAAGGGGAAACTATTTGGCCAGGATAGCATGTCAAGCAACACTAAAAAGAGATAATTACTAAATTTTTGGGGTTTTTTTTTTCCCACAGTCTAGAATGGAAAATGACCTTTAAACTGAGAGGTGTAAAATAAACATAGTTAAGAGATTTTCCTAGGGGAAATGTGATGGTAGTGTCTGTTCTCTACCCTTCCTTGCCATACTCTATGTCTTGGGAAGCTGACTCCAATCAACTGTATTACATGGATTCCCTTACTAGCTGACTTCTGGTTGAGTTTGGTCAATGGGCAGCACTGGTAGAAAGTTGAGAATTTGATGGGAAAGAGAGAGACTGTAGTGTTTCTTCCTTGCACAGTCTCTGCTTTGGTGCCTCATTTCTTCTGATTCAGTTCCAGTTCAGAGGGTTCTTGTAATGCCATTTCCTCCTCGGATCCTCTGGATCCACCCTTCTCCACCCACCATCGTGCTCTCTGTGCTAACTGCTCTGGACTACCCTCAAGGGATCCCCTTTCCACTGGCTTCCAGGTGGGTTCATACAATGAGAGGCATCAACAGAATTTCAGAAGGTTGTGGAAGATTGAGGTATTTATTCCCCTGTCCTTCAGTCCCTCATGTTAGGGTGACTGTAGGTTGTGGGCTTCTATCAAAGACCAGTTGTCAGGGCTATCATGTACAACAACTTCTGGATTCTAGCAACAGCTCCTTCCATTTGCTCCTTTGGGCCCAGAGGTATTTACTTCCCCATGTCTTTCTAACCTCAAGATACTGCAACATCCTTTCCAACCACTGCTCACATCTTTGTAAGGGTCCCTTTCCTAATTTAAGTGTGCCATCTGGTTATTGCTCGTACCCTGACTTCCCATGGTGTCCACATGTTTCATCTTCCCCTGCTTATTTCTCTTATTCTAACCACATTTCTGTAAACAGGCTTTTATTAAAGTCTCTTTATTTTAACCCTCTGGGGACTAGGAGAATTCTGTGTCCTAAGACATTCAATGTGCTAAGACTTTGACTGATATACACAAAGTGAGAATGTTGTGAGGAATCTCCATGCTGCTTTAACTCTTTAGGCAAAGGAAGATTGTAACCCCTTGAACTAAAATCACTAGATTAACACTCAAGGAGTCCTGGCATGGCTCTGTAGAATAAGCACAGTGGTTCAAACCCACTGGCCACTCCTTGGAAGCCTTATAAAGGGTCATTATGAATTGGGATCAACTGGAACCTACTTAACAACAGTAACAATAGCACTCAGAATGATTATCTATTATTTATTAATAATTGCAGAGGCTAGAAGGCATGACAGGAGACTGGCGATAAACACCTGTGGTGCTTTAATTCCTAAAAATGGAGAGAAAAGTGGTTTCATGGAATTAATATTCAGATCTCATCTATCCTGAGACCTGAATTAGATGGCTCCTAGCCACCACCAAAAATTGTTCTGACCAGGACAATAATAGATGGTCACAGATAGAATGCTAGTAAAATGCAGAACAAACCTCAAGTTCCTAAAAAAAAAAGGCCAGATAACTAGACTAGGAGAGACTATGGGATCCCTTGAGTTATCCTTTAAACTTGAAACTGAACCCAATACTGATGTTCACGTTTCAGCCAAATGGTTGTTGTTAAGTGCCATCAAGTTTGGTCCTGATTCATAGTGAACTGTACAGGGTTTCAAGGAGAAGCTGGTGGGTTTGAATTGCCAAATTTGTAATTAGCAAATAGTTCAGTACTTATCCTACAGCACCACACCAGGACTCCTCATAAAAGAAACAGTATCTCCTCATGGGCACAATGAAGTGTTCTGGCATATCCATTCTTCACAATGTTATCTATCCATAATTTGTTAATGATCCACACAATTGAATGCCTATGTGTAGTCAATCAAGCTCAAGTAAACATCTTTCTGGTATTCTCTGCTTTCAGCCAAGATCCATCTGACATCAACAATGATATCCCTAGTTCCATCTCCTCTTCTGAATCTGATTTAAATTTCTGGTAATTCTATGTCAGTGCAATCATTTTTAAATTATCTTCAGAAACATTTTACTTACATGTGATATTAATAATATCATTCAATGATTTCTGCATTTCATTGGGTCACCTTTCTTTGGAATGGGCACAAATATGGATCTCTTCCAATTGGTTGGCCAGCTGGATGTCTTCCAAATTTGTTGACATAGATGAGTGAGTGCCTCCAACACTGCATCATTTCAATTTGTACTGTTTCAGTTTGTTGAAAAATTTTAATTTGTGTTCTGTCCGTTCCCGGACCTTATTTTTCACTAATGCCTTCAATGTTACTTGGACTTCTTCTTTCAATACCATTGGTTCTTGTTCACATACAACCTCATGGAATTATAACATATATAATTATATATAAGATATATAATTATAGCATAATATAACATCAATCAATTATTTTTAGTACAGTGACTCACCTATTCCTTCTAACTTCTTTTGATGTTTCCAGTGTCATTCAATATTTTCCCCATTGTTGTTGTTTTTAGCTGCCATCAAGTTGATACCAAATCATGGCTACCCTATGCACAACAGAACGAAACACTGCCCAGTCCTGCTCCAACCTCACAATTGTTGCTGTTTCAGCTCATTGCTGCTGCCACTGTGCCAATCCATTTAATTGGGGGTCTTCTCTTTTCCTCTGACCCTCCACTTCACTAAACATGATATCCTTCTCCAGGGACTGATCCCTTTTGACAATATGTCTGAAATATTGGGAACTGAAGAAAAAATTCAAGCCTCGACTTTCGTTATTGAAAGATTCTCTGGACAAATTATTGAATGATGCAGAATGCATCAAGAAAAGATGGAAGGAATACACAGGGTCATTGTACCAAAAGGAAATGGTTAATGTTCAACCATTTCAAGGG
>NW_006408563.1:6493277-6496702 GCF_000296735.1 Chrysochloris asiatica | reverse complement strand
CTGATAATGCCCTGTATAAATTTTTTAAGAGTTGGTAGATTTGAACCACAACCTTGCGGTTAGCAGTCCAGTGCGTATCCTATAGCGCCACACCAGGAATCTATTATATTTTGCTAATCCTGCACAGTGGATATTTTTCAGTTGAGAGAATTAAAATTTGGAAGTTAAATGACTTTTCTAAGGCCTTGTGACTGGCTATTGATGGTTGTGTTCTGTTGGGTTGGTTCTGACTCATAGTGACCCTGTGTAAGGTTTCTGAGGCTGTAAATCTTTAGGGGACCAGAAAATCTCGTCTTTTTCCTGTGTAACAACTGGTAGATTTGAACTGCTGCCCTTGTGGTTTGCAGCCCAGTAGAGCTGCTAAGGTCACGTGTCTAGGGAGTGGCAAACCAACCCAACTTGTGTGGCTCTCAAGCCTGCTCTCCCTTCATTAGCACACATGCTAATTCAGGTATGGTTCAAACGCTTAAACCACCTTGATTTTAAATCTCTTGTAATTTAGAGTCTATGAGTTTATGACATGTGCATCAATGCACAGTAGTAAAAAGGGATAAATAAAACTGTATGACGTTTCCTTCCCACCTGTGTTTTTACTTTCCCTTAATTTTTATGGGGGGCGTTCAGAAATTGAAATGATGAGTAGATCTTTAAAACTCTTCTAGCAAACAAGTGAGCACTGTGGTTTTCACACTCAAATCAAACCCAAGGCTGTTTTCTGAGTCTAGGTGGGCCTTTACAGATGTAGTCATTTATAAATTAAATGGGGCATGTGCCTGGCTTCTGGAGCTGGAGTGGAGAGAATGAGCCATGGCTTCTGTGGGGGTGTGGGGTTTGTGCTGGGGGAGGCATAGGTGGTGTGTAGTAAGGCAACTCCTAGTCCTCAAACACCTCTAGGTGTTTGTAAGGATTATAAATACTGAATATGATACAAGATGAAGGAAGGAGAGAAAAGAAGGGTATGAGAGTTGTGTTTGGTCTGAGAACTTAGGATCTGAGTCATAGAAGCATGAAAACCTTTGTGAGAAGGGGAAGAAGATGTGTGCTGTAGCTGGGTATGAGTGCAGACATATGGGTAGCAGATTTGTGGCCTAGAGAGTATGTTGGAACTTTTTCATATTCCATCTGTGATCAGTGACAAAACTAAACCAGTTACTGTCAAGTTGGTGTCAACTCATGGCAACTTCTTGTGTTTCAGGATAGAACAGGGACACAGAGAGTTTTCACTGGCTGGGTTTTGGATCACCAGGCTTATCATCTGAGGCGTCTCTGGGTGAATTGAAACTGCCAGCTCTTCAGCTAACAGTTGAATTTGTTAACTCAGATCATCAACCCTTTGCACCACTCAGGGACTAAAACCACTGTCATTGAGTTGGTTCTGAGTCATTTCGGCTAGTAAGCTTACAGGGCACAATAGAACTGTGCTGCTAACACGCAAATCCGTGACTGTTAGCACCGTCTTATTCAGAGTACAGCACCTAAAGGCAATCGTGAACTTGAAAATATATAACTGAAACATTAGCTCTTGAAAATCTATAGTAAAGAGACGTATGATTAAGAATTCACATAATAGTTCTATTCATAAGCACGAATAATTAGGTATGAATTTTAGTGATTGATTAATAAAAATCTTCCCTATAGGATTTACTACAGGGAGAAGTGTTACTTGGGGTTGTTTATATTTCGTTCCCTTGAGTTATGTTTGTTGATGTTGTTAGTTGCCATCGAGTCGGTTCTGACTCATAGTAACGTTATATAGGGTTTCCAAGGAGCAACTGGTGGGATTGAACTGCTGACCTTGTGGTTCATAGTCCAGTGCTGATCCTACGATGCCACCAGGATATATGGTGGGGTTAGCTCTGTAGCTTTTGATCTAGTCAAACATTGCTTGGGAAAATGTGTTATTTCATACTTGGTAACAGAATTTCAACATAACAAAAATTAGAGCAAATATTCTCAGAATCAGGTAACAGGAAGTAGGAGAAGAGAATGGAAAGGAGTGAGCAAGAGTACTTGATAGAGATAGTGCTGTGCAGAGAAAATGGATGAGGAGTTCAAAAATTCAGGGAAACATTACAGACGATGGTCTTTTCAAAAAGTCACAGTGTCCATTAGCATATTAAAGGTTCTGAGAATAAAGACACGAATTCAACTTGGTTGAAACAGAGTTTTCAAAATAGTTTTGGTCCAGTTATGTTTTTTGCTTTAATTTTTAAAAATATCTATTAATAGCTCATGGAACTAATGTTCTGAGTAGACATTTTGGGAACTAGGACCCTCTTGATTCTACCTTTGGTCTCTATTTATTATTGTTGTTGTGTGCCATCAAGTCAGTTCCAACTCATAGTGACCCTGTATAGAGCTTCAGAGAGCTCATTGTGGGTTGGAACTGCTGACCTTGCAGTTACTGGTCCAGTGTTTATCTTATATGACCTGAGTTTTCCATTTTAAAGCTGACAGAATTATAAATACTAATTTTATCACATATACTTTCTCTATTGACTTCATGACAGCTCCTTGAGGTAGATTTTATTGTTCCCATTTTACAGATGAAAAAACTGAGGAGTATTGAAATGGCTGCATCTAAATGATAAACCGATATTGATCATGCTGCTCCAAGTGTTTTCATAACAATTTATATACTTGACTATATGTATATAACTAATGTGGAGGGGGGCTGATGAGAGAAAGAGAGAGACAGAGAGAAGTTGGCAACTGTCTAAACATTAGTGAAGGTCTTAGTCTTGCTCTGGGCAACCAGCATTCCCAGTTAGAGCAGAGGCAATGGTGTGGAGAATATTACTGCTTTCCTTGGTCAATATTCAGATCCAAGAAATTGCACTAAAGAACCTAAAGAAAACCAGTGTAGTTTAGGGATGAAAGGGTAGACTGGGTTTCTCTAGAAGATCAGACCGAAGGGTGTGGAAGTCAGCCATCTTTAATATTTCCAATAGACTGGAAAAATTGTTTAGTTTGATTATTAACATGGACTCCATTGGCCATAATATTTATTATGATTTAAGTTATCCAGTATAAAAATTCTTATCTAAACACTTTAATCATTGAGAAGAAAAAACACAAAAAGAACCACTAATGAAGTACAGACTATTTTATCCTTGTTTGCCAATTTGACCATGGATAAAACAAGCGTTAAAAAAAAAAAAAAAAATTATTTCCAGAAATATTTTTAAATAATCACTGTCAAAAGTGATAAACAATAATTCTTAATGACTTGGCATGTGAAATTGTTTTCACAACACTATTTACAGGAATCAAAGGTTTGATCTTTACTGTATGTGCCTGTGTGCCTGCATCTAATCTATGTATGCGTACTTGAGCAGCCACATGAAGCATGACATAGACTACAGGGCTTTGATGAGTCAAGAAACATAACTTTTAGGACAAGTTATTACATTCAAGAGTAGGAG
>NW_006408563.1:6485113-6493177 GCF_000296735.1 Chrysochloris asiatica | reverse complement strand
GGAGGGCCCTGGGACCATCAATGGAGAAGAGCAGAGAGTGGGACCCTACCCAGAGAAGCAGTGAGGCCTGAGATGGAGGCAGAGAAGATGATGTGAAGAGATGGAGTGGCTGGGGACTTGAGATCCAGAGAGGGAAAGGGGCTGTGTGCCGAGGACCATAGCGGAGAGGGCACCCTTTGATTGGGTGATGATGCATGGATGGGATGGTAACTATGGCAATGAAACGATGTATGATAGAATGAATGTAAAATTAATGTTCTCCCATGTAAACGATCACACAATTCACAATAAAACGTTTATTTAAAAAAAAAACCCACTACCATTGTTTTGGGGCGATTGCCCAGATGTATATACTATATATGGAAACGCAAGGAATCATGAAGAACAAAGAGTAAGGATCTGGCCACCAGGCTGTCAGGGCTGACTATTTAGAGCAATGTATTATTGGCCAAGACAAGTAAGTTGTTGTTGTTAAGTGCCGTTGAGTTGGTTCCAGCCCATAGTGACCCTGTATAGGGTTTTTGAAGAGCAGCTGGTAAGCTTGAACCACTGCAAATGGCTTTGCAGACTGGTACATTAACCCACAGCGCCACACTACACAAGCATAATATTGGGCAATGGAGTCCTGGTGTGGTGCTGTAGGATACGCTCTGGACCGCAAAGTTTCTTTGAACCTCAAGGTCGGCGTTTCAAACTCACCAGCTGCTCCTCAGAAACGCTGTACAGAGTCTCTGAGTCAGGATCTACTGGACTGCACTTAACAACAACAATATTGAGCAAAGAAAGTATATACTGTATGAATCCATTTATATAAAACTCATTCAGGCAAAAATCAATTTCCGTTAGTAGAAAAAAACAGTTACTTTTGGGCATATAGTAGCTGGAAGAAGGGCTGAGAGGCTTTCTGAGGTCTCTTAATCTCTTTTTATGATCTAGGTGTTAGTTAAAAGTGTACATTCAGTATGTGAGAATTCATTGTTTCACTTTTGTTATGACACTTTTTTTTGTAGGCATATAACTAATGAAAATAGTTTTAGACAATAAAGATTAAATACATAGTTTTAAATCAAAGTATAAAAAAATGAAATATGCAAACATCAGATTACTGTTGATGGACAACATTACAAAGTTTGAGGGTTGAAAATAACCCATGGAACTATTTCCTATGCATCAGGGTTTGCCTACTGCCAAAGAACATCTTGATACAGATGCCGCCAGGAATGTTGCTCCTTTTGGTTGGGTACTCAACATCTCCCCCTACAGGAGCTGGAGGTGCAAATCCTCTGCTTGTGTTGGCTGTAGTAATTTGTTTAAGTCACACTTTGTCACATAGAAGTAGGCTCTGGCAGCCTTCATAATTTTGTCAGGTAGCCATGGAGACGCCGTGTTGCTCCAGAAATTCATAGCCTGCAAAAGGAAAATGGAAACATTTCAAATGCATCTTCACTCCTTGTCTTTGGCTTGCATTGGTAAAAGTAGATGCATAAAAATAAATAGAACAAGAACCAAGTACCCAACCCAATTAAGAAACTCAGTCAGACAGAATCCAGCATTACAAATTCTGATCCTGTAACAGGCAAGTTTTTCATCTTGATTCAAGTGGCCATTCAGGAACTGCTTATGCTGAGAATTAGATGCTGCAGGAAATGTACACCCTCTATTTTGTAAAAATTTATATGCTGTCTAAAGCAGTTCAAGAGTTTAACACAGATCACAACAGCACAATACGTCATTTAGTTGTAAAAAACAAAACAAAACAAAAAACCCCCACCAGAGTTTACCTAAAAAGAGAAAGGGTAAATATATTAAGACTCCAGAGTTGACAGATTGCCACACTTGGGTAAGAATATTGCTATAAGATTTCTAGTTGCTAAAGTTACAAGAGCAACACAAAGTTACATATTTTCTATTTCCTGACAACAGGAAGCACATGAATCCCTTAGGAGATAGACGTTTTATTCCCCCTGTGAACAGGAAAAGATAAAACATTAACTTACTGCCTCCCCTCCCAGGAGACCAGCTAGAATGTTAATCGAGTGGGACCAATATTCTGATTTCCCCCCATCCTCAGATAGGTCCAAACCTAGCCCCTCCCCATTTCTATCACTGTATAACTCTGTATTGAACCTACACTCAGGGCTCAGAATCTGGAGAAGTTAGCTCCTCTGAGCCAGCCGGCTTAATAAACCTGAAACTTTGCTACACCTCTCCGAATGGCCTCGGTTTCTTCTGTGACAGATCTAAAACTGCTGTAATACCTGCACTAAATGATATCAGGAATGAATGACCTAGGTCTTTTGTAAAACACAAAGAATGATGGAATGAGTTGAAACTTTAATTCAGCAGTATAAATGATATTGAAACAAACCCTCAGACGACTCTTGAATTAGCTTTCTATAAAGACAGAGCATAACTATAAGAAGTAACAGTGCAGTTGTTTCTGCTACAGATTGAGTTGACATGGTGCAAAAATTCTTTTTCGAGGAGTTTAGCTAACAGGCGATAGAGATTCCCTAGCTTTAGTGTGGCTTTGGGACCGTAATACAAAAAATGTGGATTCTTAAGCCTTTTTCTCAGAACTTTAGTTTCAATAGATCTGAGATAGAAACCAGAAATAGGCATTTTCAACCTTGTCCCCACAAAGAGTTTGAGATGGACATTGTCTATGGATCAAATTTTGAGAAACATGAATGGGATAACATAAGTGGGCTTTGTCAAGGTACTATTTTGGTTTCTTTATGGTTGGTTGTTGGTTGTTATGTGCCGTGGAGTCGGTTCCGACTCATAGCGACCCTGCACAGGATTGCCGAGGCTGTCAATCTTTACGGGAGCAGAAAGTCTCATCTTTCTCCCGCGGAACAGCTGGTAGTTTCGAACTGCTGACCTTGCAATTTGCAGCTCGATTCGTAACCACTACACTACCAGAGCTCCTTTGGTTTCTTTATAGTGGTGAGAAATTAACTGGATGTATTTAATAGCCCATATAGAGTTGAAACTCATCTGGCAGAGAAAGATTTCCAGAGTTGTGGGTCAGGCATTGTGCTAGAAACTTTGCTTATAGTGACTCATTTTATAACCAAGACCACAAGCTGTACTTCTTTTCATGACACATTAGATTAGATGCCCATTTAAAGTATGTGCTATTAATTGCTTAGAGAAAAAGTCTATTACATCATTCTACTTACAGAATTATGTGAGCTTGTGGTATGTCCAGAGTCTCAAGAAAGTGTATCCTTAGATGGTTCCATTTTTTTCTATTGCTCACAGTGACAAAATACAGTTAGAAATTCATAGCCTGTGTATCTATTTAAAAAATCTAAGCTTTGGAATTATTTTAGCAACTGGGAAATCTTCTAAACATGCCAGTGGTCACCATGAACTAACATTGTGGAGATGCATACGAGTGATGGGCAAGAAAATGGAGAATATGACCAGAGTGCTCCTCAACTGTGGTCACCAGAGGTTGTAACCAGGATTTTGGTTTTGTTTTAAAAGAAATAACATAAACAAAAACTCACATGGCTACTTGGGCCAAAGAGTTACTAACTTTTGTGCTTTGTGTTACTGCACACCCAAAATGCCTTTCTGACAGTCTTATCCACAGATAATCCCAACAATAGTGGTTCAGCATGAAACCTTTGATGGTCCACACAAGAGATTTCCAAACCATGAGTCTTACTTTTCCCCTCATCATGCCAGAGCCATCAGTCTTGGGAGAAGTAAGGAGAAGTACAGTTCTTTCGATTAAGAACTACTTGTGGCGTTGTGGGTTAATGCGCCAGATTGCAAAGCCTTTTGAACTGCAAGGTTGGTGGTTCAAGCTCATCAGTGTCTCCTTGGAAATCCCCCTGTACAGAGTTGCTATGAGTCAGAACCGACTCGACGGCACTTAGCAACAACAACAACAACTCCCATATCAATCTAAAAATCTTATCAGACCTTTGCTTTGTCTTCACAACATGAAACAATGAATTGAACTGATTTTCCCCCCTTCATTAAGTGGTGGGCTTTAACAGCTGTTTCATCTCAACGCTCTTATCTTGATTATTTGCAATTTCACATTTGGCCCTGATAATGTTATCAATTCTTCTTGTTAAAAATATAATCTCATCAACTAAAATATTTTGGCTATGTTTTACTTAGGGGACTTTTTCTCTGTTTTTCTTTTAACCTCCTAAAAGCAAGCAGCCAAATTATTAGCTCATCTATTTTGGCAGAATAAAATGATGAACGGAACTGTTTCAAACCCTTGGAAAATGTAAAACTTCAGAGAAATAGTATAACAATATCTAGCTTATAATGGCTGTTTATGTCTTTCTATAGGATGTGTAACTTCATCCTGTGGAAGGATTTCCTTCTTCCTAAATCCCCCAAGGTCTCTGACTGTGTTCTCGCTTCCTTTTGTGCTGTTTGTATTTAAAAAATAATGCCCAAGAGGAAGATAGCCATCCTTCTGTTGCTTTGTGGACAGGCATGCCTTCTCGTGAAATTTCTGTTTCCTCTTCCTTATAAGTGATGGGATGAAGAGCTGAGTTTAAGCACATTATCAAAATTGTACAGTAAGTGGCCAGTAGTCTTTCAAAGGTTCAATTACCAGTGGTGGAAAGTACAGTTGGAAGCTAGGTATTGCATCATCTGGCCCAGCCCATTCTCTGCTGAACAAAGGACATTATTTTGTAAAACATTTGCAGATGCTTTTATTTCAAGTGACATATGCATTTGTTTCAATGGAGGGCTTCAATATGCAATTCTGAAATTTTTCTTAGTATGGAAAATCCTATGAAAGTTCAATGTACCCTGGAGTATATTTGAAGGAAAATGTTGTTAAGTGCCATCGAGTTGGTTCTGGCCCATAGTGACCCTGTATAGGGTTTCTGAGGAACAACTGGGTTTGAACTGCCGACATTGTGCTTCACAGTCCAATGATGATCCTACAGCACCACACCAAGAGGGAAAATAGTTGAGTCTTAAAGAAGACTAGCAAGTTGGATTCAAAGGGTGCTTTTTTGGGGTGGGGGAGTGAGTGGGGTGGATTTTCACATTATAATACCAGAGTTTTACATTTACGTTTGGAAAGGAAGGCCTAGGTAAAAGTTTTTTGTAGGCCATGACACTAGTCATGTTGGGTGATTTCATATCTGTATTGAACATTGTAGTCCAAGCATTTAAACTGGTACTCTTAATAAGAAGTTTCCAGATCTAATTATGAGATGTTCCAGGAAAGCAAGGGTCAAGATGGATTTCTACAATCAAAGCAATTTATTTATGATTTCAGATTGAAGTTCCTTGAAAAACTCTTATTTGCTGCAGAGCAATAGAGATAGATGGCAAAAATCTAATGATTTTTATGTTTAATGTAAAGGTTAATGATAAATATTGTTGCTGTTACTAAGTGCCATAGAGTCAGTGCCAATGCATATCTACCCTATATAGGGTTTCCAAGGAGTGGCTGGTGAGTTTGAACTGCCGACCTTGTGGTTCAAACTGACCTTGTGGTCCAATGCTTATCCTATAGCACCACACCAGGACTCTAGTGGTAAATATTTTGTTGTTGTTGTTAGGTGCCATCGAGTTGGTACCAACTCATAGCCACCCTATACACAACAGAATGAAACACCTGCTGGCTATTTTATGACCATGGATTAATTGCTCAAGAGATAATTCTTGGATTTAATAAAGGAAAATAGGAGGTTTCCGGTGAGCCAGTTAAAATTTTGAGTGTGCTTCATCCTCCTCCTCTGCCATGTAGGAAAGTAATTTGCAGAAAAGAGAGATAAGAAAACTGCTTAAGCAAACCAAAGAAATGAAAAAGTAGAAAAAGAGAAAGTTGTCTTTGACTATCCTTATGATTCAGATTTTTTGGGAATTTCTGTGTATCTCCTGGTCTTTCGTTGACAAGCCAAAATAAACAGAAATACTAGGAAGAATTAGTTCAGATTTTTTAAGTATAGTTTCAGTTCCCCACTTTCTCAGAATTGATGACTAACAATTATTTCCCTATGATGACTCACTATGCCAACCCCTTTTGGTTTGCTAGTTACGTTTCTTCTAAGTGCTGGATGAAATACTTGTATTGGAGTCAAGAATATTCAACTACTCAATTAGCATTAATTTCTTGCTAACTCACAAAATGCTCTGTGCTAGGTACTGTGAGGATGATATGGAAATGCAAACGATGACTTCTTCCAATAAAGATCTGTCGTTGTTAAGTGCTGTTGAATCAGTTCCAATTCATAGTGACCCTGTATAGTGTTTCCAAGGACCAGCTGGTAGGTTTGAACCGCTGACATTGAGGTTCAAACCAATCTTGTGGTCCAGTGCATTATCCTACAGTGCCACACCAGGATGCTGTAAGGATCTAGTTCTTTACGTTCTTCATTAGAGTCCTCTGCTTATGTCAAGCCAATTCACTTGTCCACAGACAGAATGTATTCCTCCCTCATTGGACAAGTGAATAATGTCCTTGATACCATCTTTAGCATAAATTTTTTACTCATATTTACTCTAAGTTGTTGCTGTGCATGCTTTTCCCCTGGAATGCCTTTCCCACACCACTCTGGTAACTCATATCCTTCAAGAACAGCTCAAAATTCAGTTATTTCAAGAAGCTGTTTTGTAGGGATTCAGTCTATGCAATTTATTCCACTCCTATGACACCAGCTAATTTGAAGAAATTAATTCCAATTCCAGTTTATTCAATTCAGTTCCAAATCATCTGCAAAGGCATTACTTCTGCCTTGGACTCTGATCTCATAAGTAGAAGGGCAAGTCTTCAAGACTGCCAAGTTTGCCGAAGACACCAGACACCAGCCTAGAGCTTAGGGCTTCCCATGACTCCCTCACTTCTGATCTGCTGGCAAAAAACCCCCACAGGTTCTCTACCCCTCAAAATACCAGCCATAAGCTCATCTCTGCTAACCCTAGCCCCCTTACTTCAGACCTGCTGGCTTCTACTACTTCCTGAATTAGATAAATTCCTAGAATGACTCATAAATCTCAGGAAAACACTGTACTTCTGATTTTAGGTTTGTGTGTGTACATAGGTTTTAATTGGGGGGGGATGGGTAAATATAAAGTGGCTGAACCATTTTGTAGTTCCCAAAGTTTGGCGCTATAGGATCTGCTCCCCAGAAACCCTATACAGGGTTGCTAGGAGTTGGAACTGACTTGACTGCATTTAACAACAACAACAACATAGCAATGTCCAAGAGTTCCAGTTGCTCTACATACTTCTTTTCTTTCTTTAAGAAAACACTTTTTACTGTGGATTGGTTAAAGCTTTACAAGAACAGTTCATCAATTTTGCATTCAACAATTCATACACGTTTTGGTTCATCTCACTGATTACAATCCCCACAATGTAACACCACTTATCCCACTTCCTCTGTGTATTTCCTGTTTTCATTTCTCTGTTCCTAGCACTTCAGAACTCTGTCCCTGGGTAAATGCTGTCCTTTTTGATCTCGAATGGCTGATTAGTCTAATGACTACTATTTTATTATAACAAAAATGATATATATGGAAAGATGTCTAGGGCAAAATCTTGAAAAGGCCCTGATGTGACACTTCTGTGTCCCAAAACAGAATGTGTCGCTCTCCCACGTGCAACCAGGAAGCCCGTGGAGCTTCTGTGTCCAGAGCCTTTATTGGAGTTTCATTACGTAGCCGCGGTTGATTGACTCATGCCTCCTTCCCCTGAGGTTGACTGCTATCATGTAGTGAGTCACTCTAGTCTGGCTAGCCCTTTCCTAAGAGGTACCTCATTAGCATAAACTCTCAGATGTGGTCTGGAGACCTCATTAAAGACATCTCAGTATGAGGGAAAGGAACCAAGGGAACAAAGAACCTCAAGAGCCAAGGACAAACAACTGATTCTTTGGGTGACATTTTTTGTAAATCTCACAGGCAACAAAAGTTGCCTTGAATATTAAATTAAGATTTTCCTTCACATACTTGGAGTTATTTCCACAGAAGTAATGTTGAAAGTTTGTTTAGGGAATGATGTTCTGGGTTTCATGTTATGATTCCTATGTGTTCTACATGCAGTCAAAGATTGTTGTTGCT
>NW_006408563.1:6467154-6484573 GCF_000296735.1 Chrysochloris asiatica | reverse complement strand
CTTCAATCTTTTCTCCATTGATAAGAATGTTGTTGATTGGTCCAGTGGTGAGGATTTTTGTTTTCTTGACATTGAGATGTAATCCATATCGAAGGCTGTGTTCTTTGATCTTCATAAGTAAATGTTTCAAGTCAAAGATGGGTGGGGCTAAATAGCCCAGCTGTTCTATAGGTAATCCTAAAATTAATGATCCTGACAATTGTCCTGTAGCTCAGGTTTAAGGGCACCTGAGGCCAATCTATCCTAGGTACCACCTGCTGCTTTTTATGATGGGACAATAATAATTTTTAAATGAATTATTGGACAAATGCATAATGCCCTTGCCACCATCTTTAACATCTTTACTCTAAGTACAATAAGTTTCATAGAACCCTTCTTTATAATGTACTTTAATATCTGGCTGTGGCACAATGCCAAAACTCACATCAGTAAAATTATATGAAGGGGCAAAACATATGCTTCTGATGGACGAATGTAATATCAAGGAGCCATCATGGCATGGGAGTCCTGGTGTGGTGCTGTAGGAGAAAGCATGGAAGGTTGATTTGAACCACAAGGTAATTGGTTCAAATCTACCAGTTGGTTCTCTGAAACCCTATACAAGGTTGCTATGAGTTAGAACCAACTTGACAGCACTTAACAATAACATGGTGTGTAATGGATCAGAACTTGGCTGCTAACCAAAAGGTCATTGGTTCAGACCCAGCAGCTGCTCTGCAGGAGAAAGATATGGCAGTCTGCTTCTGTAAAGATTTATAGTTCTAGAAACCCTATGGGGCAGTTCTACTGTGTCCTAGAATGTTGCTATAAGTTGGAATCTACTCAATGATAATGGGTTTGATTTGTGATGCTATTTTTAAAAAAATGTTATTTCAGGATGGGTTTTTAGGGTTAATGCGCCAGACTGCAAACCCATTTGAACTACAAGGTCGGCGGTTCAAGCTCACCAGCTGCTTCTCAGGAACCCTATACAGGGTCGCTATGGATCGGAACTGACTCAACGGCACTTTACAACAGCAACAATGCAATGAAGAAATCTTTCACAATTATTTCTTAAACAGCAGCAAATTCTAGGCTACGCGCTAGGATAAGTGAAGATACTTTATAGGAGGCCTGGTGTGACACTATAGGATAACCACTGAACTGCTAACTGCTAGTGGCTCAGAAACCTATACAGGGTCACAATGAGTCAGAACTGATTTGATGGCACTTAACAACAGCAATTGACCTATAAGGCAGTGAGGAACCTGAGAAATCCTTTCAGGATCTATCTATGTGTAAACAGACAGACACGCCCTCTTGTCCTGTCCTATGCCATGGAGAATTAGAGAGTGCGCCTAGATGGTCAGCAGACAGACAGCTTCTAAAAATCAAATTTGGGTCAATGCCGGCACACAGATAAATAGATGATTGTAGTAATAACAAAATTGATAAGGCACAAATTCATTAATTTAACCTTGATCAAAATTAGCTGAAAGCAGAAATGACATTTTAAATAGCAGGAATCTTGAAATAATTAGAAACTCTTAAAACACGTACTTTGGGAATATGAAACACTGAGCTGGCTCTTCAACATTTTGTTTTGAAAAATAAGAAAGTAGTTTAGAAATATTTATATACCAGTTGCCATAAAATTTGGGTTAAATAAATAGCATTTTGTTGCATTTCTGTTTATGACTCTTTAATAAAATAGCAAAGAATTTTCTTAAAATAGTGACAGGACTTTTTAAATAGCCTTAAGGACTATTGTTGACCTGTAATCTTGAGAGTCTGAATGTTTCTTGTATCAGATCACATTTGTAGATATTCTTTGATGAAAACTGCTGATGTAGAGAGCTATTTAAAATCAACATAGGAAGTTGATTTTACTCAACAAATGTGAGTACAGAGATCTCTGTGGGATCTATATTTATTATCCCCTTTTTCCTTATTAACAGAATATTTAGTTGGATACAGGGCTTCCTAGAATAAACGCAGTGAAGTACAGTCATGTGACAAAATTATGGCTGAAAAATGTGAACAGAAGTAATTTTTAAACTTCTGAAAATGTTCTCAAAGGGAGCTGCCCTTTTCCCCCCTTCACCCTTCTTGCTGGTTGGAATATGAATGGAATGTAATACTATCTAGGAAAACGCAGATGAGAACAGAACTCTAGAGATGAAGAAGAAAGAGCTAAAAGGATCTGAATTTTTGATCCTGTACAGCAGGGTCATACTTGCTTAAGGCCTCTTCTCTCCATAATATAAAACAGCCAGCTGTTTTATTTAAGTCGTATTACTGTGGGACTATTTGCATACTGTCAGACCTAATCTTAACCAATCATCCCAGCTTGTGCTGATGTGCTGATCATAATGTCATTGACTTCATTTTAATAAACTCAGAATAAAAGACTCTCAAGATAGTATTAATATCCAACACCTTTTTTCTATACTCTAGGCAGGATATTTGAGCAGTTGTGAACATGAAATACTTCAGAAAAATATTAGCAGGGAATTGGCTTTTTACCAAGTCTGTTAAAGTCAAGACAATGGTCAGAAGCAACAAAAACAATGAGGGAAAATGAAAACACTGAGTTTTTTTGCCATGGTTGTTGTTGCTGTTAAATGCCATCGAGTAGGTTCCAACTTATAGCAACCCTGTATAGGGTTTCCAAGGAGCAGCTGATGAGTTTGAACTGCCAACCTTGCAGTTCACTTACCTTGAGGCCCAGTGCTTTATCCTATAGCACCGTGTCTAGACTCCTGTTGCCATAAGTGGATTCCAATGTATAGTGTCTCTCAGGACAGAGTAGGACTGTCCCAGAGAGTTTCCAATGAGCTCTGGTGGCGCTGTGGGTTAAGTGCTGAACTGTTCAAACCCACCAGCTGCTCCATGGGAGACAGATGAGATTGTCTGTTTAAGGAAAGATCTACAGTCTCAGAAACCCTATATAGGTTCACTACAAGTTGGAAATGACTCGATCGCAGTGGGTTGATCCTTACAGAAGCCGACCACAGAATGGCTGGTAGGATTGAACTACTGCTTTTCAGTTAGCTGAAGAATGCTTAAGCACTGTGCCACCAGAACATCTTAATAGAAGAAAGGGCTTATGATATATAAGCTACAACTATAGAAATATGGTTGCATAGATATCTGGATGTGTATTTTTATGCCTACCTGTTGAGTTCATCCTGATATATGGTGTGACCTTGTGGAGTCCTGGTGTGGAGTTTCAGGATAATGCACTGAACTGCAAGGTCAGTTTGAACCACTCCTCTGAAACCCTGTACAGGGTCGCTACGGGTTGGAACTGATTCAATGACACTTAACAAGAACAAGAACAAGTAGGACAGAGTAGAACTGCCCCCACAAGGTTTCCAAGACTGTAAATCTCTATAAAAGCAGACGGTCACATCTTTCTCTTGTAGAGCTGCTGGTGGGTTTGAATAACTGACCTTTTGCTGAGCAGCTGAGAGCCTTAACTACTGAGCAACCAGGGGTCCTTTGTTTATGCACAGACATTGTTGTTAGGTGCTGTAGAGTAAGTTCCAACTCACAGTGATCCTATGTACAACCGAACAGCACACCGCCCAATTCTGTACCATCCTCACAATCATGCCTGCGTTCGATCCAATTGTGGTAGCAACTGTGTCAATCCCACCTCATTGAAGGACTTCCTCTTTTTTTTTCTGACTCTCTACCAGTTTTGTTTCTCTTCATTTTGAGTTGTGTCCCATCAGCAAATGACTGTGGGCTTTACTCCCATGAGCTTTACTCCATTCGCATCATCACGGTCAACTCTACTCTGAGGCAGCAGCTCTTCCTCAGTTGCATTTTGAGTGCCTTCCAACCAATTTTCCACCACTATATCTGACAGTGTTTCTCTGCTATTCA
The DNA here is from genome assembly GCF_000296735.1 of Chrysochloris asiatica. Lineage (NCBI taxonomy): Eukaryota > Metazoa > Chordata > Mammalia > Afrosoricida > Chrysochloridae > Chrysochloris > Chrysochloris asiatica. Next base: position 6,480,700 of record NW_006408563.1, on the reverse strand, counting down.
TAAGGTTTTCAGTGACTAAAGATTTGGAAGTAGTTTGTATCTCCTTCTTGCTAGTCAGTCTTCGTATGGAAGCTTCTCTGAAGACTGTCCACTGTGGGTGACCCTCCTGGTATTAAAAATACCCACGGCATAGCTTCCAGAATCACAGCAACTCACAAGCCATCACAGTACGACAAACTGACAGACGAGTGATGTTTCAACCATTTCAAGACGAAGCATATGCTCAAGAGCCAATGATACTGAAGGAGGAAGTCCAAGGTCCATTGAAGGAATTGGCAAAGAACAAGGCACCAGGAATTGATGGAATACAAATTGAAATCTTTCAAGAAAGTGAGGTGGCACTGGAGGCACTCACTCATGTTTGCCAAGAAATTTGAAAGACAACTATCTGGGCAATTGATTGGAAGAGATCTGTATTTGTGTCCATTCCAAAGAGAGGTGACCCAATGGAATGCAGAAATCATCGGACAATCTCTTCGATATCACATTCAAATAAATTTTTACTAAAGGTAATACAGAAATGGCTGTAAGCATATATTGACAGAGAATGTCTAGAGGTTCAAGCCGGATTCAGAAGAGGGTGTGGAATGAAGGATATCATTGCTGATGTCCGATGGATCTTGGCTGAAAGCAAAGAATACCAGAAAGATGTTTACCTGTGCTTTATTGACTATGCAAAGGTTTCAATTGTGTGGATCATGACAAGCTATGGACAACACTCTGAAGTATGAGTATTCCAGAACACTTAATCGTGTTCAAACAGAACATGGGAGTCGTTCAAACAGAACATGGGAACACTGAATGGTTTAAAATTAAGAAAGGTGTGAGACAGGGTTGTGTTCTTTCACCATGCTTATTCAAACTGTATTCTGAGCAAATAATCCAAGAAGTTGGTTATATGAAGAAAAACATGGCATCAGGATTGGAGGAAGACTCAATTAACAACCTGTGATATGCAGATGATACAACCTTGCTTGCTGAAAGTGAAGAGGATTTAAACTACTTACTGATGAAGATCAAAGAGCACAACCTTCGGTATGGATTGCATCTTAATGTAAAGAAAAAAGCAAATCCTCACCACTGGACCAGTAAATGACATTCTTATCAATGGAGAAAAGATTGAAGTTGTCAAGGACTTCATTCTTCGTTCTTCTCAACCATCAACACTAATGAAAGTAGCAGTCGAGAAATCAAACGATGTATTGCGTTAGGCAAATCTGCTGTACAAGACCTTTTTAAAATGTTGAAGAGCAAAGATGTCAGCTTAAGATTTTCTGTTCCTGCAAAGACAGACAGTCTCAGAAATCCTACATAGGGTCTCTCTGAGTCAAAACCAACTCAATGGCACTTAACAGCAACAATATAACTCTTCTCTAATTGTTAAGGTGTGGCACTGTGGATTAATGCACTGGACTGCAAAATTGATTTAAACTGGAAGGTCAGCAGTTCAAGCTCACCAGTAACTCCTAGGAAACCCATACAGGGTCACAATGAGTCGGAACCGACTCAATGGCACTTAACAACAACAACATAGATTATTTCCTAATGAGCTAAAATAAACAATACAATTTTTGGATGCCCCAACACATTTCCAAGATTAAGGGTATGGAAAAACAAAAGCAGGATATGTTATAGAAAATATGCATGAAAATACTGCCCCCTACTAAAAGAAAACAAAATAAATAACAGCAGAAACACCTCAACTCTGTTCACAGAAAGAAGACAGGCAGGAAATAGAGTACAGCAAGATGCTTACAGTGGTTATGCTTCAAAAACAGAGTTTTGCATATTTATAAATAGTTCTATTTTTTTGTTGTTGTTAAACTTTCTATGATGCGCTTGTAATCTTTTTATAATGAATAAAGGAAATCAATACACTTTATGTAATTGCATTTCTAATTTAAATGCAAAAATTCATTTTGATAAAAAAGCATATGCCAGAGGATATTAATAGTTATTATTCCACCATATCTGGCATGACCTCCAGCGAGATGGATTGGCAAAGTGGCAGCTTCCATGGGCTCAAGTGTGGCAACAATTGTGAGCTTGGCTCAGGACTGGGCAGTGTTTCATTCTGTTGTGCATAGGGTCACTACGAGTCAGTACTGACTCGATGGCACCTAACAACAACAACAACAACAACAAAAACAACGATATGTGAAACACCAAGTAGTTGCAGAAACGCACACATTGTTGGTAAATTCTCCTTATTGGACCAAAAATCTCTGTATTCAAAAAAAACGGAACTATGAGACACCGCAGACAGAAAAAAAATGAGATGATCTGAAATTAGTATTTTAGTTCTGTTGTCAGAAAAAAAAACTTCCTGGCACAAGGTATTGAGAGGAACAGAAAGGTCAGAAGATATTTCAGAACTAGTATGAAAAAAATAGAAGTACTATCAGACTAGATCTAGAACAACCCCACTTCTCTTTTTGATTAGTTAATTTCACTCATTGATTCTCATTTATTAATACACTGAGTTTGACAAGTTAACCTCTCTGACCCAGAGTTTTCTTTCTTTCTTTCTTTTAAAATTTTGATTATGAATTGGGTAAAGATTTACAGAGCAGATCAGTTCTCCATTCAACAGTTCATACACATTTTGTTTCATATCATTGATTGCAATCCCCACAATGTAACATCACTTGTCTCATATCTTTTCTGTGTTTCCTGTTTCTAGTCCTCTTTCTTTCTTAGCTCTTCTGAACTTTGTCCTTTTTGGTCTCAAATGGTTATTTCAAGGAGTGCTTAGCTCTATAGTATTATTGTTCTCCTTATAGACCTGTCTATTGTGTGGCTGAAAATTGAGCTGTGGGGGCGAGTTCAGTTCCAGACCAGTAGGGTGACTAAGAGCCACAGTCTTGATTGTCCCACCAGTCTCTTCTCTATCCTAGTATCCTATCTTTTTATGAGTTTTATGATTTTCAGTTTTATTTCATGTTTTTCTCCCCCTCTATGTAGGATCTTCTAACGTGATCCCTTTCAGAGCAATTGGTAGTGGTAACCGGATGCCACCTAGTTCTTCTGACTTCAGGATCTTGGAGGTTGATGTTCATGTGGTCCATTGTATATTAGACTAATTGTTTCCATTTGTCTTAGATTTTCTTCACTCTTTTTGCCTCCAGACAGGGAGAGACCAATAGCTGCACATTAGAAGGCCACTCAGGAGCTTTTAAGATTCCAGATGATATTAACCAAAGTAGGATGTCAAACACTGTCTTTATGGACTGTGTTATACCAGCTGATCTTTGTGTCCCCTGAGACCATGGTCTTGAGCCCCTGGGCCCTATGAATTATTCCCTCAGGGTGTTTGATTATATCTAAGAAGTTTTCATAACTTTGTCCCCTGTATCTCTACCACATTCATGATATATTTGCAACATAGGTCAATTGTTGTTGTTAGATGCTGTGGAGTTGGTTACAACTCACAGCAACCCTATGCACAACGTAACAAAATGCTTCCTGGTCAAGCACCAGCCTCACAATTTCTGTTATGCTTGAGTCTATTGCAACTGCCATTGTGCCAATCCATCTCATTGGGGGTCTTCCTCTTTTTGACTGACCGGCCACTTTACCAAGCATAATGTCCTTCTCCGCGGGAGAAAGATGAGGCTTTCTGCTCCCGTAAAGATTTACAGCCTCGGAAACCCTGTTCAGGGTCGCTATGGGTTGGAACCGACTGACGGCACTTAACAACAACAATGTCCTTCTCTAGGGACTGGTCCCTCCTGATAACATGTCTGAAGCTTGAAAGATGAATTCTCGTCACCTAAGGATGCAGCTAAGGAGCACTCTGGCTGCACTTCTTCTAAGCCAGCTTTGTTTATTGTTCATGGTACTGTTAATATTTTTCTTCAACAAAAGTAAATACACATGTACAAAAATCCCCTGTTAAACATATATATATATATATTGTGTGGGGGGGGTATAGTCCCACTCTCCCTTCCACATCCATTCAGCCTGCATGTCTATCCGTGGATCTAGTCATAGATATCACGTTATTGCAGGATTGTGTATATAATAGTATTTACCTCTATTGCCTTTATCTCTTGCATCCCTCCGAGTGTCTTCCCCTGCCTCTCTCATTTACTGCTGCTCTGTCTCTTATTGTATCTTGGCTTTCCCTTCACCCAAGCTAATACACGTTTAGCCTCTAGTTACTAATTCATCATCTCTTTCATTCCCATTCCTGGTAATCATTAAATAATTTTTCTTTTAGTGTGACATTTTATAATAAAATGCAATGTTCATTTTTTCTGTGTGCCTGACTAATTTCATTTAGCAGAATGTCCTCCAGGTCCATCCATGTTATGAGGTGTGTTGCAGAGCTATTGTTATTCTTCAATGTTGCATAGTATTCTGTTGTGTGTATGTACCACAGTTGGTTAATCCATTCATCTATTGATGGACATTTAAGTTGTTTCCGTCTTTTTGTTACTGTGAATAGTGCTGCATTGAACATGGGTGTGCAGATATCTAATTGAGTTTCAGCTTTTATTTCTCTAGGATCTATATCAAGTAGTGGGATTGCCTGGTCATATGGTATTTCTAGTTCTAATTTTTTAAGGAAGTGCCATATTGTTTCCTAACGAACTCTGATGGCAGAGTGGTTACAAATTGGGCTGCGAATCTTAAGGTCAGCAGTTCGAGACTACCAGCTGCTCTGTGGGAGAAAGATGAGGCTTTCTGCTCCCATAAAGATTTACGTCCTCGGAAATCCTGTACAGGGTCACTATGGGTTGGAACCGACTCAATGGTACTTAACAACAACAACATACTATTTCCTACAGAGACTGGGTACCATTTTACAGGTCCACCAGCTGGGTATGGGGTGAACCACAGTTTCTGCACTTGCACAATGAGGATACTACAGGATACTGGTGGTGGTGGTGGTAGTGGTGATGTGCCATAGAGCCGGCTCTGACTCACAGCGACCCCGGATAGAGTTTCCTAGTGGTAAATCTTTACGGGAGCAGAAAGCCTCATCATTTACCTGTGGAATGGCGGGTAGTTTCATACTGCTGACCATGAGGTTAGCAGCCTGACTTGTAACCACTATGCTACTAGAGTTTCACTATGTTGTTATTAAGTGCCATCGAGTCGGTTCCGACCCATAGTGACCCTGTATAGGGTTTCCGAAGCTGTAAATCTTTACGGGAGCAGAAATCCTCATCTTTCTCCCAGAGCGGCTGGTAGTTTCGAATTTCTGTCTACCTGAATGTTCACAGCCCGATTCGTAACCACGATGCTACCAGAGCTCCAATATAGGTAGATTACTACTAATCTTAATTACAGAGTACTTCTGAAGGTTAAGGATAATAAGTATGACCCTTAATAGACAAACAAACAAATGAAAAAACAAAACCCAAACCTGTTGCTGTTGAGTTGATTTTAACTTATGGTTTATTCATGTGTGTAAGAGTAGAATGTGCTTCGTAGGGTTTTCAATGGTTGACTTTTAGAAGTAGATTGAGAAACCTTTCTCCTGAGACACCTCTGAGTGCACTTGAACCAACAACCTTTTGGTTTGAAGAGAGTGTGTTATTATTAATATCACCCAGGAACTCCATAGCACATAATTAAACAAACAAACAACTACAAAAAAGTTGCTATCCAGTGAATTCTGACTCATGGTTGTCCCATGTGTTATAGACTAGAGATGCTCCAGAAGGTTTTCCTGGCTGGAATCTTCATAGGAGCAGATCACCAGACCTTTCTTCTGTGCTGTTGTAGGTTCAAACCACCAACCTTTAGTTTAGAAGTTGAGCACAAATTAAGACATCCAGAGATCTCTTGGAAAACAATGTTGTAGTTAGGTGCCATTGAGTCTTTTATGACTCATAGTGACCCTGTGCACAACAGAATGAAGCTCTGCATGATCTTGTAGCATCCACACGATTGTCGTTGTATTTGTGTCCATTATTGCTGTCACTGTAACAGTCCTCTTGTTTGGGGGTCTTCCTCTTTTTCACTGACCCTCTACTTTACCAAGCATGATGTCCTTCTCCAGGTACTAGTCCCTTCTGATGATATGCCCAAAATATGTGAGACAAAGTCTTGGAGTCCTCACTGCTGAGAATTCTGACTGTACTTCTTCACGACAGGTTTGTTTGTTCCTCTGACAGGTCATGATACTTTGAGCATTCTTTGCCAACACCATAATTCAAATGCATCCATTCTTCCTCAGTCTTCCTTATTCATTGTCCAGCTTTCACATGGATATGAGGTGATCAAAAATATCATGGCTTGGATCAGGTGCACCACAGTCTTCAAAGTGACATCTTTGCTTTTGAATAATTTAAAGAGGTCTTTTGTAGTATATTTGCCCGGTGTAACATGCAGCTTGGTTTCTTGACTGTTGTTTCTATGAACGCACAATAGATACTCAGAAAACAGAACCTGTTGTTATTATTATTAACCACTCTTGGTACAGGGTTTCACAACTATGCTAGTGAAGAGTTGGTACCACACTGTGTTAGATGCTACTTACATAAAACAATGTAGAAAGCTATACATTTCATCCCATTCTACAGCTTCTAAACTGTGTTGTCTTCAGTTGTGCCCAGGGAGACTCGACCTACAGTTCACTAACCTTGCTACTTATACTGGCCTTGCTCAGTAGCAACAGAAAGGTTTCTTGCTCAGAACTAAGTCATCTACAAGAAAGGTAATGATATAAGTTTCAGTGTGAAAGGAAATGTGGGCATGGGAACGCCTCACATTCTTCAGAGTCTGTCACTAGACTTTTTGATAGAAACTCTAAGTGCAAGACTTTCTATAAACACCTGGCAAGAGTAACCATGTGTCCCCATTGTGAATGCATCTCATGGCCACTTGGAATAGGCATTGAGTCTCCAGATGGAAGAATGCTGAAAATGAAATTTTATGTAGTCAAAAGAACATTTGAAAGTCTGGCTATGCATAAGCACTTTATTTAAATTCTGATTCCATGTAGACAAACACTATGGCCTCGGGCACGTGGTAAAGGAAGGCAAGTCAGCTGCATGTTCCCATCCTGGTGGTGATGCTCATTGCCTGCAGTGGTCTCAGCTGTATGTGGTTATTATGAGGGCTCTGTGAGACATGAATGCATGAAACGTGCCTCGTAACTCTGATTTCTGTTGTTCTCAACATCATAACCATCACCCTCATGGTCCTGTGTAATTATCTGAGGGCTTAACCAGGTAAGAACCAGCTCAGACCTCATTCTAGTTGGAGGCAGGATGAGCTTAGTGTAAGTGAGACTGCTCTCAGGTTCTAAAATCTGAGATAGGGAGCCCAGGGATTGTGGTATATGGAGCCTTCTTGCTTTGTTCCCAAGTCCACGTGCTCTAGCAGCTTTTTTTTTCCTGCCTAGAAATCATAGTATTTTACAATAGCTTTTCTTAATGCATTCTCCCTCTGCCCCACAACGCTTCTATGCTAGAACCTTTATGAGCTCTATATAATTCCACTGAGTACATTCCAGATTTGGTTAAAACCCAGCCAGTTGTGGTGAAGCAAAGCCCCACAGTAATTTGAGTGCTACAAATATTCACCATTCACCAAAACTTGGTTTGGGACCTCTCTGAAGCAGTAGCTTTACAGATGAGATTATGGAAACACAGAAAGAGGAAATGACTTGTTTAAGGCCACTCAATTGCAGCAGAGGTATAGAGCAGGAATTTAAATTCATGTCTTGACACTAGTAATCTTGTGTCTTTTCACCACATCACAACCATTGTTATATTTTGGGGTTGGATCGTTGCTTAGATGTGTCCAGATCATGTATAAGGTAGCATTAAAGCCACCACACACCTCTCCAGGGCTTAACCAGAATTTGTGTTTCTATTATGCATAAAGGGAGCAAGGTGGCTCCATAAGACAAACACTGGACTATGAACCACAGGTGTACAAGTTCGAGCCTACCAGCCGCTCTGTGAGAAAAAGATGAGGGAAGCTTTTTTCTTCTGAAAAGATTTAAAGCCTTGGAAACCCTATCTAGGGTTGCTATGAGTCAGAAACCGTTTGAAGGCACTTACCAACAACAATTTTGTATAAACAGTGTCCTGTGCAGGACACCATGATGCTGAGTGGTACCCCTGTGGCCACTGGGAGCAGTTTGGAGACTGTGAAGATGCCTTTGAAAATACTCAGAGATTTCAGAGGCTGGTAACCCAAAGACCCATTAGTTATTTATTTCTTCTTAGGTCAGAGTTATACAATGCTAAGCACACAAGTATTTTCAGACAAGTGAATCACTGACTCAAGTGTTGAATTTTGTGCTGGCATCTGGCATCATGAGGCCACAATTGGAGAGAGTTCCAATTCACAGACAGAACAGCTATAAATATACTTGGATACAAGGATCAGAGACAATGGAAAGTATGAGACTGAGTGCTGTATGCATTCTGCAATGAGAAAAGATTAACCTTGAAATGATGTTGTTGTAGTGAAGTGCTGTTGAGTTGGTTCTGACCCATAGCGACCCTGTATAGGGTTTCCAAGGAGCAGCTGGTGAGCTTGAACAGCCAACCTTACAGTTTGAAGGTTTGAAGTCTGGCGCATTAACCCACAGCTTTATATTTTTTGTCATTGGGTTGGGATTAGGAGACAAGAGAAAAGGGTGCTTTAAGTTGAGAAAGCCTTACATGCATGGTGCCCTAAGGAAACATGGTACATAGGGAAACTGGGAATGATATGGAGTTTGGTGTGACTGGGTTAAGTAAGATGTGTGTGTCTGTATCTGTATGTATTGGCCAGGAAGGGGAAAGACATGCACAGAGAGATGAGGTCAGAATGTTATTTCAAGGAGTTTGGGCAATATCCTAATGACAGTGGGGACCCACAAGGATTTGAAGCTGAAGCACAGTGCACCAGAATTGCAGTTTAGAAAGATTACTCAGGTTGCAGTATGGAGAGAAGTTGGAAAGGAAGTGCAGGAACAGAGAGCAATCCAGCAAATTAAGGGCCTGAACTAAGGCAACAGTTAGCCATTCTTCCTAAGGTTACTGAGAACCAGTTTTAGGTGCTGCCACTGGACAATCCTAAAGAGACATTGTGAGAAATAACTCTTGTTGGCATGGTCTATCTTCAGGACAAAGGGAAGTCTTGGAGGTATCAGGCTAGCATAACAAAAGGAGCTCAGTGAAGGGGAAGAACTAGTTTGACCCACTTGTTATGTGCTGTGGAGTTGATTCTGATTCATAGCGACCCTGTACAGAGTTTCCGAGGCTGTAAATCTTTATGGGAGCAGAAGAGTACACCCATCAAGGAAATAGGGGAAGTTCATGGGGAAAGGAGAAAATGAACTTTAAATGAAAATGCTCCCAGTAAGGACTAGTATGTAGCCTTGGGAGGAGATTGTAAACTCCATAATACCTAGTAAAGGGGAACTGGAAGAGGGGCTTTTTCAAGACAGGGAAATAAAACTATTTGTGGGCTGGCCACGTGGCATGTCTGCCCGTGTCTACTGGGTTGGGTGCCCGATTTCGCAAAATCAAATAAAGAAAACCTCATTCTCGCAAAAATGAGTACAGATTGGATTACTTGAGTATTTGTTGGTATCGCCAATGTTTCTCACAACATGATGCTGGCAACACTTTGCTTACTGCCTCTTTAATTCTTAAAATACATTCCTATGATCATATTAGAAAATCACATTTCAGAGAAACAAGCTTGAAAAATGGGTGCCAATGCTATAAGAAAAATTTGTAATGAGAGGAGAGGAGACAGGGGGAGGGGAGAGAAAGAGAGAAAAGAGAAAAGGCATGTAGATACCTAAGATTTAGACAAGTCACGAAGAGGTCATTTTTAGTTTGCAAAAATATTTTGCAAGAATTGCTTTTAGAAAAACACCCAGGATGTCAAGCTGGATATCTTCTGTAGTGATTAAATATATTTCTGAATGCATTTAAAAAGAACTCATTATTAAATGAATTATCTCATCATGATCTCATGTAATATATATCATGCCAATGAGGCAAAAGGTTATTGAGCCTCATAAAGGAAGCTGATCAGTGTTCTGTGATTTGACCAATATGCATTCTGAGCAGGAGCCAGGACCTAACTTCATTACATCTCAGAGGAATTCACATTTGCTGAGAAGGGATGAAGAAGTGCACAAACGGGGGCAGTCAAGGAGGCTAGGGATAGAAGCCAGGTTGCAAATCCCTGTCCGGAACATGTGGGTAGATGTGACAAATGGGAGAAATATTAGACCACACCATTTCCTAGTGAAAATGCCAATGCAAACTTGTAGTCATAGCAACACAACAGTCGTAAAAAACCCAACCCAAAACAACAACCAAATAAACAAACAACCCTGTGCCATTGAACATCTTTTTCTCTTGAGAAAAAAACTTGACTTTCTGCTAATAAGTAAAGTTTTATAATTCTTTCAATGTCTCATTTATGCATCTTTTCTTAACAAGATTAAGAAAACCTTGTTAAGAGATTTCAATTTCTTTTGAAAAGGTTTTCTTTAAAAAAATTATTATTATTGTGAATTGAGTGAAGGTTTACAGAATAGACCATCAGTCCCACATTCAACAAAAGACACACTGTGTGTCATTACAACGGTGGCAATCCCTTTCATGATCCATCCGTTAACAGGATTTACCTTTATTCACTTTAACTCTGACACTTCTCCCTACCTTCTTCCACTACCTTCATCTTTCCTATGCCAGCTTCCATCTTATTACGCATTGCTTTCCCTATCACCAAAGTTGACATGTGTCTGTCTACCCTCTTCCCCATGAAAAAATTCTCCTTTCCTCCCACACCTGGTAATCTCTGTAGAATGTTTCTTTTAGCAATAAATTATTTTCTTGACTTTATACAGCATTGGTCTCATACAATATTTGTCTTTTTGTGGTTGACTAATTTCACTCAGCATAGTGTCTGCCAATAATCCAAGAAGCTGGGTTATATGAAGAAAAACGTGGCATCAGGATTGGAAGAAGACTCATTAACAACCTGTGATATGCAGATGATACTACCTTGCTTGCTGAAAGTGAAGAGGACTTAAAATATTTACTGATGAAGACCAAAGACCACAGCCTTTGGTATGGATTGCATCTCAATGTAAAGAAACAAAAATCCTCACCACTGGACCAATAAACAACATTCTTATCAATGGAGAAAAGATTGACTTCAAGAACTTCATTCTTCTTGGATCAACCAGCAACACTCATGAAAACAACAGTCAAGAAATCAAACAACGTATTGCATTAGGCAAATCTGCTGCACAAGACCTTTTTAAAGTATCAAAGAGCAAAGATGTCAGCTTGAGGGCTAAGGTGCGCCTTACCTAAACCATGGTATTTTTAATAACCTCATATGCATGTGAAAGCTGGACAGTGAATGAGGAAGACCATAGAAGAATTGACACATTTGAGTTATGATGTTGGAGAATATTGAAAGTACCATGGGCTGCCAAAAGAACCAACAGATCTGTTTTGGAAGAAGTGCAGCCAGAGAGCTCCTTGGAGGCCAGGATGGTCAAACTTCGTCTCTCATACTTTGGACATATTGTTAGGAGGGACCAGTCACTGCAGAAGGATATCATGTTTGGTAAGGTGGAGGGTCAGCGAAAAAAAGGAAGACCACCAGCAAGATGGATTGGCAAAGTGGCAGCATAAGAGGTCTCAAGTGTGGCAACAATTGTGAAGTTGGCTTAGGACCGGGCAGTGTTTCATTCTGTTGTGGATAGGATCGCTATGAGTCAGTACCAACTCAATGGCACCTAACAACAACAACAATGTCCTCCAGGTTCACCCATGTTGCAGATTTATCATTATTCTTCAAGGTTGTGTAGTATTCCATTGTGTTTATGTACCAAAGTTTGTTTAATCGTTCTTTGGTTGATTGGCATTTAGGCTGTCTCCATCTTTTTGATGTATCTGTTGTAGACAACATATTGAAGAATTCTGTTTTCTTATCCATTCTGTTACTCTTTCTTTCTTGACTGATGCATTTAATCCATCTACATTCAGTATAATTATTGATAGATATGAATCAATTGCTATCATTTTATTGTGTGCTTTTGTTGTGATGTTGCTGATTTCTTTCCTCCACATAATTTTCTTCACTGAGTTCATTTTGTTTTTGGGTTTTCTTTTCATTTTCATTCCTGTGGTGTTACTGATAACTATTTTTTTTCTAATTTTCTTCTATTTCATTTTAATGTGAAGGTGTACTAATTTTCTTTGAGATTGTCCTGTAAATTATTAATTTTTTTCCCTGTTTAAAACAGTGTTACCTTAAAATTTACTTGACTTCTTTGTCATTAAGTTCTGTATCTATACAGCTTCCTCTTGTTGCTTTTTAATTGACTTCACTGTAAACTGATAACTCTGGTACCTATTTTCAGTCTTATAGAATTGTTTTACTTAAAATGCATCTATAGCTGGAATGGGGATAGTGATGGGTCCAGAGGATAAGCACTGGATTACAAACCCCAAGGTCAGAAGTTTGAGCCCACCAGCTGCTCCACAGAAAGATGAGGTTTTCTGTCCCTGCATATGTTGTTGTTAGGTGCTATATGTTACAACCTCAGAAACACTACACAGGATCACCATGAGTCAGAACCGACTCCACAGCACTTAATGACAACAATATTTTGATTGAGTTCTGGGTGGTGTTGTTATGCTTGTTAATCTCAGGTTATTGTCTGCTGTTATTGGTTCATATTTTTTGTAAAGTTGGTGTGGTTATCAAAAATTACCTTACTTTCTGTTTATCAGGAAACATCCTAATTTTGCTATCATAGTTGAAGGATAGCTTTGTTGGGTATATGATCCTTGGTTGGCAATGTTTTTCTTTCAGAGTTTTGTATATGTCATCTCATTGCCTTCTTTCTTGCATGGTTTCTGCTGAGAAATCAGTGTTTAGTCTTATTGGTTCTCTTTTGTAGGTCATTTTTATTTTCCCTGAGCTATTATCAGGATTCTTTCCTTCCTTGTCTTTAGTTTTGGGAAGTTTGATTATAATATGTCTTGGCGCTTTTCTTTTGAAATTTATCCTGTTCAGCTTCACGTCTTTCATCATGTTAGGGAAGTTTTCTTCGAACAACTTTGACATTTTTTCTGTGCATTTTATTGCTTATTTCTCTTTTGGAATTCTGATCAGCAACTGATTTTTGGATGTTGATCCTGTAGACTGCCATTTTGCTGAATCTTTTAATGAGTTCCAATAATTTTCTTGCTGAGTTTTTGGGGTTTTCTATATATAGGATCATATATATCATCTGCATATAGAGTTTTACTTCTTTGCCAGTTTGATGCCTTTACTTCCCCTTTCTTGTCTTACAGTTCTGGCTAAGACTTCCAGCACAATATTGAATAGATGGTGATAAAAGGCATTCTTTTCTGGTTTCTGTTTGCAAGGGGAATGCTTTCAGTCTTTTTCCATTCAGAGTATGGTTGGCTGTTGGCTTTTGTGTGCCACTGAGTTGGTTCTGACTCACCATGGCCCTGTACAGGGTTTCCAAGGAGAGTTGGTGGGTTTGAACAACCAACCTGGTGGTTAGCAGCCCAGTGCTGATCCTACAGGGCCATACCAG
>NW_006408563.1:6464653-6466243 GCF_000296735.1 Chrysochloris asiatica | reverse complement strand
GATTTTAGTAATACTTTCAAAGAATCAACTTCTTGCCTTGTTGATTCTTTCTAGTAACTTTTAAGTAGGGTGTTAATTAGTTTCCATGTATCTAATTTTTTTCCACCCCTTGATCGTCCTATTGGTGAGTTCCATTTTATCGTGTTGTGCTTATCCTACAGTGCCACACCAGGAGAGGATTCTTAGGAGTGACGAAATCAAGAAAATAGAAACAAATAATAAGGAAGGAGACGGATTTTGAGGTTTCTTGTCTAGGCACCAAAAAGAGACTAGAGCAATGGATGGATAGAGTGCTGGAGTTAATATTGACAGAGCAGATTAGAGATAGGAAAGAATGGCTTTGAGGATGCCATGATGATTTCTAAAGAGCAGGAATGGGATAGAAGAGGGTCAGGTGACGCAAGCAAGTATAAGGTCAGACCCTGACTATATTCGCAAGTTTGATATCTTATTCGTTATGGATTTCTTTGCATTAATTAAAAATATATATATCACCTGGAAACAGGTAATGGATGTGTACATTTTGTGATACTTAATTGAGTTGTGCCTTATTCATGTTCTGTCCATTAACATGTATGTTTTAATATATCAATAAAAATCACAGAGAAATATTTTTAATCACATTAAGTATTTTAAATGTTAATTTCTGAGTTTTGGGAAGTCAGTTTAAATTTTGTACCTGAGGTGAGCCTGTCATTTGCTTCACCCTTGTGCCTGCCTTACTAAGGAACTACTGCTGCATGTCATCAAGTAGGTTCTGACTCATAGAGGGTTTCCAAGGCTGGGAACCTTTGCAGCAGTAGAAAGGCTCATCTTCTCCCATGGAGTGGCTGGTGGATTCAAACTTGCGGTTAGCAGGCCCATGCATAACTTACTACACTACCGGGCTTTCTTTTTTTTCTAAGGGGAGAAATGTATAAATAAGGAAAAAATTCATAATGAGCATTAAATATTCTGTTTGCAGTCTGAGATCTACTTTAGGTGATCTCTAGGTCCAGAAGTTTTGGGACTTTCTCCACTATCATTTCCCCAGGCCAAGATGTGTGGGACTGTATCTCATAGTCTAAGAGAGAACAGCACAACATAATGTTTTTCTTTTCTTGACTGCTTTGAAGATTTTATTACCAGTCTTTTGCAATTTGATTATGGTATATCTTCATGTAATTTTCCTCTTATTTCTTGTGTTTAGGATTGGTTGAGCTTTTTAGATTTGTGGGATTATAGTTTCATCAAATTTAGAAACATTTACTTTATTGTTTCTTTGAACTCTTTTTCCTTTCCCCTGCTTTCCTTCAGAGACTCCAGTATTCTGAAAATCTGCATATTAGACAGTTTGAATAGATTCCACAGCACACTGATGTTCTGTTCCTTTCTTTTTTTCTCTATAGGTATCATTATTGTTTTTCTGTGCTTTCGAGGTTTCCAGAAGTCCTGATGTGGCATTGTGGGTTAATGCACCAGACTGCAAAGCCATTTGAACTGCAAGGTCTGTGGTTCAAGTTCACCAGCTTCTCCTCGGAAACCCTATACAGGGTCGCTATGGGTCAGAATCGACTCGACGGTACTAAACAACAACAATAACATCGAGAT
>NW_006408563.1:6458729-6463496 GCF_000296735.1 Chrysochloris asiatica | reverse complement strand
GAAACCCTTACAGGGTCACTATGAGCTGGAACCGACTCCACGGCACTTAACAACAACAAATAACAACCACCACCAATAATAGTAAGTAGTAAGTGAAATGTTTCTTTCTCCTAGAGAGTCAGACGATTCTTGGGTGGGCTTAAAAATGTGCTTTAGCCATCTCTTTTACTTACCTTGAGATTTTGGATAACATTTCTGAACACAAGAATTATCTATAAACCTCAGTCATAAGTCAGTGATATCTGCTATTACCTATCTGGTCACTCTAGACCTATATTTTCTCATTTAATGTGAAGAATAAATGTGCAGTGGTTTTAAACAGGTGGTTATATGTTAGAATCACCTGAGCAATTTAAAAATACCAATACTAGAGACTCTTGGTATGAGTATGAGTATGAGAATTTTAATTTAAAAAAAAAAAAAAAAGTTCCCTTGTTATTCTATTGTGCAACCAGAATTGAGAACCACTGATCTAGGCTGTTTTGCTCTGACCCCGTTCAATGATAACGTTCTGAGATGGTATGGCTTGAAATTCAGGCAAATTACTTTTACCCTGGAGAAGCCATAAATACAAGCTTTGACAACTGCAATGCATTACCAGTGATTTGGAAATGATTCATGGTTGCAAGCATGATATTTGTATATCTGTTAACATAACTCATTACATCAACAGATCAAAAAGGCATCATATGATCATGAAGACAGATGCTTAAGATACATTTTGGGGGGAAATAAGTCAACATTAATTTTTTATTAAAAAAAGAATTCTCAAGTAACTTTGTAGTTTTTGCTTGCTAAGTTATATTTATTATGTGTTTCTCATAATCAGACTTTAAGGATTACAAATTCCAACAGCCCTGATTGTTCAAAATTCTTTTCAATTAAAAAAAAACTTAAGAAGGTACTTTTCAATGTTAACATGCATGAAGGGATAGAATTTAAAAGAGAAATTTGTTATTTAAAATAATCTTATTGCATTATTTTCTTTTTGCATTTCTAGTATAAAACCTACTTAGTCATGGTGGCTTCTTTTTGAATAGTCTATTTGGTTCCGTTTATTTCCTCCTTTATACTCTTGTTGTTGGTAGGTGCCATCGAGTCGGTTTTGACTCATGCTCATAGGACCCTATGTACAACAGAATGAAACACTGCCTGGTCCCAGGTACCCTCATAATTATGGTTATATTGGAGCCCACTATTGCTGTGTCAGTACATCTCATTGGGGGTCTTCCTGCTTTTTTACTGACCCTCCACTTTATCAAACTTGATGCCCTTCTCCAGGGACTGGTTCTTTCTGACAACATGTCCAAAGTATGAGACACCAAGTATTGCCATCAGCTCTTCAAAAGAACAATTAGGCAGTACTTCTTCCAAAACAAATTTGTTCATGCTTCTGGCAGCCCATGACACTTTCAGTATCTTTTGCTAGCACCAGAATTTAAATGTATTGATCCTTCTCTGGTTTTCCTTTTGTTCTATTTTTTTTTTAAAAAAACTTTTTACTGTGAATTTAGTGAAGGGTTACAGAGCTGAGATCATCAGCTTTACATTCAATAAATCATATACTTTACTTCATTACAATAATTGCAGTCCCCTTCGTATACCATCAGTTGACAGTATGTACCTTTTTTCATTTTAGCTCAGGCATTCTTCTCTGTGTCTCCCACTACCTTCATCTTTCCTCTGACAACCTCTTGTATATTGCCTGCCGTGCCACCCATGTTAACATGTGTCTACCCTCTAGTTCATGAATAATTTTCCCTCCCCATCATCCTTCTTTTATCAAGAAAACCTATTCTTAACTTTTTACAACATTAGTCTCATAAAATATTTGTCCTCACTCATCATAATGTCCTCTAGGTTCATCAAAGCTGTGAGGTGTTTTGCAGATTCATTGTTATTCTTCAATGTTGCGTATTATCCTATTGTGTGTATGTACCATTTAACCATTCTTCTACTGATGGGCATTTAGACTGTGTTCATCTTTTTGATGTGTCTCTTGTAGACAACATATTGAAGGATCCTGTTTTCGAATCCATTCTAGTGCTCTCTGTCTCTTGGCTGGTGCATTTAATCCATTTACATTCAGTGAATTATCAATAGGTATGAATTGATTGTTGTCATTTTGTGGTGCTGCTGGCTTCTTTGTCACACATAATTTTCTGTTCTGAGTTAGTTTTGTTTGTGGGTTTATTTTTCATTTTAATTTCTATTATTTCAATGTTTACTAAATCTTCCTCATTTTCTTCTTTTTATTTAGATGTGAATTAATTTTTGCCTCTGTTTTATCTTGAAATCTATTTGACTTCCTCTCCATTTGTAAGTTCTGTATTTACACTATTACAACACAAAGGTATTTCTTATGAAATCTTTTCCAGTAAGTTTCATCACCGTTTCTTCCTCAGAAATGTCTCTGGCTCTGCATCTTGGTTATTTGTTTGAGCTATTCTTTCCTGTTTCTTCGTGTGAGCTAAAATTGCCTGTTGTCTCAAAGACATTGTGTTGTTGTCGCATTTGTATTTACTTGATAACTGTATGTTGATGTGTTCTGAGGCTCTTATCAACTGTCTCCTGTGGGTGTAATTAGAGAACGGAAGCATGTGAACCATTTTCCATTCATGCACCTCAGTTTAGAGTGGCTTTGACTAGTATTGGCTGCTGTTTATCGTTGACCAGGTAGTATAGGGTGCTGATATTGACTCTTGCCCAGTGTGTGAAGCTTCCAAGGGTATGGTTATGGCTGGGCAGCATGGGCAAAGTTGCTGACTCTTGTTGGGTGGGAAAGAGGAGGAAATCCTTACCTACACCAACACACAAGAAACCAAACCAAACAAGCAACCAACAATGAAAAGAGAAAATAATAAAGGAGAGAAAAAGAAATAAAAACAGGCAGCAACCAGCAAAAAAGAACATAATGACAAAAAAGACACACGAGAGACAGAAAATGGAGCTATGAAAGAGAGAATTCCTGGTGTTGTGCTGTAGGATAAGTACTAGATGACAAGGTTGGTTTGAACTGTGAGGTTGGTGGTTCAAACTCATCAGCCACTCCTTGGAAAGTAGAGGGTCATTATGAGTCAGAACCGACTCGACAGCTCTTAACAACAGCAACAACAAGAGAAAACCAGGAAAGAAAATGAAGAAGAAGAAATTTTAAAAACACTTTTTTAAAATTCTGGAGGGAAGATGAAAAGAGAAAGAGAATAGAGAGCAGTAAAGAAAGATGAAAAGGAAAAGAAAAAAGAAGAGAGGAAATGAGCAACATAAGAAAAGAAGGAAAACAAAGTGAAAGGATAAAATTCAAGGGAATGGAAAGAGAAAAAGGAGAACAAAGAATAAAACAACAAAAGCAAAAACAAAAAAACAAAACCCAAACAGAACCTAAATAGAATCCCTATAGGCCTAGGTGTTATCTGAATTCAGGGTTCTCTATCTGGAAATAGTTTGTGGAGGTCCTTGGTGGAGCTGGTTTCAGTGTCTGTTAGGACCACAGGGCAGCTGGGGACAGCGTGGCTGGTTAGGAGGGTTTCTGCTAGACTAATGCTAGTCTGATGGCATTTCCAGGTTCTGTAGGTCAAGAGCTGAACCCACCTGAATCCAGGCACCAAAGTGGCACAGTAGGCCCCTGTCACACACTGGCATGGCCTACAACCATGTGGCTCTGAACTCCTGGAGAGCAGGGTCTGAACTGGGGGCGGATGAGGTTGGGAGCTGGCCATACCTTTGGTCATCAGGGGAGCTTGATCAAAAGCAGGCAGACCACTGGCAGTTGTCCCAAGGAAGGCATTAGTGAGGTATAAGTTTCATGAACCAAGAGGGTATCAGTGAGGAAGGAAAGATAATATTAGGAGTTGACTTGTTAGGATAAATTCTGATCATAACTCCCCACTACCTAACCCATTCTTCACCCATCAGGCAGAGTGCTTTTTTTCCAGAAAACACAAATAAGATGCTTGTCGGGACCTTGTTTCCATGGTTTCCCATTCGAATAAAATCCATTCTTTTTTTATTTATCTTGAGTCTAAATGGATTCACATCTGGCCCCTTCTGATTCTCCGACTTTATTCTATACCATTCTCCCCCCTGCTCACTACATCCAGCCACACTGACCTTTCTCTTCTTTGGACATAGCAGTTCCATTCTTTCTCTGGGCCTTTGCCTTGGTCTTTCTGGCTGCTTAGAATGCTCTCCTCCACACCTAACCAAGGCTGTCTCCTTCCTTAAGTCAGGCCTCAGATTAAATATCATCTCCTCAAAGATACTTCTCTCCCTGAGCACACCAATCTAATTTGCAGATACCCACACCCACTTGCTATCACACCACATGGCTTTGTTTTCTTCATAACATTCATTGATATCTGAAATTATATATATATGGTTTATAAGGACTTCTGGTGTGGTGCTGTTGGATAAGCACTGAACTGTGAACTATAAGAATGGCAGTTCAAACCCACCAGTTGCTTCTCAGAAACTCTATACAGTGTCGCTATGAGTTGGAACCCTTGATAGCATTTACACAACAATAGGTTTCTAAAGAGTCCTGGTGTGGCACTGTAGGAAAAGTGCTGGACCACAAGGTTACTTTGAAATGCAAGGTCGGTGGTTGTTATTGTTAAGTGCCATGTTGTTATTGTTGTTAAGTGCAGTTGAGTCAATTCCGACCCTGTATAGGGTTTCCAAGTAGCAGCTGATGAACTTGAACCACCGACCTAGCAGTTAAAATGACTTTTAAGAACTGTAGCCCTCAGCACCACACTAGGACTCCTC
>NW_006408563.1:6457436-6458629 GCF_000296735.1 Chrysochloris asiatica | reverse complement strand
ATATATACCAAGAGGGTATCCTGGTGTGGTGCTGTGGGTTAATGTGCTGGACTGCAAAGTTGGTTTGAAGCGCAAAGTCAGCTGTTCAGGCTCACTAACTGTCCTCAGAAACCCAATACAGGGTCACTATGGGTTGGAACTGACTTGATGACACTTTACGATGATGACCTCCATTTATCTGCAAAAGAAAGATGAGACTTTCTGCTCCTGTAAAGATTTACAACCTCAGAAATTCTATATAATGCCATTATGAATCAGAATTGGCAGTTTTGGTTTTGGGCTTACCTGATTATTTTTTCCTCTGGAAGCTCCACAGAACAGGAAGCTTGCCTGTCTTTGGAGCCCTCTCTGCCAGTGCCCTGGCCCATATCCCTTGTTGCCATAGATACCAGCAACTTCTCACTGCAAGCGACTATGACTTTCTGTCAGAGGCTTTCTCTAGCAAGCTGCGTCCTTTTCAGAAGCAGGCTGGAGGTGCCTGGGAGTTATTGACTGGTGAGAGTTGGTGGTTGAATACCCCAATTCCCTCAGGGGAAAATGCTGAGGTTTGCTTTCCCAGTCTTGAAAGACCCCCAGTAGGGCTGAACTAGCTTAATTATGTTGTTGTTGTTGTTAAGTGTTGTGGAGTCACCTCCTGTGACTGAATAAAATTGCCCTGTAGGGTTTTCCAGACTGTAATCTTTATGGAAGCAAAACCCATGGAACTGTTGGGAGAATTCAAACCAATTCACAACTAGGACTCAAAGGCTAACTACAAAAAATCATTGTAGAGTTAATTCTGACTAATGGTGACCCTTTAGAATAGTGGAGAATTGCTCCTGTAGAGTTTCCAAGGCTATAATCTGCATGGAAGCAGACTGCCACATCTTTCTCCCATGGATTGACTGGTGTCTTTGAAAAGTGGACTCACTGGTTTGCAGCCAAGTGTTTTAGAAAACTCTATGGGGCAGTTCTACCAAGTCACAGAAGAGTATGATGAGTAGAAAATAACCTATACAAGACCTAACAACAACAACACAATGAACTTAGTTAAAACACCAGAGCACCTCAGGTTAACTATAAACCAAACCCAACACAAAACAAAACAAAAACACAACCCGAACCCAGTGTCATATCCAGTAGATTCTGACTCATTTGTTGTTGTTAGGTACCATCGAGTTGGTTCTGACTCATACACAACAGAATGAAACACT
>NW_006408563.1:6417758-6449461 GCF_000296735.1 Chrysochloris asiatica | reverse complement strand
TAGTTTGTTATGATCCTCATAGTCCAATGCTTTTGCGTAGTTAATAAAACACAAATAGACATCTTTCTGGTATTCTCTGCAAGATGCATCTGATGTTAGCAATGATATCCCCTCATTCTATGTCCTCTTCAGAATCTGGCTTGAATTTCTGGCAACTCCCTGTTGATAGTGTTTTTAAAAAAATATTTGAAATAAGTAAGTCATTGGTCTTGCAAAATTCTATCATCCTATCTCTAGTATCATTTCTTTCACTATGGCCATATTTTCCAGCTACTGATTCTTCTTCTTTGTTTCCAACGTTATTCCAATAACTAGCAGTTATCAATGCATCTTGATTGCATGCTTAATCAATTTCAGGCTGAGGAAGTTTGCTTTAGTATTTGGTGCATAAATTTAAATAATAGTGGTATTAACTTGTCTTCCTTGAAGACTTACGGCTATTATCTCCTCACAGAAAACATTGTACTTCAGGATAGATCTTGAAATGCTCTACTCCCTGAACAGTAAACCATATGATTGTTCATTTCTGCTCACTTTTTGTGTTCCATTTAATTTCTAATGACTTCCAATTTTCCTAGATTCATGCTGTGTACATTCCACATTACAATTATTAATGGATGCTTGCAGCTGTTTATTCTTATTTTGCATTGTGCTCCATTAGCAAGTGAAAATCCTGAAAGTTTTGC
The DNA here is from genome assembly GCF_000296735.1 of Chrysochloris asiatica. Lineage (NCBI taxonomy): Eukaryota > Metazoa > Chordata > Mammalia > Afrosoricida > Chrysochloridae > Chrysochloris > Chrysochloris asiatica. Next base: position 6,448,775 of record NW_006408563.1, on the reverse strand, counting down.
TCCATCCACATTTTCAGGTTAACTCTACTTTGAGGCAGCAGCTCTTCCTCAGTCATGTTTTGAATAGCTTCCAATCAGAGGGATTCATCTTTTGGCACTAAGTGGGTTTGAACTGCCAACCTTATGATTTGCAGTCCAGTGCTGATCCTGTAGTGCCACACCAGGAGATGGTAAGAACTGGCAAACAGAAATAAGAATACACAGATACATCAACTGAATGATCTTATTTCTCCTGATATTAAAAATAACTCATTATTACAGAATATTAGGAAAAGACACAAAACCAATGACTTAACATTTATTATTTCCAATATTGCAGGCTCCAATCTATGTGCTTTCCATATGCAGGCATTGCTTAATTTATCCATTGTACTTCCTGTTGTTAAGTGCAGTTGAGTCAGTTACAACTCATGTATAGGGTTCCGAGGTGTGGCTGGTGAGTTTGAACTGCTGACCTTGAGGTTAGTAGTCTAGTGCGTTTCCTACAGTACCACATCAGTACTCATGTACTATAGGTGTTGTTGTTGGTGTTAACTGCTGCCAAGTTGGTTTTGACTCATAGCAACCCTGTATAGGCTTTCCAAGGAACAGCTGTTGAGTTTGAACCATCAATCTTGCAAATCAAACTGACCTTGCAGCCCAATGCATTATTCTGCAGTGCCATTATAGGTGTGCCATAGAGTCGGTTCCAACTTATAGCAACCCTGCAGTTTTTCAGCAAATAATGTACCCTTCAGAAATTTGTTTAGCCAAGACATAGAACCTATACAACCATAGACTTGAAGGACTGCATTACACATTGCTTGGGGACCCCAGTGGCTTTTCTGATGTAATTGTACTAAGAGCTCTCTCATCAGTGGCTTTGATGGTATTTCTCTATTACTGGGCAGGAACATTTTCCTTCTGAATTTTCTTTTGTCCCTTTCTTAATTATTCCTTTTCAGTTGGGGTGAGAATTGGGGTCGCAACAGTGGCAGGGAGACATGGTATCAGGTGAAGGATAGGTACCTTTGGGGATAAGGCAATCTGTTTAGCTGCCTCATGTGCTAGGTTGTTTCCTCGGATTTCAAAAGTGAATCTACTACACTGAACCACTGGTGTTGGGGACCACTGGATTTACAGCCTGGAGGTCTTGGACTAAGCAGTAGCATCCATCCAGCTTCTTTACCAGCAGAATTGGTGTGTTATATTGAGACATGCAGGGCTCAAGGAGTCTGTTGCATACCAGTCCCTCAATTATGGGCTTCAATCCTATCCTTCCTTTGAGGGGAATAGGGTACTGTTTTCTTTTGTTTTTTTTTTTTCTCCAGGATTCTTCAATTCAATATGAATGGGAGGAATCTGTAATTCTCCCTTGTTTCCTTCTTTGGTGCAAATGGTGAGCTGAATTTGGTTCTCCACCCATGGGGTTAGTAGTTAAGGATATATGGGTTTTTTTTTCTTGATTTACCTAAAACCCTAGACCTAGCTTATTCATCAAATCCCTTCCCAATAAATTTGTTCCTGTTTCTGGGATTAAGAGGAATCTAATGGTAGATGTTCTATTTTTGAATTTAACAGCAGTTTCTTAAAAATGTTTAGCTCAAAATCCTTTTCCTTTTACCCCTGAGGTTAGGAGTTCTTCAGGTGTATAAAGGAGACCAGAGGGCTGACTGCAAAGGGATGATCTGGAAGCCCCTGAGACAACTAAAAAAAGGCCACAATTTCAATGTGGCCCCACTTCTAAATTTACTAGGGGCTCCTGGTGGGACCCATTAATATAAAAGAGCCCCTGACCTCCCTATTCTCCATCAAAGGTCATGAGGGGTATTATCTTCTTCTCTTTCTCTCATTCTGGAATTCCTTCTTAAAATATCCTACTTTTCCACATTTAAAGCACCTGTTTTCTCCTCTGGCTGTCTTTGGGTCCCCACTCCTGTTTTGTCCTGGCTGTGGGGTTCGGGATCCTGTGGGGCATTGGTTATTCATCCTCTCCTGAGTTACCTGCCTAAAGGTACACATCATAATTTTGGCTTTCTGCTTTTGTTTCTCTTTATCCTGACTTACTTACATAGGGAAGCTTTGAGCTTCCCTAACAGTTCTTCCAAAGACCTGTCTTTCCAGTTTTCTATAGTTTGTAATTTTTTATAGTTATCAGGCCAACTATTGGTGAAAAAATGGAGTTTTAACATTCCCTGGATCTTCTGGGTCTAGCCTGGCGTATTTTCTCATTTGCCTTTTATGTCTGTCTAGAAACTCTGCAGGTCCTTCATCTTTTCCATGCTGCATATCAAAGGCCTTAGAGACATTTGGGGACCAGGAAACTGATTCTCAGATTCCTTTTATTATTATCTCCCTAAGGTCTCTCATGTTGACATACGTTCTGCCCACGTGTATATTTGGGGGCCTAGGAATTACGAATTGGGCTGTAAACCTCAAGGTCAGCAGTTTGAAACTACCAGCTATTCTGTGGGCGAAAGATGAGACTTTCTTCTCCCGTAAAGATTTATAGCCTCGGAAACCCTGTACAGGGTCGCTATGGGTCAGAACCGACTCAACAGCATATCAGCAAATCACCAGGAATTGGTCTACCTGGTCAGCGATCCCATAGGGATCACCAAGGAGTAGTTTTAACTCCTTTTTTTAAATCCTGGACCTCTGAACTAGTTAGGGGTACATTAACAAACCCAGTTTCTCCTCCTCCTAAGGGAACTTCTCTAAGAGGGAAAAGGGGTTCAGGCTAACTCTTGGGGGGAGGAGGAAAGGGAAGACTTTGTAAATTATTTTGGCACTGTGTGGTTTCTTTTTTAAGTCTCTGCAGGGAGGGGTGTCACACTAGCATGGGAAATTGGGCTTTGCAGTGGGAGCAGACTCAAGAGAGGAGGGCTTGGGGTTGTGAGTCTGGGGTGCAGGGGAAGGGTGGGATTGTAAGGCAGGGATAGGGAAGAGAGGGGTCTCAAGGAGGAGAAGGTTTTTCCTTTTTCACCTTGTCACTTTTTGTTTTAAGTGGAAGGAGGACAATAGGCTCCTGTCTCCAGCATAATCGTGTTCTTATCATTAACATGCTCAGTTAGAAGCTGGCCTAACCAGTCTTCATCTGAACCAGATTTAGGCCCCCAAACAGAGGATTTGAGGATTGGCTCTTGGGTCCGGATGAGACAACAATATTTTATCATTTGTTGTTTTCTTTTTCCCTTGATTCAGACGTTATCAGCCCAATATTTCAACATTACTCCTAACGGGCTATCAAGGGGATTTCCGTCTTTGTTTTCATTTTCCTTGAGGACCATTTTACTCTTGTTACTTCCCATCATGCCTACTTCATTGTGTCTCTCTCTAGAGAGAGAGTGTAAACCACTTCTGGAGGTTTCTTACACTCTTTACTTGCATTTTGTCCATCTCCGGTTGCTTCGCTCAAGGGAACGTTGGAAACCTCTTAGCAATTGGCATGTCGGTATAAACCCCCAACTCAGATTGAGTGGACCACCTAATACTACCCTAAGCTGTATGATGTTGTCACGGAACCATGGATTAGGACTCCACATTCACTTTGTGCCCAGGGCATGTCTCATTCATATACACACAACCTCTAGGATGTCCCGACCACCAAGGAAGTACTTTGTCACCCCCATAACTTTTCTTACCTTGGTCTGTACATGGAGCTACCTGGTTGCCATGGTGCTTGTTTAGGCCTTTTTACTCACATTGCCAAGAGTCCAGATTCATTCACTGCTTTGGGAAGTTTCAGTTACCTTAACCTTGAGGGCTGCCGCAACAAGGCTGCAGGACGCATCTCCGTCAAGGGAGAGGGTTAAAGCCTCTTCCCAAAGCAAATGGGGATCCAATACGAGCCCCCAGCTTGTTAGAAATAAGCCCTGATGCCATAAACAGACACTTGGTGAAACCAAAAGTATCTTGGCAAGGCAAAATTTTAGTTCTGCAGAAGGGTGCATAGCGGCACAGGAACAAACCAGCAAGCCACTGTTCAGCAGAACTGACCGTTTTTTTTATCCCTAATGCCGGTCTAAGGCTGTGTCTCACCCTATTGGTCAGGGTTTTGACAGCATAATCATATCCTTTCCCTATTGGCTAATTCATTCTACTAGGAAATTTGAAAGTGCTACTTTTATTCCAGGAAGAAGTAACAGCCAGGAAAGTATCTTTGGGGCTAGGGAGTACAAGGAAGCTGGAAAGTCTTTCTTTGTTTCAGGAAGCTGTGGTAGCTAAACTATTGTTTAACTCTAAAGTGGGGTCAGAATAGAAAGGAGGCACAGTATATTTTTTTGTAAGAAAAGACTTCTATTCCTGCAAAGGTCAGTAGTTTGAAACTACTGGTGGGGGAAATCCTGGGCTCCGACCCTTCCATCGCATCCAAATTGATTACACAGAAATGCCCAATATAGATTACCTTAAGTATCTTCTCGTAATCGTCAACCATGTCACTTGGTGGGTAGTAGCTGTTTCCTCTACTCATAGCAACTGCCAATAATGTGGTTAAAGCACTTATGGAAACCATTGTGCCCAGATTCTTTTTAATTGAAAACATTGATTCAGATAATGGGAGCCACTTTACCACCAATATTATTAAGAGGCTCATATAAGTCTTAAAAATCAAATGGGAATACCACATCCCCTGGCACCCTCTTTCCTCTGGAAGAGTAGAAAGAATGAATCAAACCCAAAGAATCACTTGACCAAGTTAATCTTAGAAACCAGATTACCCCAGACTAGATGTCTTCCCATAGCCCTTTTGAAGATATGAACAGCTTCTTGGAAAGACATTGGCCTATCTCCATATGAGATGCTTTACAAGTTACTCTACCTGAATTCAACTGCTGACATTCCTACCTTTGAAACAAAGGATCCATTTCTCAAGAACTATGTACTTGGTTCATCCTCTACACTACTTTCTCTTAGGGAAAGCAGCCTCCTAGCACAGATGCCACTCTTCAAGTTTCCAGTATACTCACACTGACCTGGTGAACAGGTGCTGATCAAGAATTAGAAAGAAGCAAAACTCAAACCAATCTGGGATGGACCTTTCCTAGTGCTTCTAACTTCAGAAAGCGCTGCCCACACTGCTAAAAAGGTTTGGACTAACCACACATGAGTAAAAAGGGCTATCCCCTTCCCTAAAAGAAAATGGTCATAAGCGCAGGGCTCACTCCCACCAGACTAACCTTCAGGAAAACCCACTGAAATTACCATTCTTCTCCTTCTTCTTCTTTTTTTTCCCTTAAATGTTTTATTGTGAATTATGTGATAGTTTACATGGGAGAACATTAGTTTTACATTCATTCTATCGTATATCGTCTCGTTGCCATGGTTACAATCCCCTCCCTGCAATCCTTCCCGATTACCCCCAGGTCTAAAGCACATAGTCGCTCTCCCTCTCTGGGTCTAGAGTCTCCAGCTGCTCCATCGCTCCACATCATCATCTCTGGCTCCATTTCAGGCATCACTGCTTCTCTGGGTAGGGTCCTGGTCTCTGCTCTTCTCCCTTGATGGTCCTAGGGACCTCCACTCCTAGACTGAAAAGTGAATCACTCCCCTCCTTGCTATAAAATGTCTACCTTTACATTTCCAACCCTCACAATCAGTCCTGATAACAGCTATTCACTATTGTATCACAAAAGACCCATCTGCATTTCATTGCATCAGCCCCACCTAGTCAGATTGAATACTACTCACTGGAGACTCTACCTTCCTCCAGGCCCTCTGGATCTAGGTTCCCTCTTGAAAGCTTGTAAGCCAGTCACTTCTTGCCTTTGTAGCCCTCCCACCCCCCGTTTTGGGTAGCCAATGTCCAAGTTGCCCATCCCTGTCTACTCTGTGTGTGGAGGGGGTGGGAATGATTCTTGCTGTAAGGACTTGTTCCCTCTTTTGAGCTACTGCTTCCATAGGTGTAGGTCAAGTTCCTTCTTCTTATCCTTACTGAAAGTTACTTTACTATTACTATGACTCAAACTGACTCCCCCTTGACCATCAAGTTTGATTTGTGCCAAGTTTTGTCCTGTGGGAGCTTAGAGAACCAGAAACAGCTTTCCCATGCAGATAAGTATCTTTGCCCCGAACCAGGGTCAGGGTACCAGCCCGCTAGCCCGTGCCCAAGTAGGGACAATGTGTGGTGGACAACCCAGTACCAAGTTTGGACTGTCTCCATGAGAATCATGACTCCAAGCTGGCGACCCCTAAAGAACAAAATATATTTTTATAAAGGGTTTCCCACAACTAACTGTCAAAACTCACAATGCAACCCTGTACTTCTCTCAATGAATGTTCCAACTATGCATGATACAGAGCCAATTGTGGTACCCCGAGTATATGGAATGTTTACCAACATCTCCGGATGAGACCCTGTAGGGAATTTTGCACTCAGACTTGTCACCTCCCAATCTCAAAACCTACCCCAGAAGTCCAGACTCAAAGTTCCCAAAACAATTCAGTTCCAGTGCCATTTTTAAGTCTCAGAAATGACCCTTCTAAAGTAACAATTGTTAAAGTTAAAGACCTAAGACAAACTATAGCTATAGAAACAGGATATGAGGATGTGAATGCCTAGCTGGAATGGATTAAGTATTCTTTTAGCACTCTAAATAAGAGTGATTGTATGGCCTGTGCTATAGGAAGACTGGAAACCCAAATAGTCCCCTTCCTGATGGGATGGTCCTCACACCCCTCATACTCTAAAGGCATGCACTGTATGGTTGTTCTCTTCCAGGACCCTGCAGCCTGGAACAATGAATCCTGTAAATTGGTGCTGTTACTGTTCCCTAAGGTCAGGGGTCCTATGGGTCAGCCCTCGAGGCCCATTAGGCCTCCAGCCTTGAATGCCAATTTCACTTTGTGTCTCTCTAGACATGGGGGAATTTGAATTTTGTAGGAAACTTGATGGGATGTAGTGAGCACAAACTCTTTAGAGAGCTTCAAAATCAGTCAGTCCTAGCTACCCTGCAAGCAGACATCTGGTGGTACTGTGGGAGACACTTATTTGGGGCTCTAATGGTAAATTGGAGTACCACCTGTGCTTTGGTGCAATTGGCCATCCCTTTCACCCTGGCATTCAACCAACTTCCAACTGTGGAAAACAAAGATAGAACTAAAAGGAGTTCAACTACTATCTGAGGATCTTTTAACCCCCATGTTTATATGGACTCTATTGGGGTCCCCCAAGGAGTACCAAATGAATTTAAAGTCAGGAACCAAATAGCCACAGGATTCAATCTGTTTTGTTTTGGTGGTCAACCATTAATAAAACTGTAGACTGGGCTAATTAGATATATTATAACCAACAAAGGTTTATAAATTATACTAGAGGTGCTATTAAAGGAATAGCAGAATAATTAGGGTCCATTAGCAAAATGACTTGGGGAAATAGATTAGCTTTAGATATGTTATTAGCAGAAAAAGGGGGAGTATGTGTTATGATTGGAGCTCAATGTTGTACCTGTATCCCCAACAATACTATTCCTGGAGGTAGCATTACCAAGGCATTACAAGGGCTAACAACTTTAGCTAATGAACTCGCCAAGAACTCAGGATAGATGACCCTTTTTCTAGTCTCATGGAACAATGGTTTGGAAAATGGAAAGGGCTCATTACTTCGATCCTCACCTCCCTTATTATTGTGTTTGGAGTGCTAATAGTATCAGAATGTTGTATTATACCTTGTGTTAGAGGACTAATCCAAAGACTTATAGAAACAGCCATGACTAAACAATCCTCATCCCTACGCCATGCTAACCTTTTACTCTTAGATACTCAAGTACACCAAAGTCAAATCCTTACTGAGTTTGAAGAAAAGAATGAAGAAGTCTAATAAAAGAAAAAGGGAGGGCTGTAGGAATATGTCTTTTCTTTCAAACAAATCCATTGTGCCTCCCTATATTCTGACCTCACTTTAAACAATAGTTTAGCTACCATGGCTTCCTGAAACAAAGATGATTTTCCAACTTCCTTGTACTCCCTAGACCCACAAATACTTTTCTGGCCGTTCCTGTTTCCTGGAATAAAAGTGGGACTTTCAAATTTCCTGGTAATATGAATTAGCCAATCAAGGTAGGACATAATTGTGCTGTCAAAACCCTAACCAATAGGGTGAGACACAGCCTTAGACCGGCATTAGTGTTAAAAAGATGGTCCGTTCTCCTGAGTCGTGCGCTTGCTGGTTTGTTCTTGTGCCGCTACGCACCCTTCTGCAGAAGTAAAATTTTGCCTTGCCAAGATACTTTTGATTTCACCGAGTGTCTGTTTGAGACATTGGGCTTATTTCCAACACCTGGAACTTAGCAGTCCAATTTATAACCACTACACTATTTAATTGCTAGGTGTTTTATATTATTTATTTATTTTTACATACATTTTCTCACGCAAACGGTAGTGTGTGATATACTCTGTCCTATATTGAAAAACTTTTCCTATCACTACAAATAGATCTACCTCAATTTAAAAAATGCATAGCATTCCATTTTAAGGATGCATTACAAATTATTTAATGAGTCTGTTATTGATGAATTGTTTTTGAATTTTTTTTCTGAAGTAAATATCCTTGCATGTGTGTTATTGAGCACATTCCAGTCATCTGTAGGATACATGTCTAGGAGTAGAAATGTTGAATCAAAGGGTATGTATGCCTCTAATACTCTAACAGTGTTCATTTTCCTTCCGGAGCTGCCGAGCCAGTGTACACTCCCTTGTGAGGGCCTTCATAATGAGGTCAGAGAGGAAGTGGCTGGAGAAGAGGAAGGAGGAACAGTCAGAGAATGGAATTTCAGATATGGAGATTCTGGTGAATTCTAGTTCCTGCTGCTCACAAGGTCCAAGGTGTGGCCCAAGAGTATTTTCTTGGTATAAGGCAGAGTGCAGGTGAAGGGTAATGATGCAGTGAAACTGTGAGGCACCAGAATGGCTCATCCACATGGTGAGCTCTTGTCTGTCTTGGAGTTCATCATGATCTTAACTTGTGACATGCAGAATTACAGAAACCTTTAACTTCCCTTTTGACGTAGCAGGAGGGAATGAAACTGGAGGCTTCCAAAGCCCCTTTCAACCCTGTGGTGCAGAAAACTTCACACATGAGCTCTTTGCAGATGAAGCACATCCATCAACAAGGCTGCCTCAGGGGACTTGCAATGATGTCTTAGTTTTTTCATTCTGTCAGCTGTGGCAGTGGGATCGGCAGAGCTGTTTACTCCAACCCTCTAGTGCCAAGTGAGTATTGTTAGTCCTATCAATAACTCATCTTACAACACTGTCTCTGGGTCTCCCAAGTGTCACTCTAACCCTTGTGAACCAGCATGGTCTGGCGTGCCCTTTTCTTAATATTAAAAGCGATAGCAACAGCAATAATAATCCCTGGTAATGGGGAGTCAGGAATTGCTTTTAATTGCAAGTAGCAAGAGACCTGAAATACACTGGTTCTAGCCCGGAATGGGCTCTCCTTTTTCTCACCCAATTTAAATTCCATAGCAGGTTTAGCAGCTCCATACAATTGGTATTGTAGTCGTTTTCTATCCCCTATCCATTTTCCCTAGTTCTGGCTTCTACTCCCAAGGTCCCTTCATGGTTTCTTGATGGCTGCTGGAGTTCTAGCCAGCAGTGTCCCATGCTGGAAGGAGGAAGAAGGGGTCGAAGACAAAATGGAGAATTGACAGAAGAATTTTTTCAGAAACCCCACTCAGTAATGGGAACTCATATGCCATTGGATGGTTTGCAGTCATGTTGTGGTCTCTATCTGCAGGGAGACTGTGCAGGGAGTCCAGTAAACATAGAGTAATAGCTGGGCGCATTGCTGCGGTTTCCCACCTTCCCACACATCCACCAAATCAAGGTTCCATTAGCAAAGAAATGGAGAATGAATACTGGGTAGGCAATTGACAATCTCTCACAGAAGTCTTAGGCACTCTGCATTTTGTATCTTATTTAGTGTTCAGACTTCAAATGTTGAATCCAATCACTGGCACTCTGATCTAGAGGTGACTTCTACTTTGGATCAAGTTGACTCTCCAGGGGTTTGATGCTTCCCACTGCATCCATTAGGGAATTCTTGTTTAGTATATGCTGACAAGAACTTGATGGAATGATTCCCATTTTAGAAACAAATGTAAGAAGTTGTCTGCAATATACCCTTCTCTTCTCTTGGTAGTGAGAACTCCATTAACCCCGCTGCTGGCTTCTCAGTAAATCTCATCAAGGCAGCCTTATTGACAAGACTATAATTCATTGTCCAGTCTGGACACTATATCATGAAGATCCAGGCAGCAACTATTTTTATTTTTGTGCTCACCATCAAACTAACCTGCCATAAAGCTAACAGGGAGAGGGAAGATATACTTAATTCATTTTGTCCCCAGGTAATAGTTGTGTGTGTTAGTATAGTGGTTAAGAAAGTAGACTCTGGAGCTAGCTGGTTTGTGGTTAGATCCCAGCTTTAATATCTATTTGTTGTGTCACATTTATTAACATCTTTAATATCTCTGTACCTCAGTTTCTTTATCTCCCAAATGGGGGTCAATAGCAATGCTTTACTTACCTCACTTGACTCAGGTGACCCTGAGTCAACACATATGAGCAAATACTTTAAAGTGGTACCTATAGTCTGTAAGAATGCAGATTACACTCAACTGTTACCAATAGCAAATTGACCATGGATTCATGGGACCAATGGAATTAAAAAAGAAAAGAAATGAAGTGAGAAGGACACAAGTGAGGGAAAAAGCATGAAAAGACACAGTTAATGGGTTGAAAAATTCACTGGACACTGTCTTTGGCCGGTGAAAAATTCTAGCCACTCGATCTCTTAAATTTGTTTCCCAACTCCAAATTAAGGATAAATGCATTTAGTTCGTTGCATCATTGTGAGGTACTGAGGTAAAGGTAGGGCTTTATAAACTATTATCCACAAACAAATATAATGACAGATTACCAGCTTGAGGTAACCTTCCTGCTCTAATTGTACTGCCCAAACTGATTTGGTGTTTATGACTAAGTCTTGCCACTAAAACCCAGGGAGATTATATAGAAAACCTGGCGAAGGTTCAGGGGCCAAGGGCAGACATGAGGAAGAGTGAGAGTTCTTTTGAAGGGAATTCTGACCAGATATGAACCAGTGAAGATGGCGTGGGGTGGATTGTACCAGGGTCTGAGGAATTTGACTCATTTTCATACAGCACGAAATTTAAAATACCTGGGTGATTTCTTGAAGAAAACTGTGAGTCCTGAATCCTCTTCTTTAATTATGCAACTATAATATAGAAACTAGTGAAGATAATATACACTATTATAGCGAAGATGGGAAGATGGACCAGAGGTTCTCCAGGTCCTTTAGACCCAACTTTCTGTGAGCCCTGGTGGTACAGTGAATTATGTGTTGGACTACTGACCACAAGGGCAGTTCAAATCCACCAGGCGAAAGAGAAGACTTTTTGTTCTGTAAAGATTTACACCCTTGGAAGCCCTACACAGAGTGGCTGTGAGTCTTGATGGCAGTGGAGTTGGTTTTTTGTTTTTTTATTTCTATGAAGTAATCCTGAACTAGGTACTTTATTTGCCAGTCACCTGGCGCCATCTGTGGATCAGAGTGTTTCATTGCAACTACATGAAAGTAAGCTGTGATACTGGGCTCCCTCCTTAGGAACCCATCAGGCCCATCTTTTATGAGTCGGAACCAACTCCACAGTACTTAACAACAACAACAACAACTTCCCTTTTACTTTGTATGTGATGTCGCTGTGTGTGTGTTCACACTCATGTGCCTGTTTTGGTACATGCAATATTAGCAACAATTCTTTCTTTGGGACTAAACTCATTGCTATTGAATTGATTCCAACTCTCCAGTGACACTCTAAGACAGATGAGTACTGCCCTTCAGGGTCTCCAAAGCTGTAAATCTTTATGTGAACAAGCTCCTACATCTTTCTCCCATTGAAAGGGCTTGTGGGTTTGCACCACTGACATCAATTCACAACTGAGCACCTACCCACTGCATCACCAGAACTAGGTCTCATTTAACAGAGATGTTCATTAGGAAATAAGTACCTGGAAACTTGGATTCCATTTGCTAATGTGTTTCTGTTGCCAGGGAATTTTTCCCTCTACATTAAATAACCAAGATGCTATTTTTAAAAGTTGTGGAGGGTTTACATTTTCCCACAGTTTACTGGAAAAGGGTTGGACTAGGAGATGGAGCACTTTCTGCCTGTTGTTCCATGCTTTTTTATTTGAATCATCAACTGGTAAAAAGAAAACCACCGGTTGGCACAAAGGGAGTCTTTAAGTGCCATGAAAGGCAGGAAAGGCAAGTGGGAAGATCAGAGAGGCATGGCAGATTCGAGAGGATCTTTTAAAGGAGATATTATGGGTTCTGGGTTTTAAAAGAAATGATTACAGGAAGAGGAAGGACTGGTAGAAAAGACCACCTGCTTGCTGTGCCCTGTGTCTATGGTTCAGGAGGGTTTTGTATAAAAGAGATGACTTTCTCAGAGGCTGCCTCAAATCAAGCTCCTTTCCTTTGGCTTTCCACGATCTCCATGTTTCTATCACCTGCCCCTTTCTGTGCTAAGCTCCCTCTTCCTCTTCCGGTTCAAACATACTTGTTTCTTTCAGTTTCTGGAAAGCAGTTTCTGCAACAGAATCTTAATTCTGTTGATCTCAACTTAAAAATCACTCCCCCCAGCACTCTCCTGACCCCCTAGACTAGGCTAGCTCTGCATGTTGTACCTACTGTGTATCACATTCTTACTTTTCCTTTGGAATCCTCATCACACTTGGATAATTACTCAAGATCAGTCTTCTCTAGGAGGGGGCTTCACAAAATTCACGGAAAAATTTCATTACCTTTTAATCCCATCTTTCCACAAGTTTTTGAAGCCCTTTGTATATTGTGAACATGGGACCATGTAAGTCTGTTTCCCTATAGTATGCCTCCAGCAGAGGCATATGGAGAAGCCAGGAGAAAGAAAGAATACATTTTTACTATTACCATTATTAGGTTTTCTTTGGAGGTTTATTTTAGAAGCCCAACTAAAGACAACCAAATGCACCTCACACCAGCTCTTGGGGAGTTGAGGGAGAGAATGCTGTGGCTGTTATTTCACAGCATAGTAATAACAGACCCTGTTTTCTGATTCCTCTCTGGTCACGTGGGGAGAAGAACACTGCCATGGATGTCATGGTGTAACTCCCGCTCCCCAGGATGGAGGAGGATGGTGACTGGGCAAAGAGGTACCCAACTGGGGCATGACAAGACCAAAAATTGAGAAAATGGGGACAGGGTTTTTCTACTTCCATTAATTGAGAAAATACATTTCCCAAAGTACAGGGAAGTAGAGAGTAATTGTGTCTACATTGCAACGTATATATATGTTGTTATCGTTGTTAAGTGCCGTCAAGTCCTTCTGACTCATAGCGACTCTGTATAGGGTCAGAGGAGCGACTCACATTAACCCACAGTGATACACCAGGACTCCATTAAAAAAAAAAATATATATATATATATATATATATAACTTTTGCTGTTGAGAAGGAGAAAAGGTATTCCTAGGGGCTAATCTGGCCACAGTGTTGTTGTATTGTTGTCATGTACCATAGAATCCGTTTTGAATCATAGCAATCCTGTATATGGTTTCTGAGGAGTGGCTGGTGGGTTTGAACCACTGACCTTGTGGCTAACAATTTGGTGACTTAGTTATCCCAACTGGCTTCAGTATTTGGGACTAATTGGAGGAGATCAGTGTAGGAAAATATGGTGATTGTCAGGGCTGGAACAAAAGTCACGAATCAGTGTCTGGGGAAGGTCTGAGACTTAGTCTGTGGTGGGATATTTGTTCCCAGGGGAGTGAGTGGAATGTCAAGGTGGTCCTGGAAAACTGTCTACTGTGCTTTGCAGGCCTCATGCATCCCAGGGCCATCGGGGTGTTCTGTCAGCATTATCTGAGACTTCTGAGATGATTGCTCTGGGTTGTTAGCAGAAAGAACCTGGTTTTGCAAAGCTGAGACAAAGTAGATGCTTTTGCTTACAGGACTGATTATTTGATTCCTGGTGGGTCAAAAAGATGTAGAATGACTGAGGAAAGGGAAGGACTCTTAGGTCTCAATGGTCGAAACCTGGGAGGTTTCCAGAGTAATGAAGTCAGGGAATAATGAGGCCCACGAACATCTTTAGGTTTTAGGAAACACTCATAGATTCTGAAAATGTTGTTCAGACTATATATCCACAGTTGACTGCAGCTTTGAAGCTAATTTGGCTAACACTGTAATCCTTATTTTGACAGGTAAAATACCAAATGCCTTCATTTAGGAATTTGTATTTGGTTTGTGCTAACCATCCAATGGAGTCCTGGCATGGCATTGCAGGATAATGCACTGGACCACAAGATCAGTTTGAACTCAGTGTCGGGAGTTCAAACCCACTAGCTGCTCCTCAGAAACCCTACACAGGGTCTCTATGAATTGAAATTGATTTGATGGCACTTAACAACCACCACCACCACCATACAATATTTCATGGCTTCCTTGAGGACAACCTTTTCCTGTCTGATTGTTATTGCTGTGAGGCATCATTGAGTTCATTCTGACTCACAGTGGCCCTAATGACTCACAGTGATAATAGAATGAAATACTGTCTCATCCTGCACTCTCCTCACCAACATTTCTGTGTTGGACCCCATTGTTACAATCACTATGTCAGGCCATCTTATTGAGGGCCTTCCTCTTTTTCACTGACCTTCTACTTTACCACGCATGATGTCCTTCTGCAGGAAATTGTCCCTCATGATAACATGTCTAAAGTATGTAAGACAGTGTCTCACCATCCTTGCTTCTAGGGAGCAGATCTGGCTGTATTTCCTTTAGCTTTTTTTTTTTTTCAAAAAAGGAAAACTTACAACAATTTTATTTTGTTGAAAAAATATACAGTGAAACATACAACTTTCTACATGTACATTTAATAACACTGATTATTCGTTGCGTTTTACAACCATTCTCACCCTCCTTTTCTGAATTGCTCCTCTCCCATTGACAAATGTACTGCCCCATAGGTTTCTACTTAATCTTTTGAATTCCTGTTGTCAGTTTGGTCCCATACAGTTCTAAAAAGAGCAAAATGCTTAGGAAGACATTCTAGTTAAGTTATATGGTTTGGTTTTAAGACTTCAGGGAATATTTTTGGGTTAAAGAGAAAAGGAAGATTTTAATACCATTTCAGGTAACTGTGTGTTGTTGTTGTTGTTAAGTGCTGTTGAGTCGGTTCTGACCCATAGCGACCCTGTATTGGGTTTCCAAGGAGCAGCTGGTGAGCTTGAACCACTGACCTTGCAGTTCAAATGAATTTGCAGTCTGATGCATTAGCCCACAGCACCACACATCTTTTAATACTGCAACAAAACATAACATGTGGTAGTTTTTTAAAAAGATTAGCTAAAATGAAGACTCAATGACTGTATTTCTTCCAATACAGATTTTTTTGTCTTACTGGGCAGTCCATGGTATAATCAACATTCTTTGCCAACACAGTAATTCAAATGCATCAATTCTTCTTTAGTATTCCTTATTTATTGTTTCAGAAACACATGATGTTGCTGAAAACACCACAGATTGGGTCAGGCGCACTGTAGTTGTACTTTTTAATACTTTAAAAGAGGTCTTGTAGAGCAAATTTACCCAATGTAATATGTTGTATGATTTCTTAACTGCTGCTTCTGTGGGCATTGATTGCTGATCCGAATCCTTAACACCTTCAATCTTTTATCCTTTTATCATGATGTTGCTTACTGGTCCAGTTGTGGAGGTTTTAAAATGTATTTATGTTGTGGTGTAATCTACACTGAAGACTGTAGTCTTTGATCTTCATGAGCAAGTACTTCAAGCCCTCTTCACTTTCAGCAAGCAAAGTTGTATCTTCTGAATATCACAGGTTGTAATGACTCTTCTTCCAATCCTGATGCTGTGTTCTTTTTATTACAGTCCAGCTACTCAGATTATTTTAATTAGGATGCAGATTGAATAAGTATGGTGAAGGGATACAACCTTGACAAACAAGTTTCTTGATTTAAAATCAGGCAGTGGATACTTGTTCTGTTTGAATGATACCTCTTGTTCTATGTACAGATTATGAGCACAATTAAGTATCTAAGAATTTCCATTCTTTGCCATTTTATCCATAATGTGTTATGATCCATACATCTGAATGCCTTTGAATAGCCAATACAATACAGGTAAACATGTTTCTGGTGTTTTCTGCTTTCAGCCAAGATCCATCTGACATCAGCAATGACACTCCTCTTTTCATGTGCTCTTCTGAAATCAGTTTGCATTTCTGGCAATTTCTGCGACCATTTTTTTTTTTAAGTTTTAATTGTGAGGTTTACATGGGAGAACATCAGCTTTACACTCATCCTATCATATTTCATTTCATTTTGCTGCAACCATTTTGAATTATTATTATTGTTAGATAATTTCCACATTCCATTAGATCACCTTTGCTTGAAATAGACAGGTATATGCACCTCTTTCAGTCAATTGGTCAGGTAGGTGCCTTCCAAATTTCTGGTTATAGACTAGTGAGTACTCTTACAGCACTGAAGTCATTTGCTAAAGCAGTTCAATCGATATTCCATCAATTCCTGGAGGCTTGTCTGTTTTAAGTACCTTAAGGGCAGCTTGAACTTCTTTTAACAGCATCAGTTCTTGATCATGTGCTACCTGTTGAAATGGTTGAACAACAATTAGTCGTTTTTGGTACGGTGACTGTGTATTCTTTCCTTCTTCTTTTGATGCTTCTGCATCATTCAGTATTTTGTCCATAGAATTCTTCAATATTGTAACCCGAGGCTTGAATTTTTTTGTTTTTGTTCTTTCAGATTGAGAAATGTCAAATGTGTCTTCCCTTTAGGTTTTCTAAGTCCAGGTCTTTGCATACTTCTTTACGATACTTGACTTTGTCTTCTTCAGTTTCTCTTTGAAATGTTTTGTTCAACTCTTCTGCTTTATCATTTTTTCCATTTGCTTTAGCTACTTTACATTCAAGAGCAAGTTTCAGAGTCTCTTTTGACATCCATTTTGGTCTTTTCTTTCTTTCCTGTCTTTAAATGACCTTTTGCTTTTTTCATGTATGTCTCTAATGTCATTCCACAACTTATCTTCAGTCATTAGTGTTCAAAGCATTGAATCTATTCGTGACATGGTCTCTAAATTCAGGTTGTATATACTGAATGTTGTACTTTGGCTTCCATGTTGTTGTTGTTGTTAAGTGCCGTCGAGTCGGTTCCGACCCATAGCGACCCTGTACAGGGTTTCCAAGGGTGTAAATCTTTACGGGAGTAGAAAGCCTCATCTTTCTCCCGCGGAGCGGCTGGTAGTTTCGAACCACTGACCTTAAGGTTCGCAGCCCGATTCGTAACCACTACGCTACCAGAGCTCCTTTAGGCTTATTTTAATTTTCTTCAGCTTTAAGTTGAATTTGCCAAGGAACAATTGATGGTCTGTTTTGCAGTCAGCTCTTGTCCTTGTTCTGACTGATGCGAATGAGCTTCTCCCTTGTCTCTTTTTATAGATGTAGTCCTGTGTTTTTATTCTGACAAGATCATGTGAATTGTTGGACATTTATGTTGTTGAAAAATGTATTTCCAATGACTAGGTCACAGGTTTTATAAAATTTTTTCATGTAATTTCTGCTATTGCAGTCTAAAATTGATATATGCCATCAAGATGTATTGATAATTACTGATGATTGGAATGCAAAAGTTGGAAACAGAGAAGAAGGATCAGAAGTTGAAAAATACAGCTTTGGTAGAGAGGTTGGTAAAAATCTTCAGCTCCTTCATCTTCAACATTAGTGGGTGGTGTGTAAATTTGGATAAAGTTATATTAACTGCTCTTTCTTGTAGGCATATGGATATTATCCCATCATGGACAGTGTACTTTAGGATAGATTTAATTTTTTGACAATGAATGCCATTCCTTTTCAGCTGATCATTCTTGGCACACTAGACTATGTGGGTGTTGTTAAGTGCCATCTTGTCAAATTCAAAATGGCCAATGCCAGTCCATTATAGCTCCTGAATGCCTAGGATATCTATCTTCAAGCATTGAACGTCAGTGATGATTTTTAATTTTCCTAGATTCATACTCTGTACATTCCAGATTACAATTATGAATGGATGTTTGCAGGTGATTCTCATTTTGAGTTGTGTCACGATAGCAAATGAAGTGTTGCTGTGATGCTGGAGGAGATTTCAAATACCTGCTGGGGTCCCCTATGGGGGACAAGTTTCAGTGGAGCTTCCAGACAAGGAAGAAAGAGCTGGTGATTTGTTGTTGCTGTTGCTAAGTGCTATTTGACTTGGTTCCAACTCATAGCAACTCTGTTTAGGGTCTCCGAGGAGTGGCTGGTGGGTTTGAACTGCCAACTTTGTGCCTAGTAGTTCAGGGCTTATCCTACAGTGCCACACCAGGACTCAAATGATCTGTATCCTTTGCTGAAATATCCTATTTGTGGAACACTGGGTAGAGTGGGCAACTTCAGGGAAAGTAGACTATGGACCATGGATTTCCTGAGGTTAACTCTACACTGTCACCCCAAAGATGTAGATCACAACACAAAGAACGTGGAGAGGGTGTGCTTCTATGTCTTCTCTTCTTTGGGAGTTGTCTGGGGCCTGGACTTGGACAGTGAGTGGTATTTTGGAACTGATCTCTTCTAAGAACCCATGTATGGGAGCCAGAGAAGTTGAAGAAGAGCTGAACACCAAATGTAAGCGATCCCTGTGAGATGTCTGAGAGATCTGAAGACCCAAAGAAACAGCACGCATGGATGGCAAGAGATTGGATCTGGGTCCCTGAGCTCCTGTGTGGGGTCACAATAACTCTTGTTTAACTTTTTGGTGAAAACAAGAAATGAGCATTACTCAGTGGGGTAGAGAATGCTGAAAAATGACAGCTTAGGTTCTGGTAAACATACTGTGTCCACTATTACTTTGGCATCATGCATGTGTGCCAGGCTTGACCCCAGACTCATTTGGCCTTATTCCCAGGGCCTATGGTGAAATCTTATTTACTCACATACTTGGTATTGAAAGTATGTCTAATATGGAAAGAGACAGCATTAGAATATACCTTAATATTGTGACACGACAGCACCTGACAACAACAGAAAATTGTACTCTCAAAGCTATTGTGTTAAGCAAATTAGAATAAATTATTTCCTCCTCTTTTTAAAGAGCTGTTGTTGTTATTAAGTGCCATAGCTTATTTGAAATTTGTAATCTATGACACATATAAAGATTGTCTATATCCAGAATACTTAATTATTCAGA
The DNA here is from genome assembly GCF_000296735.1 of Chrysochloris asiatica. Taxonomy (NCBI): domain Eukaryota; kingdom Metazoa; phylum Chordata; class Mammalia; order Afrosoricida; family Chrysochloridae; genus Chrysochloris; species Chrysochloris asiatica. The sequence goes on along the minus strand of NW_006408563.1, from coordinate 6,429,486 downwards.
ATATCTGGAAATGTATAAGTTTATATAAGATTACATAAATGTATTTTATCTGCCTAAAAAATTAACTTTAAAGCACTTTGTTGTTGTAATGTCGAGTCAATTCTGACTCATAGTGACCCTGTACAGGGTTTCCGAGGAGCACCTGAAGCACTTTAGAAAGTTAAAAAAAAAAAAAAATACGATGACCTTTAAAAAAAATAATTATAGGAAGTACCCAAAGAATGCCTGATTAGACACATTAGGATGAATAAGAGTACTGTGTGATTATGTGACTTAACACAGCACTTTTATAAATGTGTGGATATTGAGACCTGTATCTGAATCATTTCTGTATCCTTGGCAAACCTCTTTTTGCTTACTTATGAAATTTCTAGTTACTGTGTGAATTATTTCAAATTTAATTGTGTAAAGATTAATCTAGATTACTAGGAACTTTCATTTTCCTTTAAATATCTTAAGTGAGTTTTCTTTTTCCTTCCTTTATTGTGTTATTGGTTTGATGTCATCCCTCCTCACCCACCCTTGCCTTCGTTGGAATCTCAGATCTGTCTGTAGGGTGATGGTTCTAGAAACTTCCAAACTGGAGAGCTACAGTCTTTAAAACCTTTGTGGGGGATAATTAGTTTTTCCTTAAATCAACAGAGTCAACAGATCCTTATATTTTATAAGAAATAAGGAGAGCCAAATGGGCCATTTCTACTTTAGATTAAAATTTAAAAAAAAAAAAAGGTGTCTTATCTCGCTAGCTTTGAATTGTCTGACTTTGTCACTGAAAGTTTCTAATTCATTTCATTTCACTCTTACACAGAGGTGCAAACTCAGAGTGCAAGACATGTGGCATACGGTGAGAAAGGAGAGTCAAGTGGCAGGAAGAATGACAACAGAGCTGCCACTTAGCCCCCAGAGAGCATCCTCACAGCCTAAATCCTGCTGTGATGGTTCAGGACAGAAGTGGAAGGCTGATCCCTCTCCAAGGCCTCACCTAGAAGGGTGGTGTGGAACTGCCATAAACTCTGTGTGATTGGTTGAATGCGACTGTGCATGTGACCGAAGCCTGGCTTGTTGCGTCGGGTCTGTACAGTTCCACGGTTCTGGCTACGGGAAACCGAGTGGGCCCTAGGGCACTATATACACTTAAGTACAATGGGAATTCTCATGATGATCCTGCAGCCTTGGGATGTATGTTGAGAGATTTAAAAAAAGGGGGAGGGATGGGAATTATGATTACAGAAAGTTTGTAAACTGGCCTTTGGCCTATACTTGATTGGATTCATTAGAATTTTGAGGTGGCATCTCGGGCCAGAACCTGAGTTGAAACTTTTGCATTTGAAAAGATGCAGGCCCACCCACAACTGGCCCAAGGCCATATGCATGTGAAGTGGGATAGTCCAGGGTGGAGGGAACTTGGGTTTTAAAGGTTAATGTGTTTGATTACCTTGTGGACATTGGCTTGGCTTCTGCTTATTATTGTAAAATGTGTAATAGGAATATTGGGAATTATGATTATGGAAAGTTTGTAAGCTGGCCTTTGGCCTACACTTGATTGGATTCATTAGAACTTTGATGTGGTATCTTGTGGCTGAGTTGAGATATTTGCATTTGAAAAGATATGCACGCCTACCTGCCTACCCAGAATGAAGCAGCAAAGTCTGGATCTCTCTGTTGAGTCTTTTCTTGGGAGTCTTCAGCCCTGTGTCTTCCTGCATTCACCTCTGCTTCACTTTGAGATCCCCTTTGGCTTTATTCTGGGTGCACACATCAGGGCATGGTTGTCGTTGGTGTTGTTAAGTAGTTCTTACTCATAGTGACCCTGTGCAGGGTTTCTGAGGCTGCGGATCTTTGCAGGAGCAGAAGGCCTCATCTTTCTTCCGTGGAACAGCTGGTAGTTTCAAACTGCCGTCCTTGAGGTTAGCAGTCCGATTTGTAACCACTACGATATCAGGGCGTGTTGTTGTTGTTGATTGATTTCGAGTCGGTTCTGACCCATGGTGACACTATGTGGGGGTTCCAAGGAGCAGCTAGTAAGCTTGAACCACTGACCTTGTAGTTCAAAGGACTTTGCAGTCTGATGCATTAGCCCACGTCTGTTTCTATTAAGGTTAACCTCTGTATCTAAAATAAATATAGGCCTCAATCTGAAAGAAAAACTCTATAAAGCATAATTCTAACTGGTTTCTATATGGGTACCCTCGTATGACATCAAAGGAAATGGTGTTTTACTGTAATACAGCTTACCCAATGTATGATCTAGATGATGAGAAAAATAATCTTTGAATGGATCCATAAAATTACTATACCATCTCACAGCTTGAATTATTAAACCACTGTCAGATTGTCTATTTGTTTATAAAATTACTATGTTTTTGTCTTGTATTTATGTTTAAGAAACTGAAAATAACCTGGAATTCCAAGAATATGTAAGTTACATTGTGTATATGTACTATAATGCACTTATATCAGTAATATGAAAGCCAGGCAGAAGAAAAATGGCGCATTCTGCTTTATACCATGAAGAAAAGGTTGCAATGTTACTTATGATGCCCTGGCTCTTCAGAACCTGTTCGTTTGAAACAAGTTAGATCTTCTGGCCTCTGCAGTGCTCCAATTCTATTTCTTTAATGCTGATTATAGCATTACTCATGTTACCGCTTCGTCCTTCAGGCTGCTCATATATTGGATTCCATTGACTTTCTCAAAGGTTGTTACTATGCTTCACTGATGAGGGCCACAAACACAAGTCTTCCCCAGAGTACGCAGTGGAATGGGAATGATCATTTATTTTTTGGTCATGTTCAAAATTTTATGGCATAATATGAAACAACACATCTCACTACATTTGTACAGGGTGGTATTTTTTTAATAAATTACAGAATCCCTGCCTTCCATGTATCATCAACAGTGAAGAGGAGAGGTGAAGGACTCATGAGCAAATCAAGAAGAATGATCTTCATCTTAAGACTGACCAGAGGATGCATGGAGTCACCTCATCAATCGGAGGCAGGAGAGGGCATCAGTGGGAAGGATCCACTGGTAGTAAGCACTACCAGTAGGCACTTACCACCCCTTCCTCTGCCCTTAGTGATGTGAACTGGAGGCAGCAATGAAGACAGAACATGAACAGGTTGGAGTCAATCAATGGGATTCCACAGTAACTCCAGTCCCAGGGCTGGTGATGGGTTGGACCGAATTCAATTTCTATTGCTGCCATAACAAATTGCTTTTTATCATTTCTTAGTAGCTTATAACAAAACATTGATTCGTTTGTTTTGTAGATCAGAAACCTGGCAGAGTATGGTTTGATTGGTTTCCTGCTCTAGGTTTCACAAGCTGAATTCCAGGGGTCAGCAGGGCTGCATTCATTTCTGGAGCTCCGGGGATGAATCCAGATGAAACTCACTCAGGTTGCTGGCAGAATCTAATGCCATGCTGCTGTATAACTGAGATCCCAGTTTCCTTACTGGCTGCCAGCCAGCGGTCATTCTAGAGGCTACCCATATTACCTGGTGTCTGGCCCTTTCCTTCCATCTTCAAAGCCCCCAGCAGTAGGTCAAGACCTCCCTCACATTCCAAATCTCTCTTTCTCTTCTACTTCATTTCTCCTGTTTTTGCTTCCAGCTGGAGAAAAAAACCCCCAGCTTTTAAAAGCTAATGTAATTAAATTGGGCCCACCTGGGTAATCCAGGATTGCTGTTGTTGGTAAGTGCTGTAAAGTCGAATCTGACTCATAGTGAACCTGTATAGGATTTCCAAGGGGCGACTGGTGAATTTGAACCACTGACCTTGCAGTTCAACCTGATCTTGTGGTCTAAGGGAAGGACAGTTCTTATCCTACAGCATCACACCAGGACTTTTAAACTGTGTCTGATAGCTTAGTGGGTTACAAGTTGGACTGCTGAAAGTGCCAGCCACTCCTTAGGGCAAAGATGAGGCTTTCTGCTTCGGTAAAGATTTAGAGTCTCAGAAACCTATACAAAGTTGCTATGAGTGGGAACCGACTCCACGGCACTTAACCACCATTGTAACCAATCTAAATTGGAGTACTGGTGTACTGTATGATAGGCACTAGACTGTTAACCACAAGGTTGGCAGTTCAGACCCACTAACCTCTCCTTGGAAATCGTAAACAGGGTTGCTATGAGTCGGAATTGACTTAATGGCACTTAATAAGAGCTCCACTGGTGACCAAGAACTGTGTGCTTTGAACCCACCAGCAGCTCTGCAGGAGAAAGACATGGTAGACCATTTCCATAAAGGTTACAGAAATCTTTATGTAACCAAAAAGTTACAGCCTTGGAAACCCTGTGCCAGGCAGTCCTACTCTGCCTGTAGGGTTGTGATAAGTCAGAATCAACTTCATTGCATTGGACTTGGGTTCATTTTAATTACATGGAGACCTGGTGGCATAGTGGTTAAAGTGCTTACCTGCTAACTGAATGGTCAGTATTGTGAACCCATCAGCTGCTCTGTGGGAGAAGTATGTGGCAATATGCTTCCATGAAGATTGACAACTGCCTTATGAGCAGTTCTATTGTGTCCTATAGAGTTGCTGTAGGGTTTTGCTTTAACCTTAATTACAAGGACATTGTTAAGTACTGTAGGCTAAGCACTGGGTTGTTAATCACAAGATCAGTAGTTCAAACCCATCAGCCACTCAGTGACTTTACAGCCTCAAAAACCCTTTATTAGGTCACTGTGAATCGACTCAATGGCAGTGGCTTTGGTTAAGGATTTGGTTGCTTACTGAAAGGTGTGCAGTTTGAACCCACTAGCTGCTTTGCAGAAGAAAGATGTGTCAGTTTGCTTCCATGAAAAATTGCAGTCTTTGAAACATTATGAAGAATTTCTACTCTGTTCTAGGGTCACAATGAGTTGGAATTTACTCAATGACAACTGGCTCTGTTTGGTTTGGAAGCTTAATTATATCTTCAAAGTCAGCTTTGCCATGTAACATACACACTCAGAAGATCTAGGGATTGGAGCATGGACATCTTTGGCGACAGACCCCTCTTCTGCCTGGCACATGGATTCCTGGTCAACCTAGATCCTGAACTCTTGTGTGTGTCTGATATGAGTGAGATTCATCTCAAATCAGCATGTTAGCACCGTCACGGCAGCCCAGTAGTGCATGTCCTTGTGAGAGAAACACCCCAGAAACAAGCTACTGGCAAGTTGCTCTCTAGGAATGGAGCCTGCGGGGCCAGAGCCGCTGTGTGAGTATGAGTCTCAGTGCTTTTTGGATCACCTGGTTGACTCCATGTGTTTGTATGGGGGCTGAGATGAGGGGATGGAGTATATGGTTGAAGAGGTAGAGAGTATTTCAAAAAAGGGAAAGGGGAAGTTGGGTTAATGTAGGTCACTGAGCTCCTGCCATTATGGCACTGCCAATTCGGATTATTCCCAGTCACTGGAGGGGAACTTAAACAATTTCAAGAAAGACTTTCCAAAGGACTGGTGAGATGCTAGGCCATGGTAGGGGGCTTGCCTGCCTGAGTCTAAGGGAAGGACAGTACTGTATTCTGCAACCAAGCATTGGCATCAGAGTGTAATTCTTCTTCTTCATGTAACATCTATAGGGCGTCTAGCTCAATGCTCTGATAGGGGGTTGCACCGATGAAGCAGTGGCATGTGATAGACAACACAAAGGCTTTCATTTCTGCCAGAGTTGGGTTCAAGTTCTGGGTATACTCATGTTGGCTGGATGATCTTGGACAAGTTTCTTAAACTCGCTGAGCCTGTCTCTTCAATTGCACAGTAAAACAAAGGTAATAACAGTGTACACTGGCACACAGAGGAATGACATCTTTTATTCTACACTCACACCTCCCATTGTTATTCCATCTTTAATATTGTGATGATCCAAAGAGATGGCTCCTGAAATGCAATACACCCAGTGCCATCAGGCTGATTCTGACGTAAAGTGACTTTGTAGGAACCAGGAGAATGCCTCACAGGGTTTCCAAGGCTGCAATCTTGACACTGACAGAGTGGCTGGTGGGTTCAAACTGTTAACCTTTTGGTTAGCAGCTGTTAATCTTTTGGCTAACCACAACCACTGCACCTCCAGGACTCCTGGAACATAATAGGCATACCATGTATTTCAACAACAAGTATGAATTGAGCTTAGTGTTAGGTTGGTGAATGTTTTAAAATGGACTCTTTAGGGGAGAGAAGGAAAGATTTGTATGTAGCCTTTGCCAGTTTCCATAACCCCACAAAGGCTGATTTGAAGCTATCAACACAGTGTCACCGAGTGAGGAGATGGGAAGAGATGCTGACAGTTGGTTCACATGAGCAAGTCAGAGGCATCTCACATTCACCTTGGTGGTGGTGGCGGTGTGCCGTGGAGTCGGTTCTGACTCATAGCAACCCTGTACAGGGTTTCTGAGGCTGTAAATCTTTACAGGAGCAGAAAACCTCATCTTTCTCCCATGGAACAGCTGGTAATTTTGAACTGCTGACCCTGAGATTAGCAGCAGCCAGGTGTCAGGTTCGCTGTTAAGTGTTGGAGACCCAGCTATGAATATGAATGGAGCTTCTGTTTCTTTGCATTCTTTTTTCCCTTCTTCAACCAAAAGTTTGAGTGTCTAAAAGATTTTGTAAATAAAGTGGAGACTTTGGTAGAGGACCGTGAACTCTATAACCTCTTGAGGTGTTTCACAGCTCTTGCCTGAACTTGCACAGGAAGTGTTATTTCTGGCTTCCTTGCCACCACAGAGCTGACTAGGGGTGATTAAGGCCAGAGAAGTGGCTCCTTTCAATGGTTTGGGGCTTGGGGTTGGGGGAGACATTTCATTTCCTGGAGGCTCACTCAGCAACACTAGGAAGGTGAGGTGCTAGCTCATCCATTCACTATCGTGTGGACTGCATGATTCTAGTGAGAACAAGTCATTTCCCAGTCGTGTGAGGTCACACCCCTAACCACTCCCACGTGCTACTTTTGTGATGCTAGGAATTCTAGTCTGACCAGCATCTGGTATTTCCAAATAGGAAAGCAACTGAAATCTTCTCAAAGTAGGAACACTAATTTTTGAAAGTTGTAGAAGAAAGCAGATTGAAAAGTCTGTGCAGAGTACTTGAAAATGTGTAAATTGCTAAAAGTAAAGAGCAAGGAAAAGTAGGTGTTCTCTGCCTCAACTCATGTGCTGTAAGTTGCATTGTGTCATTTCTCAGAAGACAATCTCTTTGCTTAGGGTAAGTTTCCATATAAGGTGGAATAAGGGAGAAAAGTACAGTGTAAGCCTTGTTGTTACTGGTGTTCTAAAGGGGCCATCAGAAATAAGATTAATATTTGTCCTCCTTGAAACTATACCCAATTGAAATTTAATATAAAAACCTGAAACCTCATGACCTTTTTTTGGTGGAGAAGCTTAAAAAATTCATTTGGGACTTGAGGTCATTTTGGTGTGCGCTGTGGGTTAATGTGCCAGACTGCAAAGTTGTTTGAACTACTAGCTCGGTGGTTCAAGCTCACCAGTTGTTCCTTGGAAACCCTATGCAGGGTCGCTATGGGTTGGAACTGACTTGATGGCACTTCACAACAACATAACACATTTGGAAAATGAAAATGTGTTTAATATGCAAAAGGGAACTCAATTATTCCAGAGGATAAGCACTGGACTGTGTACCACAAGGCCAATGGTGGTTCAAGCGCACTAGCCATTTGTGGGAGGTTTTCTGCTCCTGCAAAGATTTAAAAGCCTTGGAAACCCTATACTGGGTCCCTATGAGTTGAAATGGACTTGATGGCACTTAACAACAATAGTAATATGAGAAAAGCTAAACCCCTGAATTTTAAAATAAAGAACAAACCCCTGAAATTGGAAAATGGCTCTAAGATATAAGTAGAAAGGACAAATCAAGACTCAAGGATAGTAGAAGAATGACTACAATTTATTTTTGTAATCAGCACGACATACGTCAGTGTGGCAGGGGCACACTTTCATTTCATAGACATATAGGTGCTAGGTAGTTTTTTGCTAAGTTTTTCCATTCCAGACAACTCTAACTGATTTCTCATGTGCCAAGGATTTAACATTGTCAGTTGGTTTAACAAATTCTACATTTATTATAAAATAATATTATTTTCCAGGTTCGAGCTTGGAGGCTCAATATAGCAAATATGCAGTAAGAAGAACACAACAGAGGGAAACCCAGCCTGGCCCTGAACTCTCTTCACAATTGTTGTTACATGTAAGCCCATTGCTGCTTCCACTGTGTCAGTTCAGCTCCCTGCGGATTTTCCTCTTTTTCATTGACCCTCCATTTTATCAAGCATGATGTCCTTCTCCGGGGACTGGTCTCTCCTGATAGCCTGTGGGAAGTATGAGAGATGAAATCTCATCATCCTATTTTCTAAGGAGCATTCTGGCTGTACTTCTGTCAACAAAGATTTGTTCTTCTGGCAGTCTGTGATAATTGTAGTATTCTTAACTAGCACCATGATTCAAATGTATCAATTCTTCTATGATCTGATTTATTCATTGTCCAGTGTTCACATGCTGTGAGGTTATTGGAAATATCATGACTTGGGTCAGGTGCACCTTAATCCTCAAACTGGTTCCCCTGTTCTTGAACACTTTTATGCCATATGTTGTTTGACTTCTTGAATGGTGCTTCCTTGAGTGTTGATTGTGGATTCAAGCAAAATGTCATCTTTGGCAACTTCAGTCTTCTCTCCATCTATCATGTTGTTACTTCTTGGTCCAGTTGTGAAGATTTTTGTTTCCTTACATTAAAATGCAAACTGTACTGAAGGCTGCAGTTTTTGATCTTCACCAGCAAGTATTTTAAGTCCTCTTAGATTTCAGCAAGCAGAAAGATTCCAGTCATACTGTAAATTCTAGCATTTATGAGTTTTACTGTAAAGACATTATTACTATGTTTCACACTAAGAACACAGAAGTTCAGAGGGGTTAAGTAATTGCCTAAAGCCACACAGGAAGGAGAGCAAAGATTTATACTTTAGGCTATCTAGATATCTTAGTTATCTGTTGTTGTTACCTGCCATCAAGTTGGTTCTGACTCATAGAGATCCTATGTACAGCAGAGAGAAACACTGCCTGGCATCGAGCCATCCTCACAACATGTTTGAGTCCATAGTTGTAGCCACTGTGCAAATCCACTTTACTGAGGGATTTCCTCCATTTCACTGACCCTCTACTTTACCAAGCATGATACACATCTCCGTGGCTAGATCCCTCCTGATAACATATCTAAAGTGCATGACATAAAGTCTCACCAGCCTTATTTCTAAGGACCATTTTGGCTGCACTTCTTCCAGGACAGAATTGTTTGTTCCTCTGACAGCCCATAATACATCCCATATTCCTTGCCAACATCGTAACTCAAAGGTATCAATTCCTCATCTGTCTTCCTTATTCACTCTCCAGCTTTTGCAAGCCTCTGAAGAGGCTGAAAATACCATGGGTTGCATCAAATGCACCTTTATCACTAAAGTGACATCTTTGCTTTCTGATACTTCAAAGAGGTCTTTTGCAACAGCTCCCAGTGCAATATGTTGGTTAATTTCTTGACTGCTGCTTCCATGAATGTTGATTGTGGATCCAAGAAACTGAAATTCTTGATAACATCACTATTTTCTCTGTTTATCATGATGTATCACCACTTATCTGTCCATTTATTGTACTGTGGTGGCTTGCATGTTCCTGAGATGCTGGAAGCTATGCCACCAGTATTTTAAATACTAGCAGGGTCACCCATGGTCGACAGGTTTCAGTGAAGTTTCTAGACTAAGACAGACTGGAAAGAAGGAGAGGCGGACTGCTTCTGAATGTTTAGCCACCAAAAACTTTATGGATGGCCCTACAGTATTGTTAGATACAGTGCCAGATGATTAGCCTCTCAGGTTGAAGGCATTCAAAATACGACTGAGGAAGAAATGCTTCATTAAAACAGAGCTGACTGTGATGTTGCGAATGGAGTAAAGCTTCAAGGACCTTTTGCTGATAGGGAACGCATAAACATTGGTATCCTAGGCATTAGTGAGATGAAATGGACTGGTATTGAACATTTATGAAGAGGAATGGCATAGCATTCATCATCATAAAGAACATTTCAAGGTCTATCTTGAAGTATGATGCTGTCTGTGATAGGATAATTTCCATGCTGTGGGCTAATGCATCAGACTGCAAAGTCGTTTGAACTGCAAGTTCAGTGGTTCAAGCTCACCAGCTACTCCTTGGAAACCCTATACAGGGTCGCTATGGGTCAGAATCGATTCGACGGCATTTAACAACAACAGCAACTAGGACAATCAGTTAATACTACTATGATTCAAAATTTGCGCCAACCACTGAAGCCTATGACGATGATGAAATTGGAGAATTCTATCAACTTATTCAGTCTGAAATGGATAAAACATTCAATCAAGATGTATTGATAATTACTGTTGATTAGAATGCAAAAATTGGAAACAAAGAAGAAGGCTCATAAACTGGAAAATATGACCTGGTCATAGAAATGATGCTGGAGATTGTATGATAAAATTTTAATAGACCAATGACTTCTTCATTGCACATAACTTTTTTTTCCTCAGTTATTTTTATATCACCCAGTTTATTCAGAAAACAATCTTTTTAGTATTTATTCAAATGAATTTGAGATTATAGTTATCACAAAGTACATAGAAATTACTTATATTCTCCAATGAATTCAATAATGTTGAACAAATACTCATAAACATATCAAAATATAAGGACTTTAACATAACAGGACTCTCTTCTTCCAATTTTTTAAACCATCCCCCAACTCCCCCAGTCACTATGTTTGACATTAGGGTTACATGTGCATATAAAAAAAGGTTTGTTAAATTGACCATAAGATTAAAAAGCATAGTGTCTGTTGATACAATTTAAAATTTCAGAGGTAAAGTGGTCCAAATAGGAGCAAATAAGTCAACTTTCTTATGGAATAAAATAAAAATATTAAAAATGCTAAAGATTAATTTCATAAACTTTTCCTGTTCTAGTAGTATATAAAGCGTGCACTATGAGTGTGTGTAAATTAAAACGCTCTGGTAGTGTAGTGGTTACGAATCGGGCTGCGAACCTTAAGGTCAGCGGTTCGAAACTACCAGCTGCTCCGCGGGAGAAAGATGAGGCTTTCTACTCCCGTAAGGATTTACACCCTCGGAAACCCTGTACAGGGTCGCTATGGGTCGGAACCGACTCGACGGCACTCAACAACAACAACAACTCTAGACTGTGAGTCACTATGGCAGGGGAATAGTATTCAAGAAAAAGCCTTGGGGGCAAAAAGATGAGAGGCAGTATGGGTTAACAAAGGACTGTAGTCCTTTAGTAATTTATCCACGAAACTTCCTGGAGAGGGACGGTATGCTACTTTAAAGTTTCAGTGAACTCAGATGTTGGCCTAGGCCTTAAAGTGATGTTTTATTTTATTATTGATTACCATCAGAGTGAGCACAGTCAGAGTGAGCACAGTCCTGAGACTGGTACTTGCCAAACACAGGGAAATAACTATGCCACAAATTACACTCAGGATTTTCTATTGTGTTGTTCTGTTATGTTGTTCATTATGAGGACCAAGTGGGAAGTTCAACTAATTTAAGAACTTTTAATGTGCCCCATAAACTGTTTGAATCAAAGATTTTTTATTTATTTCTCAGCCAATCACAAGTGATTTCCATTTACAATTATTATTATTATTATTTTATTCCATCATATATCATTTCATTGCCATGGTTCCA
>NW_006408563.1:6413795-6416088 GCF_000296735.1 Chrysochloris asiatica | reverse complement strand
GATCCAAGAAGAATGAAGTCCTTTACAACTTCAATCTTTTCTCCGTTGATTCCCATGATAGGGATCTTCAATAAAACTGTTTTTGTGGATCATAGCTTTCAAGTAGATCAATGTTAGCTTTGCATTTTTAACTTGATTACCTTTTCTATTGAAATTTCTCAGATTATTTTCATGCATACATAGTATATAATCAAATGTGGCAAAATCTTCTTGAGTATTCTGTCTTGCCTTATGAGCTGTGTTAATGTCATGATTTCTTAGGCAGCTTACAGCTCTTGGATCTGGTGACCGGCCCACGTTCCAGTCAGAAACAGCACACTTTCAATGACCCACTTACCTAAAAGGTTTTGATAAGTTACAAGTTTTCTGAAAACTGCTTCTGCATTGGATGACTCTGAGCTTGCTCTCTAGTATAAAGATGGTCTATTGAATGGAAGAAATGAGGAAGTAAAATACCTGAACAGAAAAATTTAAAGGGCAACTTGAGAAGACAAAGTCAAGTATTATAATGAAATGTGCAAAGACCTGCAGTTAGAAAACCAAAAGGTAAGAAAATGCTCAACATTACTCAAGCTGAAAGAACTTAAGATGAAGTCTGGCCATCCTGGCTTCTAAGGAGCATTCTGGCTGTACTTCTTCAAACATAGATTTGTTTGTTCTTTTGGCAGTCCATGGTACTTTCAATTTTCATCTAACACAAATGCATCAACTCTTCTGTGATCTACCTTATTCAATGTCCAACTTTCACATGAATATGAGGCTACTGAAAATACCATGATTTGGTCAGGTGCACCTTAGTCCTCAAACTGACATCTTTGCTTTTGAACACCTTAAAGAGGTCTTGTGCAGCAGATTTACCTAATGCAATACACCATTTTATAGCTTTTCTACTGCTTCCATGAGTGTTGATGGCTAATCAGAGAGAAACTAAATCTTTGAAAACTTCAATCTTTTCTCCATTTAACTTAATGTTGTTTATTAGTAGGGTGAGGAGTTCTGTTTTCTTTATATTCAAGTTCAACCCATAACAAAGGCTGTGATCTTAATCAGTATCTTAAATCCTCTTGGATTTTAACATGCAAGGTTGTATTATCTGCAAACAGCAGGTTGTTAATGGTCTTCCTATAATCCTATGCCACATTTTCTTCATTTAATCCAGCTTCTCTGATTATTTGCTCCTCATATAATAAGTGGAGCACACTTTTTCTAATTTTAAATCATTCGGTATTCTCTTGTTCTGTTCAAACAACTGCCTCTATGTACAAGTTCATCATGAGCACAATTAAGTGTTCCAGAAAACTCATTTCACAATGTTGTCCATAGCTTGTCATGATCCACACAATTGAAAGACTTTGCATAGTCAATAAAGCTCAGGTAAGCATCTTTGTGGTATTCCCTGCTTTCAGCCAAGATCCATCTGATGTCAGCAGTGATAGTCCTCATTCCACATCCTCATCTGATTCTGGCTTGAACCTCTGCATTAGTTTGTTGAACAAGGCACCTTGGACTTATTCCTTCAGTACCATTGGCTCTATATCATATGCTACCTCTTGAAATGATTGATAATTGAACACTTCTTTTTGGTACAGTGATTGTGTATAGTTCTTCCATCTTCTTTTGATGTTATCTGCATCATTCAATATTTTGCCCATGTTGTTGTTGTTGTTATGTGCCATGGAGTCAGTTCTGATTCATAGTGATCCTGTACAGGGTTTCCAAGGCTGTAAATCTTTACGGGAGCAGAAAACCTCATCTTTGTCCCGCAGAACAGCTAGCAGTTTCGAAATGCTGAACTTGCGTTTCGCAGCTATTAATATTGTAAATTGAGGCTTGAGTTTTTCTTCAGTTCTTTCAGTTTGAGAAATGCTGACCACGTTCTTCCCTTTTGGTTTTCTAACTCCAGTTCTTTGCACATTTCATTGTAATATTTGACTTTGTCTTCTCGAGCTGTCTTTTGAAAATTTCTGTTCAACCCTTTTGCCTCCTCATTTCTTCTATTTGCTTTTGCAACTCTACACTGGAGAGCAAGTTTCAGAGTCTTTTCTGATATCTATTTAAGTTTTTTCCTTCTTTCTTATATTCTTAACAATTTTTTGTTTTCTTTGTGGATGATGTTTTTGATTTCACCCCACAACTCTTCTGGTATTTATCATTATTGTTTGTTGTTGTTGTTGTTAGGTGCCATTGAGTCGGTACCAATTCATAGTGAACTTATGCACAGCAGAATGAAACACTGCCCGATCCTGGGCCAACCTCCCTATCGTTGCCACGGTTGAGTCCATTGATGCGGCCA
>NW_006408563.1:6408827-6412659 GCF_000296735.1 Chrysochloris asiatica | reverse complement strand
TTAGTGGATGTTTGCAGCTGTTTCTCCTCATTTTGAGTTGTGCCCCATCAGCAAATGATGGTCCTGAAAGCTTTCATCCATGCCATCATGGTCTGCTTTGAGGTGGCAGCTCATCCCCAGTCATATTTTGAGTGTCTTCCAACCGGAGGGCTAATCTTCTGGCACTATATCTGACAATGATTTGGTGCTTTTTTATCATATTTTGGTATTCAATATTCTGGTGCTATCTAACAACATTATACTGCTATTCTCAAGGTGTTCAGTTACTAAAGATTCATAAGTTGTCTATCTCTCCTTCTTCCTAGTCTGTCTTAGCCTGGAAATTCAGCTGAAACCTGTCCACCAAGACTGACCTTGTTGTTATTTAAAACACTGGTGGCATAACTTCCAGAATCAGAACAACACACAAGGCACCATACAAATGACAGCTGAATGATAGACCTGTTTGTTGGAGCATCTCAACTGGTATTCCATTAATTTTTAAAGCCTTGTTTTTTGCAAATGACTTGAGTGCTATTTCAATTTCTTTATTCACTGTTAGTGATTTTGATCATATGCTACCTCCTGAAATGATTGAACATCAACTAATTATTTTTGGTACAGTGGCTCTATGTATTCTACTTTTGATGTTTCCTACATCACTCAAAATTTGCCTGTAATATCCTTCAATATTGCAAGTCAAGGCTTGAAGTTTTCTTATATTCTTTCAGTTTGAGGTTAGTTATCTAGTGTTGTCATAATATAAATTCTACAAGTAGATGGTTGTAATAAATAGAAATTTTTGTTCTCTCAAGTTTATGAGGCTGGAAGTGCGAATTCAAGGTGTTAACTCTGGGGGAAGACTATTTCTCTCTGTTGGCTCTGGGGGCGGGAAATCCTTGTTTCCTTTCAACATCTGTGACTCCAGTGTCCCTAAGAGATCTTTATGTGTCTTGGCATCAATCTTCCCCTAGCCCTAAGAGATTCACTGGGACCATGGTTCCAAAGGACTCCTGGCTCTTCTTTCTTGGTGGCCCCTAGGTCCCTCCTGTGCTCTCTTCTCTCTTCTTTTATCTTGTAAGATAAAAGATGATGTTGGCCACAGCCCTGGAAAGCTCTTTTTACATTGGATTCCTGCTGTAATCTGAGTAGGGCTGCTGCATCCCACCCTATTCCCCTTACAATTGATTGGCTGATCACATTAGATCACCTCATAGGGGATAATTGCATCACTACCTAACTGCCAAACCAGTGAGAATCATGACCCAGTTAAGTTGACATATGATTTTGAGGGTCATGATTCAGTCTATGATATTAGATCTAGCAAAGTGTCATTGTAAAATTTAGAGAACACAGTTACTGGGTTAGGACAAATGCTTATTCAGTCAATCCTTGATATGCCATGCAATATTTGGGAAATATTCTGGACTTACTTATATTAAAAAAAGTATTCTTTGGTAATCTGAAATTCATATTTAATTGAGCATCCTGCATTTTTATTTGCTAAATCTAGTTAGAAAGCTACTTCAATAGTTTAAGTAAGAAATAACAAAAGATAAATAATAGTGATAGAAAAAGGAATTGATAGGAGGGTTGTTATTAAGTCATTGAGTCGATTTCCACCATTAATGACCCTGTGTAGGGTTTCCAAGGAGTGGCTTGTGAGCCTGAACTGCTGACCATACAGTTCAAACAACATTGCAGTCTGACACATTAGCCCACAGCGCCACACCAGGACTCCGATAGAGACGCGCAAAAATTAAGAATGCAAAATAGATAGGACTTGGCAACTGACAGGAGGTAATGAAATGGCTTGTGATATCATATTGTGGAATGATGAAATATGAGACAGAATCTAACAGGCTAATTTTCTAATAGCAAATTCAGATATTTCAAAGAAACCAAACAAAAACCATTTGGCTAACTTGACAGAAAAGTGGCTCTTTGAATTGTTAATCTTAATTAGTTCAATGATGCAAGCATTAAAAGACATTATAATTTCAAGTTAAATTGAATTAAAAATTTAATGCAACTTATACACTTTGAAGAATAATTAATACTTTCATAAATGTATAGAGCAGTTTAAATATTTTAATAGCATTGGGGCTATAAGTCTGCTTTCTCATAACCCAGATAAATGAAAGTCACAGCCTTTATTCTCCCAGGGCATTTTAACTTCATCAAATAGCAGCAGTGTGCTTCATTTCTGGTGAAAAAATAGTCTATGAAAATGAGTCTATTGCCAATCTGGGAAAAATAACTTTTGCTTCATATCAGCCAGTAGGATTAAATGGTGTTTTTCAAGATTCTGTATTCAAATTATTAGGTGGTAGTCTCATATTATTTTAGCACAGTAAGCTGAACTATTGTATCTTATAAAATTTTGATTTCTATATATAACTATTTCTAAACATGTATATGGAGTCTCGGTGTGGTGCTGTGGGATAAAGCACTGGACTGCAAAGTAGGTTTGAACCACAATGTCAGTGGTTCAAAGTCACCAGCCACTCCTTGGAAAACTTATACAGGGTCACTGTGATTCAGAATTGACTTGATGGTACTTAACAACAAACATATATGGGCCTGCATTATATTTCAAGGTGATAGAATAAATTAGAAGTTATAAAGATTCTCTTGAGAGCCTTTAAACGCTTAAAATTTAATTTTAATTTATCCAGTTAGTATTTATTAAGCACTTATTATTGACCAATGAACTCTAGTGGCACAGAAAGGTAGGATAGGTTAAAGACGACTAGCCACTCTCTGGAAGAAAGATGTGGCTGTCTGCTTCCATAACAGTTTACAATCTTAGCCACCCCAGACAGCGTTGCTATGAGTCAGAGTCTAGTTGATGGCGGTGCGTTTATCTTTTTGTCTGATTATAAACCCAGTATTTTTTTGTTGTTCTTATTGTTGCTATTGTTTGCTTTGTTCCATTTTTTATTTTTTTAGTGAATTACATACAAGGAAATACTAATCTTTTTTAAATTGTGAATTGAGTGAAAGTTTACAGACACGATCATCAGTCTTACAACCAACATATCATAGGCTCCATTTCAGCTCAATGGTTGCAATACTTTCTATGCAATAACAGTTGTCTCACTTCCTCCCTCTAGTTACTCATACACAAATATTCTCTTTCGAACTCTTACATATTTGTGGAATACAAAAATATACATATAGCCCACTCATCCTCCCATACCCATTCAGCCTGTGCCTCTGTCCATGTATCTACGCACAAAACACTGCTGCTCCAAGGTCATGTGTATACCTCCCAGTGCCTTCACTTATCTTCGTCATTCTCCCAACCTTCCTCTTCTTGTATATTGTTCTCCCCATCACCTGAGTTAACATGTGTCTACCATCTAGCCAGTGAATTACTCTCCCTTCCCTGCCACCCCTGGGAACCATCAAAGGATGTTTCTTTCAGTATGAAAATTTTTCTTGAGTTTTTACAACAGTGATCTCATACAATATTTGTCCTTTTGTGACTGACTTATTTCACTCAGCATAATGTATTCCAGGTTCATTCATGTTATGAGATGTTTCACAGATTCATTGTTATTCTTCATAGTATTCCATTATATGTGTACCAAAGTTTGTTTAACCTTTCTTCTGTTCATGGGCATTTAATCTGTCTCCATCTTTTTGTTATTGTGACTAGTGCTGTGATGAATATTGGTGTGTATATATCTACTTGTGTCCTGGCTCTTTTTTTTTTTACTTTTTATAGTTAATTATGTGATAGTTTACATGGGAGAATATTAGGTTTACATTCATCCTATCTTATTTCATTTCACTGCAATGGTTAAAATCCCCTCCATGCATCATTAAACAACCAAAGGGTATACCC
>NW_006408563.1:6404757-6407607 GCF_000296735.1 Chrysochloris asiatica | reverse complement strand
TGGAGGAGAATCTTGAAAGTGCTATGGGCTGCCAAAAGAACCAATAGATCTGTTTTGGAAGAAGTGCAGCCAGAGTGCTCCTTAGAGGCCAAGATAGCTAAACTTCATCTCTCATACTTTGGACATATTGTCAGGAGGGACCAGTCACTGGAGAAGGATATCATGTTTGGTTAGATGGAGGGTGAGAGGAAAAGAGAAAGACCCCCAATGAGATGGATTGTCTAAGTAGCAGCATCAGTGGACTCAGGCGTGGCAACAATAGTGAGGTTGGCCCAGGATCTGACAGTGTTTTGTTCTGCTGTGCATAAGTTCACTATGGGTCAGTACCCACTCGATGGCACCTAACAACAACAACAATGGCTAATGATAGTAAACATTTCTTCATATTTTTGTCGGCTGCCTGAATGTATTCTTTGGTGAAGTGTCTGTTCATGTCTTGTGCCAATTTTTATTGGATTGTTTGTTGTCTTTTTCTTGTAGAGGTGTTGTAATTTTCTATAAATTTTAGAGGTTACTGTCTTGTGTGATATGTTGTTCCAAGGACTTTTTTCTGCAGTCTGTTGCCCCCCTTTTTTATTCTCTTGGTGAAATCTTTTGCTGCACATAAGTGTCTAATTTTTAGGATCTATTTTGTCTTCTGCTGTTTGTGTGTTTTTAGTAATGTTTGATAGTGTACTTATCCTATGTATTAGAGCCCCTAAATTTGTCCCTATATTTTCATTAATGATCTTGATATTTCTAGGTTTTACAGTTAGGTCTTTAACTCACGTTGAGTTTGTTTTTGTATGTGGTGTGAGATATGGGTCTTCTTTCATTCTTCTGCAAGGTGATTTCCAGTTTTGCCCGCATTTTTTTGTTGAAGAGACTATCTCGTCTCTTTTTAATGTGTTTTGACCCGTTGTCAATGATCAGCTGACTGTAGGTAGATGGATTTACTTCTGGGTTCTCAATTCTGTTCCTTTGGTCTATGTATCTTTCGTTGCACCAGTACCAGACTGTTTTGACTACTGTGGCTGTGTAGTAAATTTTGAGATCAGGGAGTGACAAACCTCTAGCATCGTTCTTCTTATGCAGTACTTTGCTTATCTGAGATTTCTTTCCTTTCTGTACAAAGTTAGCGATCATATTTTCTCTCTTTGAAGAATGATGTTGGAATCTGGATTGAGAAAGCATTATATCTATAGATTTCTTTGGGTAGTGTTGCCATTTTCACAATGTTAAGTCTCCCTATCCATGAGCATAGCGCATTCTTCCATCTTTGTAAGTCTCTTTTGGTTTCTTGTAGTAGCATTTTGTAGTTTTCTTTGTATAGGTCTTGCTTATATTTATTCCTAAATATTTCATTTTTAGGGTGGAGTCCTGGTGTGGTGCTGTGGGTTAATGTGCAAGACTGCAAAGTCGTTTGAATCACAGGGTCAGTGGTTCAGACTTACCAGTCACTCCTTGGAAATCCTATAAGGGTCGCTATGGGTCAGAATCAACTCAACGGCACTTAACAACAACATTGCAAATAGTGTAGTGGTTACGAATTGGGCTGCTAAACTTAGGGTCAGCAGTTCAAAACTATCATCAGTTCCATGGGAGATAGATGAGGCTTTCTGCTCCTGTAAAGATTTATAGCCTTGGAAACCCTGTACAGGGTCACTATGAGTCAGAACCGACTCCATGGCACATAACAACAACAACATTGCAAATGGCAATGTGGAAAACACAATCTTAAATAACAAATCAATATTAAAGTAAGGTGAAATAGAAACTAAAGATGAAAAAGGTGTTTTCCCTGCCCCAAAGTCTCTGCTGGTGAGCTACAAGAGTTTCCTGTGTCATCCAGGGTCCAGTCAGGAGACAGAAACCACACCAATTATTTCAATAGTGAGAATTTAATATGAAAGATTGTTAACCAGGGATAACACTGTTAACTAGGTCACTGGAAAGTGAAAAGAGAACTCTAAGCTATCGTGAAGCTAGCAACTGTAGCTACTACCCCAGTACTGGGGGGACCAAGAGGAAGAAGTTGCAATTATTAAAACTTAGAATGAATGGGCCTTGCTTGTCTGAGTTGCAGATCTTTCAGGAGATGGCTGTAGTTGACTAATTCTGATGTCTGGGAAGAAGGTGTGAGCAATGAAATTGACTCTACAACTCAGTAAAATGGTAAGTGAATTCAGTAGGTGTTAAAGGACAGTTTGGCTACTGCCAGGGTTAAAAGGTGAGTCTAGGGTGATGTTCACACAGACAAGGAGCAGACTGGAAGGGGTGAATCCTTTCTTCAGTTTCAGCCTTGCAATCCCCTCTTCATGTTGTTATTGTTCAGTGCCATAGAATTAGGTTCCAACCCATAGCAACCCTGTATAGGGTTTCCGAGGAGTGGCTGGTGAGCTTGAACCTCCAGCCTTGCAGCTCAAGCAGACTTTGCAGTCCAGTGCATTAACCAACAACACCACATAGCACCTTCTATTGTCAGAGTCTTTCATGAATCCATTTGCCAAAAGTAGAATTGTAGTATGCAGATGTCTAGTATCAGCATCACAAAGAAGAATATAGAAGAGTCGATTTGAGCAGGGAGACTTGCTTAATAACTGGCATCTCTCCTAAAAGCTTATCTTGCACAGCCTCTTGCCTTCTCCAATAGGAGCTCCCCACCCTGTATTAGAGGGTTTCTCATGGTTGCAACTATAAAGACGACCCACAGGCCCCATGATGTGGCCCTTGCATGGTTTCCATTCTCATTCTGCACCACTGTCTCTCCATAACCCCAGTGACTTCCCTTTCAGGACTAGAATGTACCATGTGATATTCTCCTACAGGCCTTTGTACATGCTATTTTCTCTGAACAGGAAATTTCAAAGG
>NW_006408563.1:6392468-6404021 GCF_000296735.1 Chrysochloris asiatica | reverse complement strand
AACAGAAAGAAATTAACTTGTGCTTTATTGACTATGCAAAGGCATTCAACTGTGGGGAATCATGATAAACTATTGATAACATTGCAAAGAATGGTTATTCCAGAACACTTAATTACACTCTTGAGGAAACTGTACATAGAAGAAGAGGCAGTTTTTAAAACAGAAAAAAGGAATACCAAATGATTTAAAATCAGGAAAAGTATGTGTCCTTTCACCATACTTATTCAGTCTGTAAGCTGAGCAAATAATATGAGAAACTGGGTTATATGAAGAAGAATGTGGTGT
Organism: Chrysochloris asiatica; assembly: GCF_000296735.1. Classification (NCBI taxonomy): domain Eukaryota; kingdom Metazoa; phylum Chordata; class Mammalia; order Afrosoricida; family Chrysochloridae; genus Chrysochloris; species Chrysochloris asiatica. The sequence continues at coordinate 6,403,736 of NW_006408563.1, read as the reverse complement.
TAAGACTGGAGGAAGATTGAATAACTACTGCCATAAGTTACGAATCGGGCTGTAAACCACAAGGTCAGCAGTTTCGAAACTACCAGCTGTTCTGTGGGAGAAAGATGAGGCTTTCTGCTCCAGTAAGATTTACAGCCTCGGAAACCCTGTACGGGGTCACTATGAGTCGGAACCGACTCCATGGCACATAACAACAACAACAACAACATAAGCAGATGACACAACCTTGTTTGTTGGAATAGAGTTCTTACTGATGAAGATCAGATACCACAGCCTTTATTATGCACATCAATGTAAAGAAAACAAAATCCTCACCACTGAACCAATAAATAACATCATGATAACTGGGGAAAAGATTGAAGTTGTCAAAGACTTCATTTTGCTTGGCTCCACAATGTTCTTGGAAGCAGCTGTCAAGGTATCAAAGGACATATTGCAGTAGGCAAATCTTCTGCAAAAGAGCTATTAAAGTGTAAAAGAGCAAATATGTCACTTTGTGGACTAAGGTGTGCATGTCCTAAGCCATGGTATTTTCAATCGCCTTACATTTATTTGAAAGTTGAACAACGAATAAGGCAGATCAAAAAGAATTGATGCATTTTAATTATGTTGTTGGCAAAGAATATTGAAAGTATCATGGACTGCCAGAATAACAAACAGATCTGTGTTGGAAGAACAGCCAGAATGCTCCTTAGAAACAGGCCTGGTGAGAGTTCATCTCTTGTGCTTTGGAGGGATCAATGTTGTCAGGAGGGATCAATTCCTGGAGGAGGATGTCATGCTTGTAAAAGTGAAGGGTCTGTGAAAAAGAGGAAGACCTCCAATAAGATGGGCTGACATAGGGGCAGCAACAATGAACTTAGCCATAGCAACAATTGTAAGAATGGCACTAGACCAAGCAATGTTTCCTTCTGTTGTCCATAGAGTCTCTGTGAGTTGGAACTGACTTGATGGTGCCTAAAACCACTACCAACAAAAATTTCCTCTGCCTGGAATGTTCTTTCTTTTGTGTTTGCTTAGTTAAGTTCTCTTCATCGTTGAGCTTTCAAAGCAAGCATAATTACTTCTTCAGGCATATATCCTTTGCTGCTTTGAATGAGACCTCTCTACTACGTGTTTCAATTGTTCTCATGTACTCTTTATGACTTGCCATTGGCTTGTCCTAGTTGATTAATATCTCTTCCTCCACTCTATTGTGAGCAAAATGAGTATAGGGATTGTATCTGTTTTGCTCACCACTGTTTTCTCAGCTCCTACATATATTGGGGTGCTCAATAAACATTTATTACATTAATGAAAGACTTATGAGTCTTCTGAATTATTTAGTGAGAATGAAGGGTCTAATATCATAACTTGCATTCCTATTGTTGCAAATAGTTATTTAATTATAAAGAAGGAAAAAAAACAGTTGATAAATATCTGAGATATTTTGAGACAGGTGAAACATTGAATACTTTTTTTTTTTTTTTTAAATGATGCTTCTGTATTTATTCTATTTCAAGCCAATAAACATGACAATGACCTTGTTGTGTTGTTACATGTTGTTGAGTTTTTTCTGACTCACAGCAACCTTGTATAGGGTTTCTGAGGAGCAGCTGGTATGTTTGAACCACCGACCTTATGGTTCCTAGTCTTGTGTTTATCCTGCAGCACCACACCAGGAGTCTACACAATGAATTTATGTGGTTGAAAAATTCCTAGGGCTCACGAGATTACATTCTAAGGACCTCAGTTCCCTCTCAGTGCCTTTCTGAGAATACCAGGGAGCTTTCTGAGAATACCAGGGAGCTATTCCTCTGCTCAATGCCACAATTCAGCCTCCCTGCTAACCGCTCTTCTCTGAACTGCAGCTTTATGCTTCAGACCCAGGCAACTTCCTGCCTGGTTCCTGTTCACTTCTTGCATTTGTATCTCCTGGGTCATAGGTGCTGCCAGCAAGCTGTCCTTAGGTGGCACTGCTTTCCTTTTTACCTCTCATCCTCTTCATGAACCAATTCAGTTTCTGAATTCCCAGTAGCCGAGGTTAGGTGGAGTGGTAGCATTTAACAAATGTAATAGAAGATAATTGCACACAGAGTACACCTGACATGAGAGACCAAAATGGATGTCAGAGACTCTAAAACTTTCTCTTGAACATAAAGTAGTTAAGAGAATGGGAGAAATGATGAAGTAAACAAATTGAACTGACTTCAATAACTTGAGAATTATTATAATGAAATTGGCAAAGATCTGGAGTTTGAAAACCCAAAGTGGAGAACACCCTCAGTATTTCTCAAGTTGAAAGAACTAAAGAAAAAATTCAAGTCTTGAGTTGCAATAAATCCTGATGTCACAGTGGGTTAAGCATTGGGCTGCTAACCACAAGATCAGGGGTTCAAACTCACCAGTCACTCTGAGGGAGAAAGATGCGGCTATCTGCTCCTGTAAAGATGTACAATCTCAGAAAGCCTATGGTGCAGTTCTCCTCTGTTCTACAGGGTTGCTATGAATTGGAATTGACTAGATGGCCATGGACTTGATGAGTCTGGAGCTGCAATATAGAAGGACTCTATGAGCAAAAGACTGAATGATGCAGGAAGCATCACAACAAGATGGATAGAACACACTGTGCACGAAGAATTGGTTAACTTTCAATCATTTCAGGAAGTAGCATATGACCAAAAACCAATGGTATTAAAAGAAGAAGACCAAGTTGAAGGCATGGGTCAAAACCAAAGCTTTAGGAATGGACAGAATACCAGTTGAGATGTATCAACAAATGATGCAATGTTAGAAGTGTTCACTTGTCTATGCTAAGGAATTTTACAGACCAGAGATCCATATATGTACCTATTCTAAAGAAAAGTGATCAATGGAATCAGGAAATTATTTGACAATATCAATATCAAGGCACCTCGGTGGTATAGTAGATTAAGTGTTGGGCTACTAACAGCTAGGTTGATGGTTCAAGCCCACCAACCACTTCACAAGAGAAAGATGAAATTGTCTGTTCCTGTAAAGATCGACGGTCTTGGAAATCATAAGGACCCATTCTACTCTGTCCTGTAGCGTCATCATAAATCAAAATCGACTCAGTGGCAGTGGAGAGATATCACTGATATCATATTCAAGTACAATTATGCTGAAGACAAGTAAAAATGGCTGTAGCAATACATCGACAGGAGCTGCCCAAAATTCAAACTGGATTCAGAAGAAGATGTAGAATGAGGAATGTCATTGCATATGTTAGCTAAAGCTTGGCTGAAAGCACAGAATACTAGAAAGATGCCTGCTTGTGTTTTGACTAAGCAAAAACAAATTATGGGTTATATTGTGAAGAATGGGAAGGCCAAAACACTTCATTTTACTAGTGCAGAACCTGTCCATAGACTAAGAGGCAGTCATTCAAATAGGAAAAGAGGATATTGGATGGTTTAAAATTAGGAAAAGTTTGTAGCAGGGTTGTATTCTTTCACCATGCATATTCAGTTTGCATATTGAGCAACTAATCTGAGAATTTAGGCTATGTAAAGCAGAATGTGGCATCAGGATTAGAGGAAGACTCATTAACCTGTGATATGCAGATTATACAACCTTGCTTGCTGGAAGCAAAGAGGGCTTGAAGCACTTACTTTTTGTTTTGTTTTTCAATCTTGAATGTTAGCTTGTTTCTTTCTTTAAAGCACTTATCATAAAATTATAAATTGAGTGACTGAAGGTTTACAGGGTAGATCATCAGTTTTACATTCAGCAAATCATTGTAATGCTTACAATCACCTCCATGCACCATCAGATACCAGTATTTATCTCTGTTACATTGTGTGTGTGTGTGTATACACATGCTGTTAAGTGCCATTAAGTCAGTTTCTACTCATAGAAGCATTGTATAGGGTTTCCAAAGAGTGGCTGGTGAGCTTGAACCACTGACCTTGTGGTTCAAACTGATCTTACAGACCAGAGCATTAACCCACAGAAAGTATATATTTGTTTATGTGTCCAAAGGGCACATTTTGCAAACCAGCCTTCTGCCTTCAGGCACACTGCTTTTCTCAGTCCATGGACTTACAGTCCTCTGCTGCTCTGTCTCTCTCTGCCATCGCTTCTGCCACCATCTCTGTTGTCGCCACTTTTCTGGTTAGAATCTTGCACTCCTCTCATGCTCATCCCTCATGATGAATCCAGGGTCCTTTGTTACTGAAATGACAGATTAATTGCTCCTCCCTTTTAATTATACCTCTTCTACATTTACAGATCTGACAATCATCATTAGTCCTGATAAGTTACTCACATCGAATCATAAAATCCTATCCCGCTCATTACCAGACGTATCTGGACAAGAGAAAAACTGTTCATCAGGGATTCTATCTTACTTCCCTTGTTCTGGCACTAAGCATCCTCATGAAAGCTTGTAAGCCAGCCACTTCATATCTTTATAACCCCCAAATTCTGATAGCTGAAATCTAAGTTGCCCATCCTTATCAACCCAGGGTACTGAGGAGGTACACTTGATCCTTGATATGAAGAATGCTTCCCTTTTAGTTGGACTTTTGGGCAACTTCATTCATAAACAAAGGTCCAGTTGATCCAGGTTGTAGCAATTTAAGCTTCTTTATCTTCAGCAGGTCCAATTCTGGCCAGCAAGCCATCCAAGCTAGGCCAAATGGGTGCTAACTGATTTTGGGACTTCTAGCATGCTTTCCCCTTCTTCAGACCAGCTGGTCACTTCACACTTAACTCTAGTCTCTGGTGGCTAGGGAGTTCACACATCTCACTGAACTTAAAACCAGCCAGCCTGTCCTCTTCTCTCTCTCATCTGGAATGGTTTAAAATTCGGAAATGTGTGTGCCAGGGATGTATTCTTTCACCACAGTTATTCAATCTGTATGCTGAGCAAATAATCTGAGAAGCTGGGTTATATGAAGGGAAACGTAGCATCAGGATAGGAGGAAGACTCATTAACAACCTGCGATATGCAGATGATACAACCTTGCTTGTTGAAAGGGAAGAAGACTAAAAATACTTACTGATGAAGATCAAAGAGCACAGCCTTCGGTATGGATTGCATCTCAATGTAAAGAAAACAAAAATCTTCACCACTGGACCCAGCTTCTCAGATTATCAGTTTATCAATGGAGAAAAGACTGAAGCTGTCAAAGACTTCATTTTGTTTGGATCAACCATCAACACTTACGGAAACAGCAGTCAAGAAATCAAACGACATATTGCATTAGGCAAATCTGCTGCACAAGAACTTTTTAAAGTGTTGAAGAGCAAAGATGTCAGAGGACTAAAGTTCACCTGACCCAAGCAATGGTATTTTCAATAACTTCATATACATGGAAAAGTTGGTCAGTGAATAAGGAAGACTGTAGAAGAATTGATGCATTTGAGTTGTGGTATTGGAGGAGAATATTGAAAGTACCATGGACTGTTGAAAGAAGTGTAAGCCAGAGTGCTTCTTGGAAGCCATGATGGCTAGATTTTGTCTCTCATACTTCAGACATATTGTCAGGAGGGACCAGTCGCTGGAGAAGGATATCATGTTTGGTAAGGTGGAGGGTTGGAGAAAAAGAGGAAGACCCCCAGTGAGATGGATTGGCGCAGTGGCAGCATCAGTGGGTTCAAATGTAGCAATGATTGTGAGGTTGGCCTAGGACTGGGCAATGTTTCTTTTTGTTCTGCATAGGGTTGCTATGAGTCAGTACTGACTAGATGACACCTAACAACAACAGCATGCCTCCACCCTCTTCAGACCAGCTAGCCACTTCACTCTTAACTCTATCTACCAGTGGCTAGGTCAGTGTCCTTGGGTTCAGGAGTTCACACGTCTTTCTGAACTTCAAACCAGCCAGGCTTTCCTCTTCTTTCATCTCATCTCAAGGTCATTGGGTGTCTATGAAACATGGCCAATTTCAGCCCATGTCTTTATTGCTGCATTTCTCCCACTTCCACTTACAAATTGACCAGGATGGTCAGTAGTGAGCATACAAGACTGTTTGCATATTCCCTTTGAGTTTCAGTCTTAGAAAGGGGTTTACCCTCATGGACTGACTTTTCTTGCTTTGACGGCTCCAAGGCAAACAGTTTGCTTGATATTGTCTCAGCCAAACAGTCTGCTTCCCCCCTCCCAACTGGCCTTTCTTTTAAGAAGTATCTTCTGTTCCTCTGCATGTCTTTTCAATTGGAAATGTCCCATGTTGGAAGGTTGAAACACTTACTGTTGAATATCAAATAGTACCATCCTCACAAATCGGTCAATAAGCAATATCATGATAAGATGGAGAAAAGATTGAAGTTGTCAAAGATTTTATTTTATTTGGAGCCACAATAAATACCCATATAAACAGCTGTCGAAATATCAAATATCATATTGCATGAGACAAATCTGTAGAAAAATATATATTTAAAATGCTAAAAAAGCAAAGATGTTACTGCAAGGATTAAGATGTGCTTAATCCAAACCATATTATTTTCAACCACCTTATATGTATGCAAAAACTGGACAATGAATAAGGAAGATAGAAGAAGAATTGATACCTATGAATTATTGTTTTGGTGAAGAATATTGAATATACCACAGACTGCCAGAAGGATGAACAAATCTGTCTTGGAAGCAGTGCAGCCAGAATGTTGCTTAGAAGCGAGGATGGTGAAACTTCATTCATGTACTTTTGACTTGTTATCAGAAGGGACCAGTTCCTGGAGAAGAACATTATGCTTGATAAAGTAGAAGATCAGCAAAAAAGAGGACAACTTTCCATGATGTGGATTTACATAGTGACTGCAACAATGAGATCAAGCATAGCAACGATTGTGACGATAATGCAGGACTGGGCAATGTTTTGTTTTGTTGTACTTAGGTTGCTATGAGTAGGAACTGACTTCATGGCAACATACATTATCTATACTGGTACTGGCCTATTATATAAGTGTGTATGGTGTGTGTGTGTGTGTGTGTGTGAATGATCTTACATTTCCCCTTTCTGAATTTCAAAAATTAGAGCAGATGTATCTGTTAATCTATCTATCATCTGCGTTTATCAAGTCAGCATTTCTCAAAACTTGCATTGCACTATCTTTAATAACACAAGTAGGACTATAATGGCCGATTTCTGATTGATCTTCACCTAGCCTAGGTAGCTTCATTTTAACACAAAGTGAAAATCAAGACTACATCTTGCATTTTCAAGGTCCCAGCGTCAGAATTTTGCATCTCTCTTAATACAAAACACTGTTCCATGAGAACTAGAGCAAGTGTGCAGGCACAGCACCATCCAACTTTATTCTTAGAAAAGAAACGTTCTTCAAAGGAAACATGGTCTGCCCACCTTACAGACAACCTTTTACATTCTCAGAACAGCAGTTTGCTTTCCTAGTGTCATGTCACCTCAGACATCTGTCATTATGATTAGGGTCTTTGCTCTACATCTTTTACAATGGAAAGGCCTATTCCAGTGATTTTCCGAGAATGACAAATTGGTTTGTACCAAAAAAATTAGTCTCAGTCCTTACCTGACAAAAAATTGTTCACAGCCATCAAATGATAGTTCCAGTTTTCACCATTCTCATCAAGGCTTCCAAGATGTGAAGACAAAGTTACAATCGTAAGTTTAAAGTACCATGAATAATGCATCCCCATAACAGTCTTTGTAAGAAGAAATTTCTTACAAGAATATTCATCTCTTCAAACATCCCCCAATTCCACAAACAGTATTGAGTGCTTGTTCTGTGTAAAACTTTGTTCTAGACACTGAAGTGATCAAGTTGCTAGGTAGAGACAGATCATAAACAGATAATATCAGGCAGTGATATGATGAAAATAAGGAGTGATTTGTAGAGCTACATTAGGGTAGGTGAGATTTTGGGGAAGAACATTTTAGGCAAAGGGGACAAATGAAGCTAAGGCCTTCAAGTAGGTATGAATTTCATCAAATGTGGCTGGAGTGCAGGGAGTGAAGGACTTGGGACAAGGATCTAGTCCTAAGCCAATGACATAGGGGCGGGGTGGGGAGGTGACTTTTCCCTGTGATGTCCATACATGATTTCTGCTTAGATTCAATTTGAGCATTCAGTTAAGCTTCAAAAATATTTTGAGAAAAGAATAATACAAATCTGAGCTGAAGCTTGGACTGATTTAGAAGTCAGCTACTGTGTAAACTTGGAGGGTCAGAAGATCAGAAAAATAAATGGATGTTGTCAGTGTTGTTAAGTGTCATCAAGTCGCTTCTGAACCATAGCAACCTGTATAGGGCTTCCAAGGAGTGGCTGGTGAGCTTGACTGCCAACCTTTTGATTCAAACTGACTTTGCAGTTCAGCACATGAACCCACAATGCCATACCAGGACTTCAAAATGTGGATGTTGGGCCATATATTGTTAGATAACCTCCCCCTCCAAACTTTAATGAAGTTGTCCCATTTGTGAATGCTATGAATATCTAAATAACAATGGCTATCACTACAGACCTATTAGAATAGCCAGTTGCTGCTGCGTTACTACAACTCATGGAGATTCTATGTACGTCAGAGGAGATCTGTAATCCACAGGGTTTTTTTTTATTGCTTTTTTTGCTTTCTTTCTTCAGAAGTACTTCACCAGGACTTTCTTCAGAGATGCCTCTGAATAGACTAGAACCGTCAGTCTTTTGGTTGGCAGCTGAGTGTATTAACCATTTGCACCACCCCAAACCAAACCAAATCAAGCCCACTGCCCCTGAGTCAAAGCTAACTTATAGCAACCCTATAGAATGAGTAGAACTGCTGAAAGGATTTCTAAGGCTATGGAAGTCTATGGAAGCAGACTGTCACAGCTTTCTTTCACGGAACAGCCAGCTGGTGAGTTCAGACCACCAATCTTTTGGTTAGCAACAAAGTGCTTTAACAACTGGGCCACCAAGTCTCCTTTTGTATCACCCAGAATTTCAAATACCAAGTGCTGCACAGGATGCAAAGAAACTGGATATTTCATACTTTTCTGGTAGAAAAGTAAAATGGAATGTCCATTTTGATAGCCTCTTGTGAAGTTAGACATATACTTACCATGTTGTTGTTGTTAGGTGCCATTGAGTCAGTACCGACCCACAGCTACCTTATGCACAGCAGAACGAAACACTGCCCGATCCTGGGCCAACCTCACTACAGTTGCCACACTTGAGTCCATTGATACTGCCACTTGCCCAATCCATCTCATTTGGGATCTTCCTCTTTTTCTCTGACCCTGCACCTTACCAAACATGATATCCTTCTCCAGTGACTGGTCCCTCCTGACAATATGTCTGAAGTATGAGACACAAAGTTTGCCCATCTTGGCCTCCAAGAAGCACTCTGGCTGCACTGCTTCCAACACAGATCAGTTGGTTCTTTTGGCAGCTCATGGCACTTTCAATATTCTCCACCAAACTCAAAAGCATCAATTCTTCTATGGTCTTCCTTATTCATTGTCTAGCTTTCACATTCATATGAGGTTTTTGAAAATACCATGGCTTGGGTCAGGCGCACCTTAGTCCTCAAGCTGTCATCTTTGCTCTTCATTTGATGTCTTGACTGCTGCTTCTGTGGGTGTTGACAGTTGATAAAAGAAGAATGAAGTCCTTGACAACTTCAATCTTTTCTCCATTGATAAGAATGTTGTTTATTGGTCCAGTGGTGAGGATTTTTGTTTTCTTGACATTGAGATATAATCCATACCGAAGGCTGTGCTCTTTGATCTTCATCAGTAAATTTTTAAAGTTTTCTTCACTTTCAGCTAGCAAGGTTATATCATCTGAATATCACAGGTTGTTAATGAGTCTTCCTCCAATCCTGATGCCACGTTTTTCTTCATAGAACCCAGCTTCTCAGATTATTTGCTCAGCATGCAGGTTGAATAAGTGTGGTGAAAGAATACAACCTAATCTCACACCTTTTTAAATTTTAAAACATTCAGTGTTCCCATGTTCTATTCAAATAACTGCTTCTTGGTCCATGTACAGATTTCTCATGAGCACAATTAAGTGTTCTGGAATACTCATACTTCTCAATGTTGTCCATAGTTTGTCATGATCCACACAATCAAAAGCCTTTTGCATAGTCAATAAAGCACAGTTGAACATCTTTCTGATATTCTTTCTCTGCTTTCAGCCAAGATCCATCAGACATCAGCAATGATATCCCTCATTCCACAGCCTCTTCTGAATCAGGCTTGAACCTCTGGAAGTTCTCTGTCAATGTATGATTGTAGCTGTTTCTGTATTACCTTTAGCAAAACTTTACTTACATGGCATATCAAAGAGATTGTCTGATGATTTCCGCATTCCATTGGGTCACCTGTCTTTGGAATGGGCATTAATATGCATCTCTTCCAATCAGTTGCCCAGATAGTTGTCTTCCAAATTTCATGGCAGAGCATCTCTATGCTGGAGAAAAGTTTCAGTGTTTCTTCTGACGTCTATTTTGACCTTTTCCTTCTTTCTTGTCATCTTAATGACTTTTTGCTTGATCCCACCTGAATTTAGAGATAATCTGAAGAACAGATTTGGTACATTAAACACTAAAGACCAAAGATCAGAAGAGTTGTGGGATGACATTAAGAACATCATACAGGAAGAAAGCAAAAAAGTCATCAAGAAGACAAGAAAGAAAGAAAAGATCAAAATGGATGTCAGAAGAGACACTGACATCCAGCATAGAGATGCTAAAGCAAATGGAAGAAAGAGGAGGCACAAGAGCTGAACAGAATATTTCAAAGGTCAGCTCAAGAAGACAAAGTCAAATGTTACAATGAAATGTGACAAGATCGGGAGTCAGAAAATCAAAAGGGAAGAACACACTCAGCATTTCTCAGGCTGAGGGAACTGAAGAAAAAATTCATGCCTCGACTTTTGTTATTGAAAGATTCTCTGGACAAATTATTGAATGATGCAGAAAGCATCAACAGAAGATGGAAGGAACACACAGAGTTACTATACCGAAAGGAAATGGTTGGTGTTCAACTGTTTCAAGAGGTAGTATATGATCAGGAGCCAATGATATTGAAGGAAGAAGTCCAAGGTGCATTGAAGGAATTGGCAAGGAACAAGGTACCAGGAATTGATGGTATGAAAATTGAAATCTTTCAAGAAAGTGAGGCAGCACAGGAGGCACTCACTCATCTCTACCAAGAAAATTGGAAGACAACTATCTGGCCAACTGATTAGAAGAGATCCCTATTTGTGCTCATTACAAAGAGAGGTGACACAATGGAATGAAGAAATCCCTGAACAATATCTTTGATATCCCATGTGAGTAAAGTTTTACTACAGGTAATACAGAAA
>NW_006408563.1:6362320-6391383 GCF_000296735.1 Chrysochloris asiatica | reverse complement strand
GCTCAAGTGTGGCAACAATTGTGAGACTGCCCTGGACCTGGCAGTGTTTTCGTTCTATTGCACATAGGGTCACTATGAATCAGTACCGACTCTATGGTGCCTATCAGAAACAACAATTTTAAAACTCAAGTCACCCTGATGGTATAGTATGTTACATGGTGGGTTGATAACTGGGAAGTCTCAAATTGAATCCACCAGCTGCTGTGTGTGAGAAAGAGGAGATTTTCTGCTCCCATCAATATTTATAACTTCAGAGACCCTAATTAAAAGTTCTGTTCATACAAAAATCAGCATTTAAATGTTCATAGCAATTTATAATCATAAAAAATAGCAGCAATCTAAATGTCCTTCAACATGGCAGTTTATAATTTAAAAAATGGATAAATAAATTATGGTATATCTATCTAATGAACTATTCAGCAATAAAAGTAGTAAACTATTGATTACATGCAACAACTTGGATGAATCATGAAAGCATTATACTAAGTGAAAGAAGCTAGTCTTAAAAGGTTACATAATGCATGATGCCATTTAGATGACATTCTCCAAATGACAAAACTTTTGACAAAGTGATTGTCAGTGTTTATGGTGGGGGATATGGTGACTACAAAATGATAGTCTGAGTCACTGTTTGGAATGAGGGAGTTGTTTTACATTCTAATCATAATGGTGAATTTAGCACATTAATCTATATATGTGCTAAAATTCATAGAATGGTATACCAATTTTTAAAGAGTAAAATTTTATAAACAATGATTTAAAAATAAAACAAAAACAAAAACTTAAAAGGCAATCAATAAACATATTGGTATGTCTAAGGAATAAAAGCAAATATTTAAAATGATGAACTACAAAGAGAAACACAATGAAAATCTTAGTTATGATGATTTCCACATATAATAAGGTATTATCCTTCCCAAGCTGGGAGGTTATCATGTTGAAATTGAAATTAGAAGGTATAAATTATTCTATCATCAAGATATTTCTAGTCCTTTAGTAAAATATAGTCAGGTTCATGTAACTTTAAAAATCTAATATAGCAAAACTTGGAGCAGTTCAATTGGCTAACACATGCAATGCAATACTAAAGGAACTTCAGGCTTAAAAATGAATAACACGTGACACTGGTTCTCAAGGAGCTTGAAATCTCATGGAGAGAATATAACAAGACAAAAAAACATAATACAGAGCATTTTAGATATTTATTGATGAAGATCAATGACGACAGTCTTCAGTACAGATTACACCTCAGTGCAAAAAAAAAAATCTTCACAACTTGACCAGTAAATAGTATCATGATAAATGTAGAAAAGATTGAAATTATCAAAGACTTCATTTTTCTTGGATACAATCAACACTCATAGAAACAGAAGTCAAGAAATCAAATTTGCCTATTATATCAGGCAAATCTGCTGATTTAAAGACCTCTTTATAGTGTTAAAGAGCAATGATTTTATATTTAGGACTAAGATGTTCCTGACTTAAGCCATGGCATTTCAATTGCCTTATGTGCATGTGGAAGTTGGACAATAAGTAAGCAAAACTGTAGAAGACTCGATGCATTTGAATTATGGTGTTGGAGAACAATATTAAAAATAGTATGGACTGCCAGGAGAACAAACAAATCCGTTTTGAAAGAAGTGCAGTTTTAGAAGCCAGGAAGGGGAGACTTCATCTTTCATACTTCGGATATGTTGTCAGGAGTGAACAATTCCTGGAGAATGACATCATGCTTGGTTAAATGTAAAGTCAGTGAAGAAGAGGAAGACTTCCCACGAGATGGATGGACACAATGGCCATGACAATGGGCTGAAACGTGACAACAATTGTGAAGATGGCACAGGACTGGGCAGTGTTTGGCTGTGTTAAGCATATAGGATCATTATGAGTAACAAACAACTTGATGACACACAACAACAACAGTAAAGAGAAACCAAGAGGATACTTGGATGATCAAAATCGGAAGAAAGTTGTATCAAGCCAGGAATCAGAAAGCTAACTGTGCCCCTAATTTCCTGATCATATTTTCTGAAGTCTGATTTTTGGGAGAAAGAGATACACCTTATGATCAAAAAGTTATTTCAGAGATTTTATTTGAAAATCAAAGAAAAGTTATTCATAGGACATCTTGAAGTCATAATAGTATAAATTCCATCTCTGTAGAAGAACAACTCATGGCCCTAAGCACTCTTCTTGGGAATGAACAGACTCAGATGACTTTCACATGTGATTTCCTAACGTTTGAATTCTGGTCTAGATCAGAACATAGGATGGGAGTAGACATTTGGGATAATGAGTGACAACTGATCCTTGCAAGAGCTTTCAGTACAAGAGGAAAGGGAAGAAAAGGAAGGCTTGAGTGTGAAGGAGAAGCGGTAATCTAGATAATTTACAAATCCTGGGTTAAGGATTACTTGGCTAATCATGACACACTTGGTTTGGCTGTTGGAGTTGCTTGTGGCATGTGCCTGGGCTGGGTCCTCAGTGTACACTTTGGAAAGATCCCCCCAAAATCAGTGAATGAATCAGCCAAAGATATCAGGACTGAAGCCAGCATCTTAGGAGTGAGTGGGGAATACAAAATGATTCTTGTGCTTCAAAATGACTTAAAGATGGGAAAAGGAAAAGTGGCTGCCCAGTGCTCTCATGCTGCTGTTTCTGCCTACAAGCAAATTCAAAGAAGAAACCCTGAATTGCTCAAAGAATGGGAATACTGTGGTCAGCCCAAAGTGGTGGTTAAAGCCTCTGGTGAAGAAGAGCTGACTGAATTGTTGACCCGTGCCAAAATGCTGGGCCTGATTGTAAATTTAATTCAAGATGCTGGACGTACTCAGATTGAACCAGGCTCTCGGACTGTCTTAGGAATTGGGCCAGGACCAGCAGACAATTGATAAAGTCACTGGTCCCTAAAACTTTACTAAGAGTATGATGATGATGACCCCTCTCACCATTGAGTATAACTATTTTCTTCTTTCAAGTTAAGCATCTTGAAATGAAAATAAAATCCATTTCCATGTGCAAAAAAAAAAAAAAAAAAAAAAAGAGGAAAGGAAAAGTGGATCACTGGTCCAAAGATGGGGAGAGGAGGTGCTCAGTAAACTGTCCTCTTATTCTGACTCTCAGCTTCTTTTTTGGTATATGTGATGTGGGTCCACTGGTTAGGTCATGGGACCATGCTTATGTTTTTGGATTTTAGGCCAAATATTATAGAACATCTATTTGATGCTACATGCCATAAGAACAAATTTGTATGTTTATAAAGATTTGAACAAGTCTGTTCATTCACTGAATTTACAGCTCACCCTAGAAACACAGGGTCTAAGTTGGAGAGGTCCTTGTTGTTAAGTGAGATTGAATCTTTTCTGACTCATTGGTAAGTCCCGTGGAGTCGGTTCCGACTCATAGTGACCCTAAATAAATAGGGTTGCTGAAGCTTTAGATCTTTGTAGGAGAGAAAGCCTCATCTCAGCAGAGTAGCTGGTGGGCTTGAACCACCAACCTTGTGGTTTGCAATCCAGTACTTATAGGTCCTTGGAAGTCATCTAATAAGCTACCATAACTTCTCTCTAATTCAGATATTTGTGTCCTGATAAATGATTATTTCTCTCTTTTCTTGAATATTTTATTTCTAGATATCTGGTTATTAACACAAAAAGCAATTTTCTCAGTTGAATTCTCTCTACTCTAGAACTTTCATCCCTCGGACCTAGTTATATGCCAGTGATCCTCACAGATGTCTATTCTTTCCTATGCGACCAAGTAATTGAAATAATATATCCATTTTACCGAGCCTCATGTCTTCTATAAAACTAGGGACTTAATGACTATTCCTCAATGATGTTGTGAGGATTACTGAGATAATACACATTAACCTTCTAATTTAGTGGTTGTCACAAAAAAGATTCAGGTTATTTTTTGTTTCATCTCCCTTTATTTAAGTAATAGTCATTCAAATAATAGAGGCCCCTGTTTTCATTCATTTGCTCAGTCATTCATTCACTTATGGATTCTCTATATATATATTTGACTTTCTACTGTATGAAAGGCCTTGTGTTAGGCGCTAAGGATATAGTGGGAGTAGAGCAGACAGTGCTTCTATCCTCATCTCATGGAGGTTAAAGATAAATAATAGGCAATGCCATGGAAGAAGACTGAAGAGGAAAGTCTTCTAGGTTGGAGGAGTAAGGATTAAGGAAGGCTTCCTAGATTGAGCAATGTCTAAACTGAGACCTAAAAGATGAAATAAATGCTAGTTGGTCAGCTAAGGAAGGTCCAACATATTCCAGGCAGAGGAAACAGTGTGTCAAGTGTGTAGCAAAGGCCCAGAGGTGAGAGGGATTGTGATGAATCAAGAGAATTTGAATGGAGAGAGGTAATGATTGAAGCACAAAGTAGGGATGTGTGTGACGGGGACATGAAGAGTCAAGAACTGAGTCTGGAGAGATAAAAACACTGGTCAGGTCATGGGACCATGCTTATGTGTTTGGATTTTAGGACAGAGAAGGCATCACACATGATGCAATTTGAATCAGCCTCTAGAAATGAGATGAGAGGAAGAATTGGAGACAGAATTTTATTATAGGGGCTAGACATTATTATTGAACTTTATTATAGGGGTTAGACATCACATCTCACTGTCCCACTGTTGGAAAATGTCAATAAAGATGGAGATTGTTCGGTCACAGTTTATTATTCTTTGGCTTCTCAGCTTGGCTGTGTAAGAGAACTTTATTTTAAAGTATTGTAAGTAAAATTTCCTCATCACCCTTACTGTGTGAGCACCTTTCTAGCACTATATCAAAGACAGCATTGAGGGATAGTGACAGGCAAAGTGAGAGGACAAATAGCAAGGTCATTTTCATGTACTGTCAACTTTTGGGGGACTTTTTGTGAGCTAATTGGAGATAAGGTATAATTGAGCACACATTCACATCCAAAGATCTCTATAAATTGGAGTTAGGTTGAGATTTTATCAGAATACTAAAATTTATCATGGGACCCTGGGGAAATTCCTTGTTCCTGGTCTATCTCAGATGCGTCAACTGCTGTTGTGTTGATCCTGTCTCATAGCGACTCTATAGGACAGGGGAAAAGTACACCGTACAGTTTTTGAGGTTGTACAGTTTTCTGGGAGCAGATTACCACATCTTTCTCCTGTGTCTCAAATGCTTGGTGGCTTTCAAATGCAGCAGAGGTGATAAGATCCATGTGTCTCTGACTAGATGTTGGCTAAGAATCCATAAGCATCAAGTTCTCTATCTTGGGTCTCAGGGATCTGAAAGGCTTTAATATATTCTTCTCAAAACAGGGTCAGAGTTCCAGAGGCTTGCAAAGATTGAGGAAGAAAAATATTGCCACAGTGTTCTATAGTTTGGCAAAATGGTGTTTCTCACAGTGTGGTCTCTTCACCTTTCTAGAAAGGAATCACCTAAGATCTTTTTTTGTTTTGTTTTTAAATACAAGTTTTCATGATCCAATTCAGCCAAATGAATTCAAATTTCTGAGAGTGGGGCTCAGGAATGAGTTTTTACAAGTTCTTTGGGAAACCATAATGCTCATGAAAGTTTGAAATCACTTCTACTAGAGCTCAAGGAAAAAGAGGGATGAAGGAATGAGCAGTAGTTCAGATGAGAGAAAATAAGAATGAAGGAAAGAATAAGAAGTGAGGTTCAGACTGTAAAAGAATTGGTTATGTAAATTATGGTAATAAGATAGCATGAAATGTTGTTGGGGACATTGAGTTGGTACCGACTCATAGCAACCCTATGTACAACAGAATGAAACACTACTTGACCCTGCACCAACCTCACAATTGTTGATACATTTGAACCCATTGCTGCTGCCACTGTGCCAATCCATCTCCTTGGGGGTTTTCCTCTTTTTCTCAGACTCTCCACTTTACCAAACGGTATCTTTCTCCAGGGACTGGTCCCCTCTGACAATATGTTCTAAGTATGAGAGACGAAGTCTGACCATGCTCACTTCCAAGGAGCATTCTAGCTGCACTTCTTCCAACACAGATTGGTTTGTTCTTTTGGCAGTCCATGATATTTTTAATATTCTCCAAAACCATAACTCAAATGCATCAATTCTTCTATGATCTGCTTTATTCATTGTCTAACTTGCCACATGCACATAAGGTTATTGAAAATACCATGATTTGGATCAGATGCACCCTAGTTCTCAAACTGATATCTTTGCTCTTGAACACTTATTGAATTAGGCAAAAACAAGATTTACCTAATGCAATACATCATTTGATTTCTTGGCAGCTACTTCCATGAAGGTAAATGATTGATCCAAGCAAATTGAAGTTTTTGACAATTTCTATATTTTCTCCATTTATCTTGATGTTGTTTATTGGTCCAGTGGTGAGGAATTTTGTTTTCTTTACATTGAGATGCAATCCATACCAAATGCTGTGATTTTTTATCTTCATCAGTAAATATATTAAGTCTTCTTCACTTTCAGCAAGCAAGGTTGTAACATCTGCATATCGCAGGTTGTTAATGAGTCTTCTGCCAATCCTGATGCCACATTTTTCTTCATATAACCTTGTTTCTCAGATTATTTGCTCATCATACAGAGTGCATATTGCTGTTAAGTGCAGTGAAGTCAGTTCCGACTCATAGTGACCTTGTATAGGCTTTCCAAGAAGCAGCTGGTGAGTTTGTATCATCGACTTTGCAGTTCAAATCGACCTTGATGCGAGTGCTTATCCTATGGCGCCACGCCAGGACTCCACAGATTGAATAAGTATGGTGAAAGAATACAACCCTGGTTCACAACTTTCCCACCTGTTGTTCTATGTACAGGTTCCGTGTGAACACAATGAAATGTTCCAGAATATTCATTCTCTGTAATGTTGTCCATAACTTGTCATGATCCATACAATCAGAATCCTTTGCATTGTCTTTAAAGCATAGGCAAACATCTTTCCAGTATTCTTTGCTCTCAGCCAAGATCCATATGATGTCAGCAGTGGTGTCCCTCATTCTATGTACTCTTCTGACTCTGGCTTGAAATTCTGGAAACTCTCTGTCAATTCTGTGTATTCCATCTGGTGAGGTCCATGTGTGTAGTCATCTTTTATGTTTTTTAGAAAAGGTATTTGCAATGTATGGTTGCAGCCATTTTTGAATTATCTTTAGCAAAATTTTACTTGTATGTAATATAATGATATTGTTAGACAATTTCTACATTCTGTTGGCTTATCTTTCTTTGGAATAGGCACAAATATTGATCTTGTCCAGTGAATTGGCCGTGTAGTTGTCTTCCAAATTTCTTCACATAGATTAGTGAATGCCTCCAGTGCCACATGCTTGTTGAAAGATTTCAATTTGTATTCCATAAATTCCTGAGTCTTGTTCTTTGCCAATGCCTTCAATGCACCTTGGACTTCTTCTTTCAGAATCATGGGCTCTTGATCATATGTTACTTCCTGAAATGGTTGAACATCGACCACTTCTTTTTGTTCCAGCGACTCTGTATTCCTTCTATTTTTGTCTGATGCTTGCTTCATTATTCAGCATTTTACCCAAAGAATCTTTCAATATTTCAAGTTGAGGCTTGAATTTTTTCTTCACTTCCCTCAGTTTGAGAAATGCTGAGTGTGTTCTTCCCTTTTGATTTTCTAACTCTAGGTCTTTGCACATTTTGTTATATTATTTGGCTTTGTCTTCTTGAGTTGGCCTTTGAAATTTTCTATTCAGCTCTTTTACCTCCTCATTTCTTCCATTTGCTTTAGCATCTGTACTTTGGAGAGCAAGTTCCAGAGTCTCTTCTGACATTCATTTTGGTCTTTTCCTTCTTTTTTGTCTTCTTAATGACCTTTTGTTTTCTTCCTGTATGATGTTCTTGATGTCATCCCACAACTCTTGTGGTCTTTGGTCTTTAGTGTCTGATGCATCAACTCTGTTCCTCAAATGATCTCTAAATTCAGCTGGGATATGTTCAAGGTCATATTTTGGCTCTCATGGACTTGTTTTAATTTTCTTCTGTTTCAGTTTGAACTTGCACATGAAAAATTGATGGTTTGTTCCACAGTCTGCCCTGATCTTGTTTTGACTGTGGAGCTTTTCCACTGTGTCTTTCTATAGATGTGATCAACTTGATTTCTATGTATTCCATCTGGTGATGTCCATGTGTATAATTAATTGTCTTTTATGCTGTTTGAAAAAGGTATTTGCAATGAAGAAGTCATTGGTCTTGCCATTTTATATCATGCGTTCTCCATCATTGTTTCTATCACCAAGTCCATATTTTCCAACTACTGATCCTTCCTCTTTGTTTCCAACCTTTGCATTCCAATGGCTAGTAATTATCAATATATCATGATTGCATGTTTTATCAATTTCAGACTGAAGAAGTTGGTAGAATTCTTCAAATTCATCATCTCTGATTTTAAGGGTTGGTGTGTAATTTGAATAATAGTCTTATTAACTGATCTTCCTTGTAGGCCTATATGGTTGTTGTCCTATCATGAAATAGAGTAATAAAAGTACTGTAGTTGAATGTGCATAATATGTTGTCTATATTGAATATTGAACATCTGTAATACGTTGCTAAATGAAAAGAGCTATGTATAGTAAATTCTGTTTTATATGCATACAAACTATCTCAAATTCTTTGTGTTAACAGTGGAGAACAAGACTGATATGGCCTTCAGCCCATAGTTTAGTGTATATACCTATTTCATTGTTTTAGTACCTTGTTTCTGATTAGAGTAATTTCTAGTACTTATATCAGTATTCTAATTTTTCTGTAGTTAACATGCATTGCTTTTAGATTAACTATAATTTAAAAAATGAACACGAATGATCTCCTGATAGATACATTTGATTTTATGAAGCACATTCCTTCAAGGTATATGACTTTTTTTAAGAGTGCTTTCTCTCATCTTCTTTTGCATGGATTTCTTTTGATCATGACTTAGTCTTTCTTTCCTATATTCAATTCATCAGTCTTATACTGTCATATCTTCTTTATAATATTTTAACAATATATTTTTATTCCAATATTCCATAATATTTTCATACTACCATGTATCATTATAAAATACTCGTGAGATGTTTTACTTTGCTTTTACTATGTCTTTGAAATCTGATGTATATTTTACATGTTTGTTGTTCTTCAGTGCAATCAAGTCCGTTCTGACTCCTCAGAGACCCTGTATAGGGTTTCTGAGGAAAGGCTGGTGAGTTTGAACTGTCAACCTTTTGGTTAGCAGCCCAGCGCTTATCGTACAGTGCTACACCAGGACTCCTTTACATGTTTGGGACACCTCAGTTCTCACTAGCCGTGTTTCATGTGCTCAATAGTCACAGGTAGCTAGTAGCCATATATTGGTTAGCAAATGCTAGAGCTTGTTTTGTAGTGTTTGTGAAATGGCAGTTTGCTTTGTGAGATCTTATGACCCTAAGATCGCTGCCATTTTTATCCAGATGTTCTTTTTCCTTTGCTCTAACTCTAATTTTTTTTTAATGTGAAGGAAAATCCAGTTCATTTATTACCCATACTATGTTGTTTGTATTAGTTGCTGTAGAGTTGATTCTGACTCACGGTGACCCCGTGCGTGCAGAGTAGAATTACTCTATAGGGTTTTCAAGAAATAGCCCTGCTTTCCAATGTACCACTGGGTGACTTTGAACCACCAAGCTTTCAGCTAGTAGATGAGTACTTAACCCTGTGTATGAGCATATAAGCACCTGCTTGTATAAGTGTTATTCATGACCATCGTCCCTGTTGGCGCTTCTCTTCAACATTATGTATAATGTCTTCTACTATGGTCTTCTTTCTTGCTCATATAAGTGATACACAAGTGAGTAATAATTATTCCTAGCAAAGAAAGTAGAAGCCAGTGGTAACTTTTCTCCATGTCTTTCTGGTAGGTTTGTAGTTTGTGGGTGCTTCTTGTGGTTTTATGTTCAATTCTGACAAGTCCTTCTTCAAGAACCAAACAAGGCTGAACAGGAACTAAAGGAAGTCAAATGCCTTTACAAGGAAACACTTTGAACCTGGCTATATTTGCTACAGGAGAGGGCATGGGATAGAAAGAGAGAAGGAGGGATTGTCCCAACAGTCTTTCTGACTTCCCCTTCTTTTCTGGCTACATTTGGCTTATAGACTGCTTATTTTGATAAATGTAGTACTGATAACTCTAATAGTTTTATAAGCTAAAGAAAAGAAGAAGCAGGCACAACTTTATTACAGCCTGAGTCTCAAGAAAGCCTATTCAATTACTCTAGATGAGGCAAATCTAGAAATGAGAAACATGGTTTTCTTTCCCCCTTTCCTACATTTTGGCTCAGCAAAGCCACTGAAACTCTAGGTAACCAGGCCTGGGAGGATGTTTTCAAGATATTTTTAGCTCACAAATATTTTTGCTTGATTTCCTTCCAATATACTCAATACTTCATGTATTTGTAGTGTTGAATTATGGCTCACAGAGAAGCCCATGATAAACCATATATTTTTTCTGGACTAATGTGAGAATTTAGGATTATGGGAGATGAGTATTTTTGTTTGTTTGTTTGTTTGTTCATGAGGACTCTTGCCCACATTCCATGCTCTTTGTTAAGCTAGTACTAACAAGTAATAATAAGAACATTTCTGAGATGCTTCCTGTATGTGCTCAGGGTTGTGTATGGGACTTACAACTTCACTTTAGCGTTACTTTCACCTGTAAAGAGACTGCAATGTACGCACCTTAAGGATAGTATTCTACTGCTGTTTAATCCATTTCTCAGTCCAGTGTTTAACGGCATCTAGTCTGCCGAGGCCTGGGATTTTGCTAACTATCATACAATGCAGAGGACAGCCTCATAGCAAAGAATTGGCCCCGAATAGCAATGGTTCAGAGGCTGAGAACCCTGTGTGGTAGAGAGATAATGACAGTAGTATCAATACTGACCCAGTTTGTGATTTCCCAGAGATAAAGATTTTGGGGATTGATCCAGATGGTGGATGCTGTACCAAGGAAAACAGTGCTTCTGAGAAACATTAGAAATAAGATTAGAAATATCCTGTTCCTAAGTGGTTTGGTCAGAACTGACTTATTCTGAGAATGATGATTTAATCCATCTCTTTCCTTCCTTCCTTGGTTGCTTCCTTCCTTCCTTCCTATCTTTCCCTGTCTCTCTCTGTTTCTGTGCCTGCCTCTTTCTTTCCGTGTCTCTTTTTCTGATCCAGTGATCTGTTCTCTTTCTTAGTAAATGACAATGTTTGCTCTATAGTTCCATCATGAAAATATAATTCTCATGCATGATTTGTAATTGAAATTTCTCATGGTTCAGTTTCAGATAAAGGATGAATGTTCTTGGAAAGTTTGAATTTAATCAGAAAAGCTATTTTAGAATTGCAATCTATGCTTTTAGAGTTGGAACTATACGTATATATTCTTACTAGTTATTATCTACTCATCGCTCAGAGGTTTAGGTTAATAAATTTAACACTTAATAATTTTTCCCTCCTTTTCAGTTCTTGCATATTTGCACGCATTTAGTTTCACTTCTGCTGTTAACTGCACTCCAAATTGAAGCTGATTTGACTCCAACCTTAACTTTTAACTGGGTCAGGTTTGCTAAGAATGAAGCCTAGTTTTATCAACTTTTTTCATAAAATCTACTAAGGTTTCAAGAGCGTAATGAAACCAGAAAGTGGAGGAGTTTAGAATATACTTTGGTCTCAGTTTGTCTGCTCTTTGTAAACCTGAGTCTGGTTTGAAACCATTTAAACTTAGATAGTTGATTTTTACCAATAGTGAGTGGCATATCCAAGGAATGCATAGAATCTATTTCAGTAACTAAGACAGACTAAGAAGAAAGGACTGGTGATCCATTTGTGAAAAGGAGACAATGAAAACCTCATAGATCATGATAAAATATTATTTGGTATGGTACTGGAAGATTAACCCTCCAGATTGTGAGCCACTCAAAATATGTCACAGGACTGGGCAAGGTTTTGTTCTGGTAAGCAAGAAGTTGCTATGATCAGAGTTGACTCTATGGCATCTAACAATAACATGAACAATAAACTCAGAGGGGAAGGAAGTGTGGCATTTTTCATGTGAAGTTGTCGATTGAAGTTGCCAATTAAATAAAGGATGAACATTGTAAAATAAATGTGGCAGAATTAATATGTGTTGGTCTCTTCAGAGAGGTAACTTTGGACTGGCAGTCAGCCTTGCTTTATGTTTTCACCCCTATTTTGATCAGTTTTGTTCATCCGTGTTCTCAAATGTTTCAGCTTCCCATCCTGTTTCAGCTCACTTACAGACTGTTTCTTCTTGGTCCCAGTTGAAGTTATAAGGGTTTGTTAAAGTCTCAAACCTTCACTTATGAGGCTTGTTATCGTTGTTAAGTGCCATCGAGTCAGTTTTGATTCATAGTTATGAACCAGTATAGGGTTTCCAAGGAGCCACTGGTGAATTTGAACAGCTGACCTTGGGGTTAACAGTCCAGTGTTTATCCTACAGCATCACCAGGGCGCCACATAAGTCAAAGTCCAAGATCTGGATCATTGGGCTCTCACATGGCTTCTTCATCTTGGAAACGGTTCCTTAGCACTCTTTTTACGTCTTTCTTGTAGTCAGTTAAGGCTGAGTCCACTCCTCAAACCAACCCAACCCTTTTGTCCAGATCTTAGAGTACTGAATTTCTGCTTTGGCCCTTTTGACTGTCTTTCTCTGACCAGACTCTCTTGCTGAGTCCAGAATGCCTTACCTGAACTCTATCCTTCTGGTTGGAAGGTCTGGAGGTCAGCAAACTGAGTGCAGACTTTCTGAATGAAGAAGTATCCAGGTACCTGCTTGGATTCCTAGCATTTGTAATCAGTTCACCTTCCTGGGTACCAATCTCTGGTCCTTTGGCTCCAGTGATGTTAGTTGGATTGTTCCTTCTGAAGGTTTGACACAATCCATCCCCCAGCTGATCCCTGTAGGACTGATGCTCAACTGCAGTCCTGCACATGTGCTGGGCAGTGGGAGAATCTGCCGTCAGCTCTAACTCCACTTGCCTTGTATAGCTGTGGTGCAGGATCACACCTTCTGCTAGAATCCAAGACAGCATAGTTTAACCTTTGTTCTAGTGACGCTGTCATCACTGACACGTTCTTGGAATCTAAAGGCCTGTAGCACAATCATTGCAGCGTCTTCAATGGCAGCATTGACCAGTTGTTTGAATGTAAATATGAAAATTTTCACAAATAAAGGTCATTAGCTGAAGAAATTGGTGACCAAAATCTGGTATTTGCCATTTTCTACCCAAACTAACAAATGATGATAAAGTAATAAGCACTGTATTTTTTCCTCCACTCGTACAATGCAATTAATTCCAAAAGAGCTATCCCAGAGTTGTCCTGAACAGACATCACTATAGTCTTCCAAGATTACATATGAATTTGAGGACCTGCAATCTTTTGGAGTCCTGGTGTCAGACTGCAAAGTTGTTTGAACCGCAAAGTCGGTGGTTCAAGCTCACCAGCCGCTCCTTGGAAATCCTACTAGGGTTGCTACAGGTCAGAATTGACTCTACAGCACTTAACAACAACAATCCTTTGGATTTGCACTTTTTGAAGTCTCAATTCTTTGCTAACACCCGTATGAAGATGAAGTCATTGAACCTTGTCACAAGAGTTCTGCTTTGTTTTGGTTTTGGCTTAATGTACTTCTCCTCATCCTTCTCTTTTTCCTTCTCCTGTTTCTTCTTTGCACTTTAAAGAGCAACCCTTACATTCTCCGGTGACACAGTGATGATGTCTCCTGAGCTTTAACAGTGCAGCATTCTCTCTTACCTCTTTTTGTCAGAGGAGAGACTAGCATGGTTGCGAATCTTAGACTATACTTTGATAGCACAGAAATGAAAGTACCTTGAAGTAAAAATGTTATTCCAACATAAAGGAACTGGTCAGAGGCTTATTCTAAAATCGTTTCAATTTTTTTTCTCTAGTTTTTGTCCTGGGCATGATCCATGTTATGTCTCGTTTATGCTGCTGAATATGGGAATTCCTAAGAATTCTCTGATAGTTGATTCTGACAGTTTCTATTCCTGACACCAGAAGCTCATCTTAACCTGAAGGTAAATGGTTTGTCTGACCTGCTTGGTGCATCTTGTCTGATTTCAGTAAGAGTAGAAATTCAAAGCATTAAAAAAAGAAAAGAAACCAAGCATAAACACTCAAAAAATGCAAAGCCTGCAGCCTATGTGAAGTCCGCATTACCTGCCTGTGTAGGTCAGTTTTCTTTGCCACAGTCATTAAAATCTTGATTCCCCTCTCCAAAGTCTCTAATGAATTAGCATCAGGATAGTTCAGACTACATTAAATAAACTTACTTTGCTATTTAGAATTTACCACTAACCTCTGTTTTCCTATATTGGTCACATAATCCATTTATTTTCATGTTCAATTGACCATCCCCCATAAATGTTACTTATGTTTGGAGACAGGAACATGTTTCTTAATATATGCATTATCATTCATAACAGTCTAAGAAAATTAAGACAAAAAGTGTTTTCAGATTATTGGGTTGATTTTCCAGAGGTTGATATTCTGAAAATAGGTCCATCTTGCATTTCAAATACCTTCATAAAATAAAAGAAGCTAAATCAATTTCCTATCTCCATTTCAAATGTTTACAGAAACAATAATGCCAAAGTTCTATGATGAATTGGCACATATTTACTGTTCTATAAACATTAAAAGACCTTATTTTTACTACTTATACTATGTTATGTATAGTGGTGGTGGTGGTAGTGTGCCGTGGAGTCAGTTCCAACTTATACTGACCCTGCATAGGGTTTCTGAGGCTGTAAATCTTTGCGGAAGCAGAAAGCCTCATCTTTCTCTAGAGTAGTGGCTGGTAGTTTCACACTGCTGACCTTGAGGTTAGCAGCCCAATTTGTAACCAATAGGAAAATATTTTTTTCTGATGACAAAATAATATATATCCATTAATGAAAATGGAAAATACATATAATTAAAATAAGAATACGCATTTTTTTAAAATTGTGATTTGGGTGAAAGTTGAGAGAGCAAATTGGTTTTCCATTCAACAATTCATACACATTTTGCTTTGTGACATTGATTTCAATCTACCGCAATACTCTGTAACAACAGAGTATATAAAAATTTTATGAACAAATTATGCAATCATTATTTATGTGTTGTTGTGTGCTGGTATATCAGTTCAAACTCACAGTCATCCTGTATAAGGTTTCCAAGAGCGGCTGGTGGGTTTGAACTACCAATCTTGTGGTTAGCAGTGCAGGGCTTATCCTACAGCACCACACCAGGACTCTGTTGCTGGGTGTAGTTCTGTGCAGTTTTCATTTTATTTTTATGAAATGGATTATAGTTTATATACAATTTCTTAATCTTTTTTCATTTACACATGATGAAGGGAAAAGATACTTTTAATTTAAAATTAATTTGATCTGAAGGCTAGAGATTCTTTCTAATTGAGTCTTTCCATTTCACAGGTGAGAAAATGAAACTCTCAGAGAGTATGTGATTGAAATACTTCCAATTTAGGTAGCATCTGAGTTGCGCCTATAACTCAAAGCACTGAAATCCCAGGTCATACTTGATGCACCCTACACCTGACCATCCTTAGTTCTTATGCACTCTAACTAAAGTGGTTGTTGTTAAGTGCCATCAAGTTGATTCCGATGTGTGTAGGGTTTCCAAGGAGTGGTTGGTGAGTTTGAACAGCTGACCTTGTGGTTCAAACAGACCTTGTGGTCCAGTACTGTATCCTACAGCGCCATGCCAGGACTAATCAGGATTATTATTGTTGTTGTTGTTAAGTGCCGTCGAGTTGATTCTTACCCATAGCAATCCTGTATAGGGTTTCTGAGGAGCAGCTGATGAGCTTGAACCACCTACCTTGCAGTTTAAATGGTTTTGAAGTCTGGCGCATTAACCCACAGTGCCACACCAGGACTCCAATGGTGGTGGTGGACACCAACTAGGATTGGTGGCGGTGGTGGTGGGCCATGGAGTCGGTTTCCACTCATAGCAACGCTGTACAGGGTTTCCAAGGCTGTAAATCTTTATGGGAGCAGAGAGCCTCATCTTTCTTCCGTGGAGCAGCTGGTAGTTTTGAACTGTTGATCTTGAGGTTAGCAGCCCAATTCGTAACCACTACGTTACCCTCTCAGAGATCCTTAATTAGGGAGCATGGAAACACTTCTTCTTTCCTTTACCAGTTTCATACCATGCACACCAATTGCTGTGGAGTCAGTTAGGGCTCCTGGTCACTACGTGCACATTAGAGTAGAATTGTGTTTCATAAGGTTTTCAGTGGCTGATATTTCCCCCAGAATTTAATTGCCAGGCCTTTCTTCAAAGGCACTTCTGAGTAAATTTGAACCACCAACTTTTTGTTTCTCAGTCAAGCACGTTAACAATTGTACTGGCCAGGGTAAGTGTTGTTTGTGGGAAACATAGTAAGAAACACCAACAAACTTAGAATTGCTTGAAAAAATAAAGTGCAGAAAATAATCTGTGAACTTTGCTGAACATTTTTCAAAGTTGAAAGCTTCAAATTGAAGTCTCTGCAGAGAGTTTGAAACCTGAATCAAGTTGACATTCCAAACCACTGTCAATCTATAAATTATTATCGAAACCAATAGAAATATGATTAAATCTAAGTAAGAATTTCCTGACTTTTAAGTGAGTCACTTAAAAAAACCTTTACGTGGCAGCAGTTTGACTTAAAGTAATTTGAATTAACACTCAGTGAACTTTCTATGAGGTTACAATCAGTTTTTTGTGTTTTTTTTTTTTTTTTCATTTGACTTTAGTACTAAAGTGACGTTATCTACACATTCTTTGTACAAAAACCATGTAACAGAGTAACTTATTTTTGGGTTTTGTGATAATAAGAGGATTTTGGAATTTTATAAAAAAAGTTCTACCCACGATTCTCTTCTCATCAATTAATTCTGTCAGATGGGTCATAATTGATACTTCTTTGAACATATGCAAATTTTCCTCCATTTAAAAATTCTGTTTTATCTTTCTCTTTTTCATTTGTTTCTCATTTATCTTATTCTTCTTTCTTCACATTTTCTTCCCGATCCCCAGTGTCTTAATATAAAAATCTTGGGGTTCCCCCCCCAGTTATTCTTTGATATCAATGAGTAGATTCATGACATTCATTTATGTAGATACTTTATGATGTCCATTAAAACAAGGCCTAGATATGTGGAGAGAGCCAGAGAATTTGGAAGTGATTTATTTTCTTGGATGGGAACAGGGATTCCAAATGATGGGAAAAGAACATTTGCCATTCATTCAGCAATGTTTACTATCATAAACTTGATTACTGAATTTGGCCTATAAATCAGTACAATAAATTTCAATAGCAAAATTTCATTTTTAAAATGATAGTTTCCATAAGTGCTTTTTACATCATGAAGTAAAAATTCCTAACAACCTGCTTTGTTCCTAAGCTGACATTTGTCTATCTTATTTAAATGTAGGGGATGCAGTTGACTGAAACTTATGTTTTAAGAGAACAAGAAATAAATGTTCTTAGTATTTTGTTTTTACCAGCATTTCTTAATCCAGGCCACAGAAATGGCCAGATTATGCAAATGGCAAGAAATTTATGTGACCAAATTAAATTAGGCAATGTTGAGAAATGGGAGCAGTGGCTCAGTAGGAGAAGCACTGGACTGCTTACCACACAGTCAATGGTTCAAAACCACCAGTCACTTTGAGGAAGAAAGATGAGGCTTTCTGAGTCCGTAAAGACATGCAACCTTAGAAACCCTTTACAGGGTTTTTATGAGTCAGAACAGACTCAATGGCACTTAACAACGTTGAGAAATACCAAAATATAAGCAATGGGTTCTTCAGGAATTCATCGACAATGTCCTTATAACAACATGGTTCTCTTAGCTGAGTATAGAAACTGGGCTCTGTAACTATCAGACAAAAACTAAAGGCCTTGACTTTTAGTTACAGTTCATCACTTTTTACTGTCTTCTGCACATCCTGATGTGACCATGTACGTGCCATTATTTAGTTTCTTACTCTTGGATGAAGTTCTGGGCCAAAGATTCTTCACTTAGGGCATAGTCTATGAAATGGGTTCTGCTAATATTGCTAAATCTAACCAGCTGCATTTAAATGATAGTTTCGTCAAGCACATTTAAGTGACACAGTTCATTGAGCCAAAGTTTCCTAACATGGCCTCCCTCCATCTCATTTAGTTACTCCACAATTGAGTAATCTCTTAGAAAAATCTGCCCAGGGGAAGGCAGAGCCAGATGATCTGTATTTCAGGTTCTGGCTGATAAGAGTTCAGTGTGGTGTCTGGTCAGCAAGTTAGATGATGAGGAGTAATCGGAACCTTTCTCCCTTGTCTCAGCTCATTAAAGATACATTTTTCAGTTCATTCCTTTACACTTAGAAAGACGCGAGACTTGGCTCTAGATTTTAAGTTACATTCAGAGATGAGCCAAACATAGGATGACCAATCGTTCTATAAAATCAATGTATCCATTTTTAGATGGTGAATGACTACTGAGTTAATCAGCATGATCGTAATTTAAATTTTATTGTGGTTAAAATAGATAAAACAAAATTTAACATTTTAACCATTTTAGAATGCACAGTTCACTGGTACTCAGCATTCACAATGTTGTGCATTCATTGTCACTTGTTTCATTCTGGAACATTTTCATTCCTCCTAAAGAAAAGCCTGTACCTCTGAAGAAGTCAAGTCCCATCTCTCTTCCCTTCCCTCCCCTTTCTCCAGCCCCTGGCAACCACTAATCTTTCTGCCTCTATGCACTTGCCTGTCCATATAAGTGGGATCATAAAATATGTGGTCCTATATGTCTGACTTCTTTCACTTAGCATGGTGTTTCCATGTTGTAGTAGGTGTGAGTACTTTACCCCAGCTATGACTGAATAATAACTTCTTGTCCGGATGCACCATGCTTTGTTTATACGTTTGTTCATCATCTGATGGACATTTAGGTTGTTTCCACCTTTTGACTACTGTGGATAGTGTTGTTATATGAGACATACTTAAAAAAAAATTAAATAAAATTTAATTTGCTTATTTATGTTTGTGGGAATCTGAGACCAAGCATGAACTTTGGTGGAAATATGTTTCAAGTTGCAAGCTAGCAGGAAACTAGAACCTGAAGCCATGTTGGTTCAATAGGCTTTGGGAAGATAGTGAATGATGGTGAAGGTATAGTTGAAGAAATTGAAGTTGAAGTCAAGATGCTTGGGTTTTCATCTCAGTTCTGCCACTAACAGGTACTGTATGTGATCTTGGGTAGCTCATTTCACCTACTGGGTCTTTGTTCCTCATGTGTAGACAGGAGATCAGTACTCCCTAGTGCCCTTCAGGAGTGCTGGTGGCACTGTAGGATAAGCACTAGACTGTTAACCATAAGGACAATAGTTTAAACCCACCAGCCTCTTTTTGGGAGAAAGATGAGGCTTTCTGTGCCTGTAAAGACTTAAAGTCAAGGAAACTATGAATCGGAACTGATTTGATGGCACTTAACGACAACAATGCTCTTCTAGTACTGGTCTGCAAAAATGTCTACAACCTGCTATGCACTTATCTACATGAACACACCCTTTCCCACCACCTCAGCTGCTGTCACTCATTGCAAAGGAGACAAGATGCTCCCTTTCTGTGCTCAAGGTGTGAACAAAACAGTTTCTTATGAACTGACGGTAGGAAGGAGGTTAAGGCTTAAATCACTCAAACACTGCAGTAGCACCAGGGCCCGCCACAGCGCAGCTCAAAATATGATGAGATTGCCCCAATACCTGAGAAATTGAAATAGGTCCTGGAGGCAGAGACCTATTTCACAAATACCATGCCAAGAAATGGGTTCCATCAAATATTAGGCACTTGGCTGTCATTCTTTATAATACTAGCAGCTTTGAGGAAGTAGGTATGTGGGTTGTTGAGCAGTCAAGAAAATTTTCAGTCACACTCCAAGGTGACTTTCTCGCACCAAAGCAAGAAGTGCCATAGAGTTTGTTCTGACTCATAGTGACCCTGCAAAGGATTGCCAAGGAACTACAAGAACTGCTGGGCCTGTAGTTAGGAGTCCAGTGCTTATCATACAGTGCCACATCAGGATTCCAAGAAAGTGTTGTTATTGTTAAGTGTTGTCTAGTCTGTTCTGACTCATAGCGACCCTGTTAGGGCTTCCAAGGAGCAGCTGGTGGGTTTGAACCTTGTGGTTAGAAGTTCAGTGCTTATCCTATAGTGCCACCCCTGGACTATAGGGAAACATTATGAATATAAAGTTCTCTCTTTATAAAATGGAAATGGTATTGCCGTTCTAAATGGGAATCAAGTGCCCAAGGGCAGTGAGCTGGCTTGCACTAGAGACAATATCTTTTGTCCATTTTTCCTTGATTAAGACGAAATAAGATCTAAATGTGTGACGTTAGGCAAGTCTGTTAACGGCTCAGCTTCGTTACCTAGTCTTCTGATGTGGTGCTGTAGGATAAGCACTGGACCAGAAGATTGCTTCAAACTGCAAGGTGATGGTTCAAACCCACCAGCCGCTCCTCGGAAACCTATACAGGGTCGCTATGAGTCGACACTGACTGGACAGCACTTAACAACAACAACAAAAGTAATGAAGTCATCTATATGCCCCTTTGCCCCAACCACCTTTTTTCTCTATTGCAAAGAGGAACATGGAAGTCTGAGAGAGCAGTAAGGACTGGACCGCTACAAACGGGCAAATGGTCAGGCCACTTGGGTGACAGTGCTGGGATTTGCCACTGGGGTGAGTGGGGGCTCATGGAGAGAGGGGGCTTCTTGCTCCTCAGGCGCAGATGGATAGCTTGTTGGTGCCGTAGGTGGGATGGAAGTTGAGGCTCACCTCCATGCAGACAGAAAATCAAGGTGGTGTTCTGGTCCATCCCAAAGGCTGCTAGTTGCTGATTAATATTACTTAAGTTAGGATAAGATGCTTCCTTGGTCTGTCGTGCACGCTGAGGGCTTGGCTCTGTGGACCTGGGTGCTGGTCCTGTACACAGGGCAGGCTGCCTGCCTTGTAGCCCCTACACCACCCCAGGTTTTCTCCCAGGGTCGAGAGCTGGGAAGGGGTGTGTGTCTTGGTCTTCTTCTCAGCAGGTTCTGAGCACTCTTGGGGGTTTTCCTGACATATTGCCTCTGGCTACCTGAGCCGCAAGAAGGAAGAAGAGGCAGGAAACATGTTCTGCATTGTTTTGTTTTTGAACTGAAAGTGTTAATCAAGAAATACATTGCACCATAAGTAAATTTTCGACATCAGTTTTAGATAATACATTCTGGTGACGCTGTAGGATAAGTACTGGACCGCAAGGTCGGTTTGTACTGCAAGGTCAGCTGTTCAAACTCGCCAGTCGCTCCTGGGTAGAGTTGCTATGAGTCAGAACTGACTTGAAGGCACTTAACAACAACAATTTACATTATTGAGAGATCAAAATCCAATGCTCATATAAAGGGCTATATCTACTGCCATATACTCTTAGGACCAACCTGCCATACCAATCTATCTTGAAACCATTTAGTCTTGGCATTTGATAATGGCACTCACTTGTATTTACTGTGGATGATTGGACTGCAACCGGGCTTCCGGGTTAAGATAATAAAAAGCCAAACAACCCACCTTTGATTTTCCTTTTCGGTGTAAAAATCTAAGGATACTGATAGAGATAATAATGATGAAAACCAGAAATAGAATAAGACATTATTCATAAATGGAGATAAGATATCCAAAAGGACATAGCTATACAAAGTACAGAGCTTGGGCAATGAAAAGAATGAATTCTTCTATAAATTGTTTTAAAACCACAATTGACTTTATAATTTCTCATGCAAAAGTATTTATTTTCATTTCACTAGAAGCAAAGCTCTTTAAGATGAAGTTTAACCTTTACCTAGAGGCCCCTCTGCATTTCATTTATCACCTAGACCAACAAGTACAATTTTGCTTCTCTGTCAACTCCTCCCAATTTCTTCCAGCCAAAGGACAAGGACATTGTAAACGAAACACCCACAGATGACTGACAGAGAGTCTACACCTCAGAAACATCCATTTCTACTTGCTTTATGGTGTGGATTACAGTTTCCTAGGGACTGAGAATTAACCTACCACATTCATTTAAGTGGATTTTTGGCCAGCCCATATTTTTGCCCTTTAATTGTAATAAAATTATTGTTTCTTTCCAGTCACTTTGCATATCATTTCTCTTTATCTTTTACCCTGTTTCGATGCAAGATGATTGATAGATTCTTCTTCAGTCATCACTTACTTTGGTAAATGATTTTCTTTTTCCTTTGAAGCTGATTTAGAAAGAAGCTGTACTGTGATGAGCTAATTAGTACAAAAACACAGGGTCTATAACCTTAATTAGGCATGATCATAGGCTCAACCTAACGGGATGTCCTGAAACTGCATGCTATGCAAATATTAGACTTTTCATTCTTCCCATTACATCTGAAACCATCAAGCAAAGGATGTTTTGCAGTACGTACCACAGTCAATGCCAGGTGCAAATCTTTCAACAAAAGTTTTTCTTTTCATTTTTTAGAGTGTTATACTTGTTGCAGCAAGGACAATAAGAAGGGGCTTAGGAAAAAAATAAATAAAGGATTGAAAACATGAAATGTTGAATTAAGCCAGAGTAAGCTTTAAAATCACCACTGGTCTGACAGTTTATTATACTGTGATGGCTTATGTATTATTATGATGCTGAAAGCCATGTTACTAGTATTTCAAATACTAGCAGGGTCCCTCATGTTAGACAAGTTTCATTAGAGCTTCCAGACTAAGAATGAATAGGCAGTCTACTTCTGAGGGACTAGCTACTGAAAACCTTATGAATGGCAGCAGAACATTGTCTGATATAGTGCTGGAAGATGAGCCCCACAGGTTGGGAGGTATGGAAAATACTACAGGAGAACAGCTGCCTCTTCAAAGTAGAGTTGATCTTAGTGATATGGATAGAGCAAAGCTTTGGGGATGTTCATTTCAGATGGGGCATGACTCAGAATGAGAAGAAACAGCTGCAAACATCCATTACTAGGAAGATGGACTATATGAAGTATGAATCTAGGAATGTATAAAGATCAGAGCTGAGCTGGATAATCAGATGGTTCACTGTGCTGGGAATGACAGACTCAAGAGGAATGATGTCACTGGCATTCACCATCAAAAAGAGCATTTGTAGATCTATTTTGAAGTACAATACTGTCTGTGATAATATCTGTATGCCTACATATAATCACTATATCTTTTATTTACATTTATACACCAACCACTAATGCTAAAGATGAAAAAACTGAAGACTTTTTACCAAATTCTTCAGTCTCAAATTGATCAAATATGCAATCAATCATTGGTAATTGCTTCTTGGTAATTAGTGATTGAGAACAAAGAATAAGAACCCTTAGTTGGAAAATATTACCTCAGTGACAGAAATGATGCAGGAGATCACATGACAGATTGTGTAAGCCCAATGACCTATTCATAAGAAATGCCTTTTTTAAACAACATAGATGGAAATTATCCATGTGAACTTCACCAGATGGAATATACAGGAATCAAATTGACTGTATCTGTGGAAAGAGACAATGGAGAAGCCAAATATCAGTAGTTAGATCAAGGCCAGCAGCTGACTGTGGAACAGACCATTGACTGCTCAATTGCAAGTTCGAGTTGAAACTAAGACAATAAGTCTAGCAAAGCCAAAATGTGACCTTGAGTACATCTAACCTGAAGTTAGAGACCATCTCAAGGATAGATTTGAATCACTGAACACTAATGACTAAAGACCAGATGAATTGTGGGATAGCATCAAGGGTGTAATATATGAAGAAAGCAAAGGTCATCAAAAGAAAGGGGAAAAAAAAAAAAAAAGATCAAAATGGATGTCAGAAGAGACTCTGAAACTTACTCTTGAACATAGAGTAGCTAATGGAAATGAACAAAATGATGAGGTATAAAAGCTGAACAGAAAAATTTAAAGGGTAACTCAAGAAGACAAAATAAGGTATTATAATGAAATTTGTAAAGATCTGGAGTTAGAAAACCAGAAAAGAAGAACACTCTGTATTTTCCAAGCTAAAAGAACTGAAGAAACAAACATTTCAAATATTGAGTTACAATATTGAAGGATTCTATGGGATAAATATTGGATGACACAGGAAGCATCAAAAGAAGATGGAGGGACCCACAGAGCCACTGTACCAAAAAGAAGTGGTCAGTGTTGAACCATTTCATGAAATAGCATATGATCAAGGACTGATGGTATTGAAGGAAGAAGTTCAAGCTGCACTGAAACCACTGGTGAAAAATAAAGGCCCCAGGAATTGATGTGATACCAATAGAGACACTTAAAAAAGTGGATACAACACTGGAAGTGCTCAGCTAACTATGCCAAGAAATTTGGAAGATAGATACCTGCCCCAACTGACTGAAATAGATCAACATATGTCCCTATTCCAAGAAAGGTGACCCAACAGAATTATCAGCCAATATCATTGATATCACATACAAGTAAAATTTTGCTGAAGATAATTCAAAATTGTTTCCAGTAATACATCAATGGGAAACTGTCAAAAATTTAAGCTGGATCCAGAAGAGGACATGGAATAGGGATATTATTGATGCTTGGTGTTAGATGGATCTTGGCTGAAAGCAGAGAATTCCAGAAAGAGATTTACTTAGGTTTTATTGACTATGCCAATGCATTTGACTATGGATCAGGCAAATAATGTATAACATTTGAAAAACTGGAATCCAGAACACTTAATTGTGCATATGTGGAACCTGCACATAGAAAA
Source organism: Chrysochloris asiatica (assembly GCF_000296735.1). Classification (NCBI taxonomy): domain Eukaryota; kingdom Metazoa; phylum Chordata; class Mammalia; order Afrosoricida; family Chrysochloridae; genus Chrysochloris; species Chrysochloris asiatica. Next base: position 6,366,554 of record NW_006408563.1, on the reverse strand, counting down.
AGAGGAAGTCATTTGAACAGAAAAAAGTATTCACTGCCTGGTATAAAATCAGGAAAGATGTGCATCAGGACTATATCTTTTTACTATATCTATTCAATCTGTATGCTGAGCAAATAATCTGAAAAACTGAACTGTATGAAGAAGAATGTGGCATCAAGACTATAGGAAGACTCATTAAAAACCTGTGATATGCAAATAACACAACCTTGCTTGCTGAAAGTGGAAAAGGACTTGAAGCACTTACTGATGAGGATCCAAGACTACACCAGCCTTCAGTATGGATTATATCTCAATATAAAGAAAACAAAAGTCCTCACAACTGGACCAATAAGCAATATCATGATAAATGAAAAAACAAACAAACAAACATTGAGGTTGTCAATTATTTCATTTTGCTTGGATCCACAATCAATATTCATGGAAGCTGTTTTGTTGTTGTTAAGTGCTGTTGAGTTGTAGTGACCCTGTATAGGGTTTCCAAGGAGCAACTGGTGAGTTTGAACTGATAGCCTTGTAGTTCAAACCATCCTTATATTCCAGTGTATTAACTCACAGTGCCACATCAGGACTCATGGGAATAGCAGTCAATAAGTCAATTGATGCATTTGTATTGGGCAAATCTTCTGTAAAAGACCATTTAAATTATTGAAAGCATATTGAAAGATGTCACTTTGAGGACTAAGGTGCATCTGACTTGAGCCATAGTATTTTCTACCATAAATGGTATTTTCAAAGTTTCTTATATGCATGCAATATTGTTTTTAAGTGTTGTTGACTTGGTTCCAACTCATAGTGACCCTATATAGGATTTCCAAGGAGTGGCTGGTGAGTTTGAATCACTGACCTTGTGTTTCAAACCAATCTTGTGGTCCAGTGGATAAGGAAGTCTGAGGAAGAATTGATGCATTTGAATTATAGTGTTGGCAATAAATATTGAACATGACATGAACTGCCAGAAGAACGAATAAATCTGTCTGGGAAGAAACACACCAGGATCTTCCTTAGAAGGGCAAGACATTGTCTCATATACTTTGGGCATGCTATCAGAATAGATCAGTCCCTGGAAGAGGTTATCAGGCTTGGTAAATAGAGGACCAGTGAAAAGGAAAAAAGCCCTCATTGAGATGAATTGGCATAATGGCTACAAAATGGGTTCGTAACAAGGATTGTGAGGTTGACACAGGACCAGACAGTGTTTTGTTCTGTTATACACAGGGATAGTATGAGGTTGATACAGGACCAGACGGTGTTTTGTTCTGTTATACACAGGGATACTATGAGGTTGATACAGGACCAGACGGTGTTTTGTTCTGTTATACACAGGGATACTATGAGTTGGAACTGACTTGACAGCAACTAGCAACAGAGCTTTGTAAGTTCAGAGGCATTTTCCAATTATGTTAACCAACTCAGTTATCCTACATAATCCATATCTTATCTGGAATTCTGAAGAAGCTTCTCTGTGGGAACCTATGTGAATTATGCAAATCTTAAGAGTTCTTTCAAACCCAGTAGCCACTAAAAGTATTATAAAACAAACCTACGTTTTATTCAAACTAGCCGGATATAGGAAGATAGTGACTAAACGAAATCACAGGGAATCCCCCAAGTCCTAATTTTAACCAATTATTTTAATTTTCTCCAGCTAGTATATACCACTTTTAAATAGTTTCTAAAGTGGCCAAAAAAAAAAAAAAAGACCTTTTCCTTCCTAACCTGAAATGAAAATATTCAAGGATGTGGTACCCTCAGACATTTGGATATTGTCTGTATAAATGAGGGCTCACATATATAATTCTTAGATTATGTCTGGAGTTGTGAGCTTTCAGATTCAATCAGGCAATGAATAGTATATTTCTTATTGCTTCCTGAGTCCAATAAAACATTGAGAGAATCCGAACTTGCATGTGTGTGAGTGTTAGAAAAGTTAGTACCTGCTTTTAGTCTAATGTCACATCCATTCACTATAGATGATGAAAGAAGGGTTTATAGCACAGACTGAAGTTTGAAATGCATAACTTTCTCTGTGTTTACTATATTGAACACATACTATATTCAAGACACAGTGTTTAATATAGATAGCATCTCATTGAATCATTACAATAACTTTCTAAGACAGTTATCATAATTAGCCATACTATACAGATGAGGTTCAGAGGACATCTTGTGCAAAATCACGCATCTAGTAAGTGGCAGAATCTAGATTTGAGTGCATGTCTGACTCTAGAAATTCTGGCCTTATTAGAGTACAGTGTCTCTCCATCTCTCAATTGTCTCCTTGTTTGATAGACATGAGATTCAAGAAAACAGGGTTCAGACCTAAATCGAAAAGCAGTAACTCTTTATCACCCATGTACAAAGAGCTCTTGATTAGTGGTATGTGCAAAGTTCAAGTATGGAAGAAATAGAATTTGGCACGGGGGAGACAGAATTACACGACTGACCTGTGTAATGCAATCATATGTGACACAACATGTTGTTGATAGTCATGAAACAAGGACAAAGAATGAGAAGACCAGAATTTGAATCCAGTTTTTGCTACTTACCAGATGTAGGACTGTATCAATTAGGGTCTCAACAGGAAGTGTTATTGTTGTTGTTAAGTGCCCTCAAGTCAGTTCTGACTCATACAGACCCTGTATAGGGTTTCCAAGGAGCAGCTGGTGGGTTTGAACCACCAACTTTGAGGCTAAAACTGACCTTGCAGTTCAGTGCTTATCTGACAGCACCACACCAGGATGCCTAACAGGGAATAGGTGGTTCAGATAAGAGATTCATGACAGGATTACTTTCAGAGATGTTGTTGCTGCTAAGTGCTGTGCATTCACAGTAACACTGTATAGGGTTCCTAAGGAGTAGCTCGTGGGTTTGAACCACCAGAGATGTTAAGGTAGGATTAAGGGTCAGAAAAGGCTAGAAACTAGCAACAGTAGCTGCTGATACCAAACCTAGGAAATAGCGTTACAAGAGTCCAGTGAGAGTTGGCAAGGGCAGTTGTGGACGGATACTGTTACTGTCACAGACTAAGTCCTGAGTCTAAGAGAGGGCAGAGACCAGATACTATGACCTCTTTCTTGTGCCTTCTGATCTTTTGCTGGCACCGCCAATCATCTGAGTCGTTCCAGAAGCCAATCTGCAAGGAAACCCAGGAGATGTTGGCATGTGTTTCTGTCTCCAAAGTGAAGAATGAATTTGAGTGAGGAAGATGGAGAATAACTTTGAGAAAGTCATGTCTCTTCTTTGAATTTCAACTTGCTTATTTGTGGTATAATGCTGACCGTATACTAATAGTTGGCCTCAAAAATCCTACTTCCAACTTTATACTTTGAGAAATGTCAAACTGAAGAATTTATGAGGATAGTACCACATGTGATCATATCTACTCTTCACCTAGATTCACCAACTGTTAACATTTTGTCACAGTTGTTTTATTTTTCTCTCTATTCACAGAAATATATACACAAATTTTTGCTGAACCATTTGAGAATTATTTGCTGATGTCCTAGCCCTTTGTGTCTAAATACTTTAGTAAACGTCACCTAGAAACAAAGAGTTCTTCCATGTTTCCTAATGCAATATCACACTCAGGAAATGTAACATTAATACGAAGTTATTAATGAACAATTCAAGGCTTAACTTGAAATATTGAAGGATTCTACGGGCAAAATAGAGTCCAGCTGTGGCACTGTGGGTTATTGTGCGCTGGACTGCGAAGTCAGTTTGAACTGCAAACTCACTAGCAGCTCCTTGGAAACCCTATACAGGGTTTCTATGAATCGGAACTGACTCAATGGCACTTACCAACAACAACAATGTGAGCAAAATATTGAATGACAATATTACTGTATTACTGTACCAATAATAAATAGTCAATGGTTAACCATTTCAAGTGGTAGCATATGATCAAGAAACAATAGTATTGAAGGAAGAAGTCAGCAGTACACTGAAGGCATTGATGGAGGACAGGACTCCAAGAATTGACAGAATACAAATTGAAATATTTCAACAAACTGATGTAGCATTGGAGGCACTTACTCATGTATGTCACAAAATCTGCAAGCCAGGTACCTGGCCAACTGATTGGAAGAGATCCATATTTGTGCCCATTCAAGAGAGAAGAGACCCAGTGAAATGCAGAAATCATCAAACAGTATCATTAATATCATATGCAAGTGAAGATTGGCTGGAGATAATTAAAAAATGGAAACAACAGTACATTGACAGAGAAATGCCA
>NW_006408563.1:6345713-6360040 GCF_000296735.1 Chrysochloris asiatica | reverse complement strand
TGTGGAATGAGGGATATCATGGCTGATGTCCGATGGATCTTGGCTGAAGGCAGAGAATATTAGAAAGATGTTTACCTGTGCTTTATTGACTACGTAAAAGGCTTTCGATTGTGTGGATCATGACTAGCAATGGACAACATTGTGAAGTGTGGGTATTCCAGAACACTTAATTGTGCTCATGAGAAATCTGTACAAGAACCAAGAGGCAGTTGTTCAAACAGAACATGGGAACACTGAAGGGTTTAAAATTCAGAAAGGTGTGCGACAAGTCAGTGTTCTTTCACCATACTTATTCAACCTGTATGCTGAGCAAATCATCTGAGAAGCTGGGTTATATGAAGAAACACGTGGCATCAGGATTAAAGGAAGACTCATTAACAACCTGCAGTATGCAGATGATACAACCTTGCTTGCTGAAAGTGAAGAGGACTTAAAACATTTACTGATGAAGATCAAAGAGCACACAGCCTTCGGTATGGATTGCATCTCAATGAAAAGGAAACAAAAATCCTCACCACTGGACCAATGAACAGCATTCTTATCAACAAAGAAAAGAAGAAGTCAAGGACTTCATTCTTCTTGGATCAACTATCAACACTCATGGATGCAGCAGTCAAGAAATCAAACGACAACGACGTATTGCATTAGGCAAATCTGCTATACAAGACCTTTGTAAAGTGTTGAAGAGCAAAGACGTCAGCTTGAAGACTTGGGTGTGCCTGACGCAAGCCATGGTATTTTCAATAACCTCATAAGCATGCAAAGTCTGGACAGTGAATAAGGAAAACTGTAGAAGAATTCGATTGGTGGTTTGAGTTATGGCATTGGAGGAGAATAGTGAAAGTGCCATGGGCTGCCAAAAGAGCTAATAGAACCGTTTTGGAAGAAGTGCAGCTAGAGTGCTCTTTGGAGGCCAAGATGGCCAAACTTCGTCTTTCATACTTCGGACATATTGTCAGGAGGGACCAGTCACTGGAGAAAGATGTCATGTTTGATAAGGTGGAGAGTCAGAGAAAAAGAGGAAGACCCCCAATGAGATGGATTGGCCAATTGGCAACATCGATAGACTCAAGTGTGGTAACAGTAGTGAGATTGGCCCAGGATCAGGCAATGTTTCCTTCTGCTGTGCATAAGGTCGCTATGAGTCAGCACCAACTCAATGGTGCCTAACAACAACAACAACAGCAATATGCAGATGATACAACCTTGCTTGCTGAAAGCGAAGAGGACTTAAAATACCTACTGATGAAGATCAAAGACCACAGTCTTTGGTATGTGTTGTACCCAATGTAAAGAAAACAAAATCTTCACAACCGGACCAATAAATGACATCATGATAAGTGGAAAAAAGATTGATATTGTCAAAGGCTTCATTTTGCTCGGATCAACCATTAACACTCATGGAATCAGGAGTCAAGAAATCATATGATGTATCATATTAGGGAAAGTTGCTGCAAAATACTTCTTTAAGGTGTTGAAGAGCAAAGATGTCAGTTTGAGAACTAAGGTATGCCTGACCCGAACCATGATATTTTCAGTAGCTTCATATGCATGTGAAACTTGGACAATGAAAAAAGAAAACCATACAAGAATTGATATATTTGAGTTAGGGCATTGGAGAAGAAGATCGAAAGTACCTTGAACTGCCAGAAGAGTGTGTGAAAGGTGTACAACCCGAAGGCTCCTTACAATCCAGGATGGTGAGACTTTGTCTCTCATACTTTGGACATATTATCAGGAGGGACCAGTCCCTGGAGAAGGACATCATGCTTGGTAAAGTGGAAAGTTAGCAAAAAAGAGGAAAACTCCCAATGAGATGGATTGGCACAATGATAGCAGCAATGAGATCAAGCGTAACAACTATTGTGAGGATGATGCATGAACTGGGCGCCGTTTCCTTCTGTTGTGTGTAGGGTTACTATGATTCAGAAAGGACTTGGTGGCACATAGCAACAACAACAACAGCAATTCCTGAACATATATGTTGTTATTGTTTTTAGGTGCCATCGAGTCAATACTGAACCATAGTGATCTTATGCACAGCAGAACGAAACACTGGCTGATCCTGGGTCAACCTCACTACTGTTGCCACGCTTGAGTCCATGGATGCTGCCACTTGGCTGATCCATCTCGTTGGGGGTCTTCCTCTTTTTCTCTGACCCTCCACCTTACCAAACATGATCTCCTTCTCCAGTGACTGTTCCCTTCTGACAATATGTCCCAAGTATGAGAGATGAAGTTTGGCCATGTTGGCCTCCAAGGAGCACTTTGGCTGCACGTCTTCCAAACGGATCTATTGGTTCATTTGGCAGCCCATGACACCTTCAATATTCTCCTACAACACCATAACTCAAAGGCATCAATTCTATGGTCTTCCTTATTCACTGTCCAGCTTTCACATGCATATGAGGTTATTGAAAATACCATGGCTTGGGTCAGGCACACCTTAATCCTCAAGCTGACATCTTTGCTCTTCAACATTTTAAAAAGGTCTTGTGCAGTAGATTTGCCTAGTGCAATATGTCATTTGATTTCTTGACTGCTGCTTTCATGAGTGTTGATAGTTGATCCAAGAAGAATGAAGTCCTTGGCAACTTCAATCTTTTCTTTGTTGATAAGAATGTTGTTTATTGGTCCAGTGGTGAGGATTTTTGTTTCCTTTACGTTGAGATGCAATCCATACCGAAGACTGTGCTCTTTGATCTTCATCAGTAAATGTTTTAAGTCCTCTTCACTTTCATATATAGACTAAGTTAAGATTTCTCTTAGTGAGTCTTTAATGTGACTTATCTTTGTTTTGTTTTCTAGTCAAGCATAAACTGAATTCCTTTAGTTATTATTTCTTCATAATCTGCTTTCATGTAGAATCATTTTCTAGGTTTAAATAACAAAACAGAAAACTTCAGTGGCATTTTTGAAGAGCCCACACTAGTTTTCTTTACAGAGTGATCCCAACATAGACTTGTCTGGTTGTTTCATTATTAGATGCTGGCAATAATACTACAAAGATGCTTTGTCCTTCTCAGTGCATTTTATCTGGAGGTGAATGAGGTAGGGCTTTCTCATCACAGGTGATGCTCAGTTTGATCACTAGGTTAAGGTAGTGACTTCTGGATTACCCTATATCCTTTCCCCTTTGTAGTTATATTTGTTTTCACAACCAGTTTTCTTTCTATGGCACGAATAGTCTCACTAACTAATATGAAGGGATCTGGTTAGGCTCTTGAAGTTCTAGCATAACTCTCCTCTTTTATTTTTTTAATCTGTCTTCATTGATCTATTTATTTATTTTACAAATATATGTAGAGTGCACTCCTGATGTGGCAATGTAGGATCAGCACTGGACTGTGAACTACAAGGTCAACAGTTCAAACCCACCAACTATTCCTCTGAAACCTATACAGGGTCTCTATGAGCTGGAACAGACTGGAGCAGTACTCAACAACAATGACAACATATTATGTGCTTGAAAAGTCTTGATGGTATAGTGGTTAAGTGCTCAGTTGATAATCTGAAGGCTAATTGTTCAAGCCCCTCAGCTGCTTTGTAGGAGAAAGATATGGTGGTCTGCTCCCATCAAGATTTAGTCTTGGGACCTCTATGGAGCGATTCTAATCCCTCCTACAGGGCTGCAAAAAGTTGGAATTGACTTGAAGGCAATGGGTCTTATGTGCCTCAGCCCTGTGAAATTTTTGTTAGTGATTTTTTGATTGTTTAAACCATAGCTTTAATTTCAATCTTTGTATTGTGCTCCCGATCCTTATTGGCCATGGTTTACATGATTTCCATGTAAAATTCTCAGGAGTATCTTAAACTCAAAATGTCCAAATAGAACTCACCACTTGCTCTCCACTTGCTCTTCACACATTCTGTATTCCAATAAATCCCATCTCCATCGTCTCAGTGACCCTATACTAAAATATCTCTTGTGTATTGAGTGTGAACCACTGTAATAGGTCTTTTATATGTGTTGTGTGTGTTCTCTCATTTAATTCGTATAACAGTCTTGAGAAACAAACTCCATTATCCTGAGGACATAGGGTTTGAAGTAAGTCTTCATGCTAGGATTTAAATGCAGTTGTCTTTGACTTCAAAGACTTAGTTCAAATTCTGGTTCTATTACCTACCTTGAGATTAAAGCAATAACCTCAGTGCTTCAGCTACCTCTTGTATAAAATGGAGGAATGGATCCCCGTTTTGTAGGGTTGTTATGTCATAACACATCACATGCCCTTTCCCAGCCCCTGTGCATTGGCACATACTGCTTTTTTTGCCTGAACACTAATTGGTTTAGGTTTTACTTCCTCTAAGAATCCCTCTCTGACTTCCACAGGTAGGAGCAGTGGTTCTGGCTTTCTATACCTTGTGAGAACTTCAACTCCAGTCTTTATTCCATCTATGATGACCACACATGTAACTATTGGTCCCTCCCACTGCTGTGTGTTCCTCTTGAGGTCAGGATCACACCTTTTCCGTTTTTGTATCTCCAGTGCTCTGTGTCAAAACTAGTCCTTATTAAGTGCTCATTAGGTTGTTATTGCCTGTTAGCATTTGAGCTAGAGTTTCAAGGCCTGTAAAGTTGAACTTTTGTTCTGTCCACAACTTTTATAAATTTAAGAATTTGAGTCATTTTTCACTTTAGCTTTGGGATCTACTGCTTGAAAAACTACCGTTTATAAATGACTTTATCCTCTTATGGGAGTATTAAATTTGGTGGATCATTTTGTTGTGGGCTGTTCTGGGACCTTCTATAATTTTGCTTTGTCCTTGTGGGGGTAAGCCTTTTAAGAACATTCAGATTCTTTTCTGATCTGCAAAATGAGGGGCAGCTCAATTTATTTCTTGTTCTTTGAGTGTTTTCTCTCAACACAATGTTAAATGGTGCTGGAGGAAGAAACTCTTACTTGAAAAGTCAATCTTAGAAGGATGGTGCCAATGCATATATAACAGATCTTTACTAATGATGCTCAGAGGTGACTTCTGCCATTAACTCAAGTGCTCAGAGAGTGGCAGCTTAGCTGTTATAGGAGTGCCAATGAAGTTAGTTGGGTGGTAAAATGCGATTAGATAAAATTGGAATTTAGGGGAATCCCTGCACTCCAGGAAATTCTCCAAGTCTCCACTTAGTTATCCAGATCCTCAAAGAGCACAAGAAGCTTTAGTTTCAAATTGAGTGCATTTTCCATCCATGGATTGGTTTGTTTTGTTCAGTTTTACTTTGAGTGTTTGAGGTTATCTTTTCGACGTAACTGCTAAACCCACGGCTTCCTTTCTCGTAAAACCAAAACAAAAAGCCTTTCTATTCATTTGCCTTCTTTGTGTGCACATGTGTAGTACATACCTGGGATCAAAGCCGACTATATAAAGTCCTTGATTCTGTGTGGGTTCAAACACATTCAAAGCTCCAGGATCCTGAAAGGTTTCACCTGGCTTCCTGAAGCCCTGAGTCCACTCCCATAAAGCCATGGCTTGCATTGGATTCTTCAGGCCTGGGGTTCAGCAGCACCTGCCCAGGACCTGGCCCTACACTGTTGTGCTTTCTCTTCTCTTCATTCCCATCTGCTCCAAAGGTGAGTGAGGCTTTTGGAACGTGAAGGTGGAGGAGGTGTTTCTCCCATCTGAGTTTCATTTCTTTAGTAATCAAGGGCAGTGATTTATAACAAAGCCAGAAGTTACAGGTACAACTTAATTCTCCTGGCTTGGATGGCTCTGAAAGTGGGAGACAACCAGCAGCAGAAGCAAGTAAGCAGACATACAGCTCATGGCTGAGAACTAGTAGTATGCTATATACGTAATGAGTACATGTTAGATGATTTGGGAGACGCTGGCAATACTTTAAGGTATTTTCTTCCAATCTTCCAGAAGAGTAAAAGAAAATACCTTAAGGTAAAGAGATTTAGGAGGGAAAAGATATCCACAATCCTAAATGCACTGGAGCTTGGTATCAAGATAAACTCCAGATTTCCCTGTTTAAAAAAAAAAAAAAAAAAATCAACTGAATGAAATCATTGGCAGTTTCTTTCTTACCCAATTCAAGGTTTAAGATCTTTTAATTCAACTTTAGAAACTAACTATCCCATTTGCTTAGAAATAGTTTAAAAATTACTTTATAAATGAAGGTAATTTGAAGTTGCAAAGTAACAAGAGGAAAAAAAAAGAAAGAAAAAGGCAGAAAGAGAGAAAGAAAGTGAGGCATCCATCTGTTTGGCATAAGATACTTATCTGCTGTCTGTCTTAGTTGTGGACATCAGGTGTGTTACATGGCTAGAAATGATTAGCATTCCCATTGAATCTCAGCCTTTTCTCTTTAGACTTTATTGTTTAAGAAAACATATAATATGTATTAAGTAGGTGGTAGTTTAATTTTTACTTGTTAAGAAAGAGTCGTATATGTTTTCTGATTTTACATGTTCGAACATGCAAAGATTAAAGACTCTTAGAAGTAATTGAATTTTCTTTTTAGGAAATTGCTCTCAGCCTGTAGTTAGGATCCATCCACGATGGATATTGGGATATTGGGATATTGAGTGTGGTCAGATTTAGTGCTACTAATTGGGAGCTCACCTAAGGGAAAAGCAGGAAATTTGGTCTTAGATCTAGAGTCAATACAATAAATATTATTGAGTGTCCATTTGAGCAGGATGTGACTACTGCTCTAAGAGGCAGAAGATGGGGTAGATGTGATTGTTAAGTGCCGTGATTAGACCACAAAAACCTTCACTGTAGGGCATAATGTAATGAAGTACTGCAATGGAGCTATACCAGCACAAAGGATGCTCAGAAGGCAGTGGAGGTCATTCCACTTTAAGTAATCTAGCTTCAAGAAGAAGGTGCCATTGGAACCAGACTTTAAAGGATAGATAAGGTCCTGGTATTGGTGATGCAGGATAATGCACTTGACCACAACGTCAGTTTGGGCCACCAGGTCAGTGGTTCAAACTCACCAGCTACTCCTCAGAAACCCTATACAGGGTCACTATGAGTTGGAACCTACTCAACAGCATTTAACAACAACAACATTCTGTCAGGGGAAAATGTGGAATGGGGAAGAAGATACTTGTCTCACCAAATTGAGCTGCTGAATTAACCATGGCTGTGGCTGCTACCATATTGTACTCTCTTCCCCCAAGTACAGATGCTTGGGGGAAGATACTGGTGTCTTTAATAAAGGGTGATTTATAGGCAGGAAGGGAATCATAGAGAATATAGAATAATATTTATTTTGTTTTGCAAGCAATGGTAAGTAAGGCATCAGAGGGTTTGAGCAGATGAGTAACGTTATTCAATCCAAGTTTTGGGGTGATGACTAGTTGCCATTTGTTTGAATGTAGAGAGGCCATGTTAGTACAGAAAGACGAGTTCGGAGAGAATTTGATATGAAACCACCATTTCTTAGATGATATGAGTCTCTTTGTATGGAAAGTTATTTCCCTTATCCTGCAGAAGACAGAGGAAAAAGATCAAAGGAATACCAAGATGCTAGAGTGAAGCAGAGAGAGAGGGTGGGCGGAAGAGGTGATGATGGCGGTAGGGGAAGCCCATAGAAGTTAACAAACAGCAGGGTTGCCTCCGTTTGGAGAGGAAACGACCTGGTGCCCTCTGCTCTGCGGCTTCCTTCATCTAGCAGAATCCCCATTCTATGATACTGATGCTAGAGAAAGGGTGGTCAGCCCAGTGAGCCATGGCTCAGCTGTTACTCCCAGGTAACAGAAGTACAGGACCAGTTAAAGAAAGAGGCAAAGGTTTGCGCAGTATGCTTTGAGGAGTAGTAAAGCAAGATTCTATACGTCAATTCCCACAACTCCCCCCAAAATGCTCTATTATTACAACGCTAGAGTGGAAGGCACTTTAGTAATAATCCCAGCTTACTGTGGTGGTTGTTGTTAAGTGCTGTCAAGTTGGTTCTTACCCATAGCGACCCTACATAGGTTTCCAAGGAGCGACTGGGGAGCTCGAACCCCTGACCTTGCAGTTTAAGCCAACTTTGCAGTTCAGTGCATTAACCCACAGCGCCACACATGTGAGGAAAATGAAGGCTACAGGAGAGATGTGACTTGCCCCAAATCATGTTTCATGACAGAGCCAACTCTTCTGTTTGCCACATCAAAATTCTTCCTGCCATAACCTTCTGCCTTTAAGAATCTGTTTCCTGAGAAGGAACTTTATATATTTTTTGAAACAGCTAATAGAAAGTCCTGGGGAATAAAAATGGAATGAAAACTGGAGTGGACAGAGGATTAGTGCTTAGGGAGGATGAGGGGTTTGGGGAAGGGAGAAAGAAGGGGTGACAGGTGAAATGGAGGCTACCCCTCTAGGATAAACCTTCCCTGGCTTGAGGCTTTACCTGAGACTAGCCGTGGATGTGAGTGAATTCATGGAGTTCTCTTTTTCTTTTCTGTGTTAGCGTTGTACGTGTCCCAGCCTGTAGTGGTGCTGGCCAGCAACCGGGGTGTTGCCAGCTTTGTGTGTGAGTATGAGTTCTCACTCAAAGTCAAAGAGGTCCGAGTGACAGTACTGCGGCAGTTCAGCAGCCAGATGACTGAAGTCTGTGCCTCCACATTTGAAGTGGAGAAGGAGTTGACCTTCCTAGATGATCCCACCTGCACTGGAACCTCCAGTGGAAACAAAGTGAATCTCACCATTCAAGGACTGACAGCCACCGACACTGGGCTGTACATCTGCAAAGTGGAGCTCATGTACCCACCGCCCTACTACATGGGCATGGGCAATGGGACTCAGATTTTTGTCATTGGTGAGCAAAGTCATTTTACTAAGTTGACATCATTCACTCTGCTGTCTTCTCTGCAGGAGAACAGTTTTGCGCCTTAACTTCCAATGGCTCATTGTTTATGACTATGGAGAGTCCTTTGGTTCTCTTTACTGGTGCATTATCATTCCACATAGTAGGCTTGCTTATAGGTGGCTATCTAAATAACATTTCTGATTATTAAATAAAATGGGTTGAGGCAGGTGGTTTTTTTTTTTTTTCTACTGGAAAGCTGGAGCACTCCCTCTGGAATGATAACCACCATATCTTGTGTCTTTGATTAGATATTCTAGGAAGTGGCCCCAAATAACCAAAGTTACCTGTAGGCTAGTAGCTCTATTTGGGGTGTGCATCAAAGCCTGGGAGCTCCAACAACTTCTTCCTTTTTTCACCAGTGGGGTAGGAGACCTGTAACATGAAAAGACTGTCTTACAGACAATGCTGTGTTACTGGTTGCAGATCCAGAACCATGTCCAGATTCTGAATTCCTCCTCTGGGTTCTTGCAGCAGTCAGTTCAGGACTGTTTTTTTACAGTTTCCTCATCACAGCTGTTTCTTTGAGCAAAATGGTGAGTATGATGTTGGCAACCACCGTATTTAGTGGGGATAGTTCTGTGTTATCTACTGACCAAATGATGGGGTAGGGCTTTGTTTTCTTGAGATGAAGCAATACACGTCAAAGAGGAAGAACAGTGGTAGAGAATACATTAGAATCCTTGGCATTGGCCTTTGAGGTTTCAGGATGACTAATATTTTAGATGAATGTCTTTGACATTGAATGTGTGTGTGCTTCTGAATAGGGTTTCAGTTTGAGTAACTGAACAACACGGGGCAACTGTTTTGCTCTTTGTCTTCACAAACGTACTTCAGTTAGTAACCCTGAAACACAAATTATGTTGGGTAAAATGTTAGTGGAAATGACCACCTGGGTGGATTTTATTCTTCCCTGAATGTTCCTTCATTTAACTTCAGAGACATCTCTTGGTGCCACTCTACTTGTGCTTTCCTTGTCCAAGCTGATATCTGTCATGGACACAGCACCTAACTCAGGTTCCCTACTATCCTACATGCTTACCTGAGAAACCTTGCCTGACCTTCTAGCCCTGTTCATTAGATTGTATTTACTATAGTTGGTGGTGGTGAAAGAGGCAGACTTTCTGTCCAGGTCTCTCTGACTGTCCCTCTCAGCCACCTATGTTTAATGCTGGCTTCGCTATCACAAGGACTCTCTCTCTAGCTCTATTTGTCTTTTTCAATCTCTTTCTTTCTCTCTCTCTCTTCCACACACAAATACATACTCAGTTCCAAGATCATCTCCTCAGATGGACAATGATGTTCATTTATTCTAGGTTATTTCTTTTTTTCTACCTCATTTGTCATAACCTGCCACCCAGACTAGTAGACTAGATCTCAATTTACTGAGGAGATAAAAACTAGGGACTAATAGAGATAGATAGATGTTGTTGTTGTTGTCAGGTGCCATTGAGTTGGAACTGACTCATAGCGACCCTAAACACAACAGAACAAAACAGTGTCTGATCCTGGGCCAACCTCACTACCACTGCCACACTTGACGCCATCAATGCTGCCACCTGGCCAATCCATCTCGTTGGGGGTCTTCCTCTTTTTCTCTGACCCTCCATCTTACCAAGCATGATATCCTTCTCCAGCAACTGCTAACATAGATAGATAAAATGTAATAAAAAGAATACAAAGAGTGGAGTTGAGAAATACAGCTTTCAAATAGAGTAACTCAAGTTTAGTACTTTATCATGGCTCCTTCACAAATGCCAGTCAATTACCATAGGCATTTTGCATCATTTCTGAAGATTCTTCTAAGTCTCTTTCTCCTATCTGCCAGTCAGAGAGAACAATTACTATTTTACATTAATGGTATAGTTATTTACCTAAAACGAATTTTAATATTGGAATCAAGAAAACATGCTGGGGCTTATAATTCTGTATGTCATGAACACTCGTGTTTGAACAGGCAAGGACCCAATATTTGGTGAGTTCCTATTATGGTCAGGGGTGATGTCTGTGTTCTTTAATAATAATGACTGTTTCTTTTTGTGTTTGGCAGCTAAAGAAAAGAAGTCTTCTTACTACAGGGGTCTATGTGAAAATGCCCCCAACAGAGCCAGAATGTGAAAAGCAATTTCAACCTTATTTTATTCCCATCAATTGAGATATCATTATGAGGATGAAAGACATTTTCCAGTTTCTAAGAGCTGAGACCATTCTTACTTTTTGATAACCAGCTATTTTTGTTTGTTTATGTATTTTGGGAGGAATTTATCTCTCTTTAATATAAAGCTGGTTATGTAACCCAAATTGAGTGTACTACAATTTAAAGCAAAAGAACAGGAAAGCACAGCTGGGATGCTCTGTCATATCAGATCAAATTTTAGTAAAAACATCCCTCAGGAGCAATATGAAGGTGCAGCATTACAATGTGGGCTCAAGAAAATAAGTTAGGGATTGGTACAGTCCAAAGAAAGTACAGGAAGGCCTTGAGAGAGATGAGTATCTTGGACATACCTTGTATTGCATATGAGAAGTTTCTAACTGAAATGATCTTTTCAGTTACATTTTTATACTATATTGTTTTTCTTAACAATGTATAATGACATGAAGACTTTGAAAATACTCACATGGCTATATTGTAGCCAGTGATGCCAAAGGTTGTATTGTACCAATATGTCTCCTTTTATCTGATAGTATTGTACATGGGGCCACATGCACTTTGGATACTTACTGATGGCTTAAATACAAACACTATATGGCAGTGACTTCCCATCATGAGTTAAGAGGAGATTTTGTGGAGGGCCTTGGGACACTAATACACAGACAGAACAAGGTCACTTGTTAAGTGAGTTTGACACTGGAAGGCAGGTATGCTCACTACTATACCACCAACACTTCTAGTGGCATGAACTGGATGGGGCCATGGCCGTGTTCCAGATTCTTTCAGACCTGTCGGGCTGAATTGGTAGGGGCATGATGGTACTTTGAGCTTTTATGCCAACTCCTTTCAGTGGTTTGCAAGGAAGCTAATGCTAATGGTATCTGAGTTAACCTGACAGAACAGCATCGAGGAAATTGCTCACTCCAGGAGTTCTGTAGGTATGGACTTCCAGGAAGTTCCAGGGCCCTCCCCCCGATTCCTTACCATGGTTAATATCATTGGCAAAACAGGTAGAATGAGGTGCAGTAATGTTTCTGAAAACTAACACTGTTCGTGTTTTTTTTTTCTTTAACTCATTATTTTCCATGAAAATGCAACAACATGTATATTATTTTTAATTAAATAAAAGTTTGTGGTGGTAGTTTTATGCAGTTGTTTTTATCTTTCTTGTGTTTGAGAATTGCATTTGCTTTTGATTCATTCTTCTCTAATGCCATAAATACTGGGAATAAAATGGGAAAGTGCAAAAGGACAATATAGAAACTGCTTCATGAGTCACCTGCCTGCCAGTGCATTACCTCCAAGCTGTTCTTAGAAGGAATCCATGCTGTCATGGTTTTCCTTCTATCCCTTCACAACTATTTGGGGTATAAAGTGGGTTAGCATAGTTATCACAGTCATTTCTAAACACACAAAGTGCTCTTAAGAAAAGTTTCTTCACCTCTTCTTTCTTACCCACAGCTTCCTCAAATCAACTCTCAGAACTGATTACAGTTACCACGGCAACCCCAGTGTTGTCACTTATGACCCTTGCAGTCATTTTGTTTGGTCTTTGAGGCAAATGGAGCTTCCTCTTGTGGCTTCCCAATGGACCTTTGCAAATGTTGGGGAAACACATCTGTGGTCTTATGTTCTTATTAGCTGGCAGACAAGGGCCTGGACCACTGAATCTTCTGTGATTCTTGGTTAACCAATGTATAGCCTTTGTCTAGTAGCGTAGTGGTTACAAATAGGGCTGTGAACCACAAGGTCAGCAGTTCGAAACTACGAGCTGTTCTGCGGGAGAAAGATGAGGCTATCTGCTCCCGTAAAGATTTACAGCCTCGGAAACCCTTTACAGGGTCACTATGAGTTGGAACCAACTCCATGGCACATAACCACTACCATCCACTTCATTTTACCTCAAGGCTTCTTATTTTGACTTCTACATCTTACATGCAATGAGGGACCACCTATCACTGAATCATTTATTTTAAATGCTGGTTCTTTAACTCCAGATGTGCTGACTTAGAATTGTTAGGTGGTTGGGCCGGGAGTTTGCACCTCTGATAAGCCCTCTGGTGCTTCTTAAGCGCATCAAGTTTGATGAGAAATGCTGCTTTGTCAGCAATTGTGAACAAACTTTCTCTCTTATTTTTTTCTAACAAGTGCTCATAAACAAATGAGACAGCACATAATAAGCATTCCAAAAAGACGTGCTAAATAAAAGAACTAGATTTTCCAAAATAAAGCAATGGCTATTACCTAGAATACATCTCTACTGTGTAGACGACTTCACCTTTTATTTCCTTGGTTTGGAGTTTAAAGTCATGAAGAAATACCAAAATGAAGAACCTCATGGCTGGACCAGGTATCTTGGTGGTCTAGTAGTTAAGATATAGTTTTCACCTCCATGATGAGATCTAATGTAATACTATCATCTCTATGAAATGATCTGATGTGATCAGCCCTGATCTGATATAATGATCTAATGTGTTGTAAATCCTCACTTCTATGATGCTAACGAGGTCAGATGCAATCCTGATTAGGTTGTATCTTGAACCAATCTTGTTTGAGATAGAAAAGAAGAGAGAACCGGGCAGAGAAAGAAGGACCCACTGTCATCAATAAAGAAGAGCCTGAAGTGTAGTGTGCCCTTCAGACCTGGGGTTCCTACACTGTGAAGCTCCTAGATTTAGAGAAAGATTGATGCCAACACACATGGAGAACTTCCAGGAATACTGAGTCTACTGATGCTGATAGGAGACATGGACCTTCTTCCAGAGCCAGCGCTCTGAATTTAGACTGCTAGCTTCTTTTTTTTTTTTTAATATGTAATAATTTTATTGAATGTAAGGTTTTACTACATGTACATTATGACTAGCTTAGCTCATAAGGTTTCTTATGTAAAATAAAATATTTGTACAAAAGCAATATTTTTTTATTAAAACTTACTGAGCAAAATATGTTATTTTTATTTAAATAACTTCACTTGAAAATAGAAGTGCAAACAGAATATGAATGCTAAACTTGTTAATGGTTCATCTCTGTGGGAAAGTTTTAAAAAGATGTCTTTTACCACATCATGATTCGTTAAATGCTTAGATCCAATATTTTAACTATTAACAAGGATCATGACACTAAGTTCAATTATGCATATTTTGTAAAATTTCCTCAAATAATTGTGATTCTCAATCTTTTTCAAAAACAATTCAGTAAATCATGAAAGTTAAATAAGGTTAAGTTACATAAGAAATATTTCAAATATTAGCTAAGTCTCTATTGTAAACTTTCAAAGGGTCCTATATAATGCCATAAATTGAAAAGAAAATATAAATGGTAGATGGCATATGTATTTTTTTTTTAATTAAATGTTTTTATTTTGCATTGAGT
>NW_006408563.1:6344688-6345613 GCF_000296735.1 Chrysochloris asiatica | reverse complement strand
GAGAAACAGCTGTAAACATCCATTGAAAATCAGAACATGGAATGTACGAAGTATGAATCTGGGAAAATTGGAAGTTGTCAAAAATGAATTGGAACCCATAAACATTGATATCTTAGGCATTAGTGAGCTGAAATGGACTGGTATTGGCCATTTTGAGTCTGACAACCACATGGTTTACTATACCGGAAATGACAAACTGAAGAGGAATGGTGCTGCATTCATTGTCAAAAAGAACATATCCAGATCAGTCATGAGGTACAAGACTATCTGTGATAGGATAATATCCATTCGCCAACATGGAAGCCCAATTAATACCATTATTATTCAAATTTACAAACCAACCTCTAAAGCCAGTGAGGATGAAATGAAAGAATTCTACCAACTTCTTCAATTTGAAATTGATCAAACATGCAATCAAGATGTATTGATAATTACTGGTGATTGGAATACAAAGGCTGGGAGCAAAGAGGATCAGTAGTTGGAAAATATGGCCTTGGTGATAGAAATGATACTGGAGAATGCATGATAGAATTCTGCAAAATCAACGATTTATTCATTTCAAATACCTTCTTTAGACAGCATAAGATGACTATACACATAGACCTCATCAGATGGAATACATAGAAATCAAATTGACTACATCTGTGGAAAGAGACGTTGGAAAAGCTCCATATCATCAGTGAAAACAAGGCCGGGGGCAGACTGTGGACAGACCATCAATTGCTCCTATGCAAATCCAAACTGAAGCTGAAGAAAATGAAAAACAAGTCCACGAGGGCCAAAATATGACTTTAAATCTATCCCACCTGAATTTAGAGATCATCATTTGGTATATTAAACACTAAAGACCGAAGACCAGAAGAGTTGTGGGATGACATCAAGAACATCATACATGAAGAGAGCAAAAAGTCATTAAGAAGACAAG
>NW_006408563.1:6315832-6338559 GCF_000296735.1 Chrysochloris asiatica | reverse complement strand
CTAGACATTTGATTTACATGATGGGCAGGGCAAAAAAAGGTAACAATTTCTGTTTGCTAGACTGCTAGCTTCTTAAAGTGTGAGAGAATAAATTTCTATTTGGCAAAGCCATACACTTGTGGTATGTTTGCTATAGCAGTACTAGAGAACTAAGAATTTGGTATCAGGAATGGGGTGCTGTTTGAACAGATATCTAAAATGTGTAAGCGGATTTGGAGTGGGATAACAAGCAAAGGCTAGAAGAGTGCTAAACTGTCTAATAGTAAAAGCCTGGATTAACTAGAAGATGCTGTTGGAATTATAGATGTCAGGGGCAATTCTGACAAAGGCTCAGAAGGAAGTGAGACCTGTTGACACTGGAGCTTGTGCAGATGAAGCAGTCTCAGACTGAAACAGTAGAATCAGGAGACCTACACAAGATGGCTGGTCACCAACTCAAGGAGTGAGAGAACTGAGTGCCTTCATGTAAGAGGTGTCCTTGTGGAGTGGGGTGCCTCTGGACACTTGTCCACAGAGTTTTACTTGCTAACCCAGAGATCGAGAGAGTTGAGCACTTTCATGTCAAGGCTTACTGGTAGAGTGGGGTGACTCTTGGTATTTATCAGTAAAGCTGAAGAGTCTTATGACACTTACTTGAGCAGAGACGTAATCAGGCTCGCCTCTTCTAGAGATCAAGAAACCAGGAAGCAGAAGCTGAAGAGACAAGAAGCACAAGAAGTAGAGGTGACTCCATCTCAAAATCCAGAATACAAATGATCTGTTTCCAAATACAGTAGTGGAACAGGCAAAAGGTCGAGACTCTGCGCTCTCAAAGGGTGGAACCATGAACTTTGGAACTTCTAAGGGTGAGGCCACAGTTTCCTAAGTTTCAAAGAGTGGCATGTTCTTCATCAACTTGGTTCTGGAGTGTAGTGCTACTATTAAGATGGGGCCACTGCCTACAGCTGAGGGGGCAGGGTGCCATGCCCAAGAGGACAGAAGTATGGGGCCTTCCAGGACCAAGGGGGCAAGGTGACCATTTAGATGGACTAGGAGAATGAGGTCACTTAAAACTGAGGGAGCAGAGTAGCCATTCCTGTAGGCCTGGAGAGCTGAGCTCAAGTTCAGAGTTGAGGAGCTTCTACCCAGAATCCAGTGTCTGGAGGTAGGGCCATTGCCTAGATAGTCTCAGAAGAGAGGATTATTTTCAAGACTTGAGAGCTGATGTAAATTTTTCTGCTGGATTTTCAAGTTGCTTGATGCCTGTTATCCCTTCTTTCCTTCCAGTTGTTTCCATTTCTAATGGGAATGGAGTCCTGGTGGCGCACTATGAATTAATATGCTGGACTGCAAAATCAGTTTGAACCATAAGGTCAGTGGTTCAAGTTCTCCAGCTGCTCCTCAGAAACCCTATAGAGAGTTGCTATGGGTCAGAACCAACTCAATGGCACTTAACACAACATAACGGAAATATATACCTTTTGCCTGTTCCACTATTGTATTTGGAAACAGATCATTTGTATTCTAGATTAACATATGGAAAAGAATTTTATCCCTGGGTGGAATTTGGACTTTGAGGAATTTGGGGACAATATAATGGGGTTAGTGTATTTATGGTTGCATATGTGTTAGTTGTATTGTATTAGGGAAAAGAATGCCTTTACAATTGCTTCTATTTAGCAAGTATGAATGGTTTAAGGATACATGCATAGATAACAAGTTAACAAGAAGTGAACTATGATAGTCGAGGTCTTTTGTCAACTTGGCCTCTTACTCTTCCAAATATCTATAGAGAGATTACTGCATAATTGACTGCAGATTTAAATGACCAGGGACCTTTTAGTTACCTGTCAGGCAGTACTAGCCAATAAACTACTTGATATAAGTTTGGTATCTTCTCTACAAGTCCTTTTGTTGCTGTTAGATGCCATCGAGTTGGTACTGACTTATAGCGACCCTATGCACAACAGAACGAAACATTGCCCAGTCCTGGACCAACCTCACAATTGATGCCATGCTTGAGCCCATTGATGCCGCCACTTTGCCAATCCATCTCTCTGGGGGTCTTCCTCTTTTTCTCAGACCCTCCACCTTACCAAACATAATATCATTCTCCAGTGGCTGGTCCCTCCTGACAATATGTTTGAAGTATGAGAGATGAAGTTTGGCCATCCTGGCCTCCAAGAAGCATTCTGGCTGTACTTCTTCCAAGACAGATCTGTTGGTTCTTTTGGTAGCCAACGGTACTTTCAATATTCTCCTCCAACACCATGACTCAAATGCATCAGTTCTTCTACGGTCTTCCTTATTCACTGTCTAGCTTTCACATGAATATGAGACTATTGAAAATACCATGGCTTGGGTCAGATGCACCTTAGTCCTCAGGCTGACATCTTTGTGCAGCAGATTGGCCTAATACAATACATTGTTTGAATTTTTTTTATTTAATGTCTTATTGTGAATTATGTGATAGTTTACATGGGAGAACATTAGCTATCTGTATATCGTTTCATTGCCATGGTTACAATCCCCTCCATGCATCATCAACCAACCAAAGGGTATACCCTACAAGCCTGCTCCTCTCCCTCTCTGGGTCTAAAGTCCCCAGCCACTCCATCGTTCCACGTCATCATCTCTGCCTCCTTCTCTGGTGTCACTGCTTCTCTAGGTAGGGTCCTGTTCTCCACTCTTCTCCCTTGATGGTCCCAGGGACCTCTGCTCCTAGACTGCAAAGTCAATCACTCCCTTCCTTTTGCTACAAAAAGTCTACCTTTACATTTCCAACCCTCACAATCAGTTCTGATAACAATTATTCACTATTGTATCACAAGAGACCTATTCACATCTTCTTTCATCAGCCCCGCCCAGACAGATTGAATACTACTCAGTGGAGATTCTATCTTCCTCCGTGCCCTCTGGATCTAGCCTCCCTGTTGAAAGCGTGTAAGCCAGCCACTTCTTGCCTTTGTTGTTGTTGTTGTTAAGTGCCATCGAGTCAGTTCCGACCCATAGCGACCCTGTGTAGGGTCTCCAAGGAGTAGCTTGTGAGCTTGAACTGCCGACCTTGTAGTTCAAACAGCTTTGCAGTCTGGTGCATCACAGTGCCAGACCAGGACTCCTTTGTAGCCCCTCTCACCCCCCCCCCATTTTGGGTAGCCAATGTCCAAGTTGCCCATCCCTGTCTACTCTGTGTATGGAGGAGGTGAGAATGATCCTCCCTGTAAAGATCTGTTCCTTCTTTTGAGCTACTGCATCCATAGTTGTAAGTCAAGTTCATCAAATTGTATCAGACTATTCTTTTTGTCCTTCTTCTTTCTTCTCCTAGTTGAGCTCTGATCATCCAGTCACTGAAGCTAGGTCAGGTGGGTATTATCTGCAAGTGTGGGTGTTCTTATGCATATGCCCTCTTTTCTTATCAGCTGGATGCTTCACTCTCCACTCTAGTCCTCTATGGCTATGTCACTGACTATGGGCCCAAGAGTCCCCAGATCTTGCCACACTGCTGGCCAACCAACTCTCCACCTGGGTTCACAGGAGACCATTAAACATTGTAGGGCTTAGCTTGCAGCTTCATTGCAGTTTTCCCCTCACATTCCCTTATTGGTGATGACCGTGGTCACCAATCAGAGTGTGTATTCCTATTGAATCTTAGTCTTGGCAGGGGTTTTGCCCTGAGGGGACCCGGCCACTTGCCTTGATGGATTACATTGATCGTTTTTCTAATGTTGAACCATTCTTGCATCCCTGATATGAATCCCACTTGATCATGATGTATTATTTTTTTTATGTGCTGCTGGATTCTGTTGGCTAGGATTTTGTTGAGAATTTCTGGATCTATGTTCATGAGGGATATTGGTCTATAATTTTCTTTCTTAGTGAACGTCCTTCCCTGGTTTTGGTATGAAGTTTATGTTTGCTTCATAAAATGTATTAGGAAGTTTTTCATCCTCCTCTATTTTCTTGAATAATTTGAGTAGAATTGGTGACAGTTCTTCCCTGAATGTTTGGTAGAATTCACCCACGAAGCCACCTGGGCCTGAACTTTTTTTGGTTGGGAGTTTTTTGATGACCTGGTTGATTTTTGTTATGGGTCTGTTCATGTTTTCTCCTTCACTGTGTGTAAGTTTAGGTAGGTCGTGTTTATCTAAAAATGTATCCATCTCTTCTAAGTTTTCAAATTTGTTGGAGTACAACTCTTCATAGTATTCTGTTATTATCCTTTTGATTTCCTTTGGTTCCGTTGTGACATCGCCCGTGTGGTTTCTAATGCCTGTTATTTGTTTCTTCTCCCTCTTTTCTTTTGTTAGGTTTTCCAGTGGTCTGTCGATTTTGTTAATTCTTTCAAAGAACCAGCTTCTTGTCCTGTTGATTCTTTATATAGTTTTTCTGTTTTCTATCTCATTTATTTCTGCTCTAATCTTTATTATTTCTTTTCTTTTGGTGGCTGTAGGTTCCCTCTGTTGGTCTGTTTCTAATTGTTGTCGATGCTGTGTTATTGTGTTAATTTTGGTTCTTTCTTCATTTTGGATGTGTGCATTTATTGCAGTAAATTGTCCTTTCAGCACCACTTTTGCCGTATCCCAAAGATTTTGGTATGTTGTGTTTTCGTTCTCATTTGTTTCTAGAAACTTTGTGAATTCATGTTTAATTTCTTCTACTACCCAGTTGCATTTCAGCAGGGGCTATTCAGTTTCCATGTATTTGACTTTATTTCCTTGGTCTTCCTATTGTTGATTTCTAATCTGATAGCATTGTGGTCTGAGAAGATGCTTTGTAGTATTTTGATATTTGTAAATTTATGGAGGTTTTTTGTGGCCTAAAACATGATCTATTCTGGAGAATGTTCCATGTGCACTGGAAAAGAATGTGTATTGTGCTGTTGTTGGGTTGAATGCTTTGTACACATCTATGAGATCCAGTTGGCTGATTGTGTTGTTTAGTTCTTCTCAAGTTTCATTCTGGTTGTTCGATCCAGTTTTGAAAGTGGTGTATTAAAACTACCCACTATTATTGTAGAGTCATCTATTTCTTTTTTTACATCTATTAGAGTTTGTTTTACATGTTTTGAAGCTCTTGCATTGGAAGTATAGATATTTATTATGGTTATGCCATCTTGTTCAATTGTCCATTTAATCATGAGATAATGTTGATTTTTATCTACTATGCTGATTTTTGCCTTAAAGTTTATTTTATCAGAGATTAATACTGCCACTCCTCTTAGTTTTTTTATTGCAATTAGCTTGGTATATTTTTTCCCCATCCTTTGACTTTTAATCTGTTTTTGTCTCTGTATGTGAGATGTATCTCTTGCAGACAGCATATTGAAGGATCTTGTTTTCTTTTCCATTCTGCCACCCTCTGTCTCTAAACTGGTTCATTTAATTCATTTACATTCAGTGTAATTATCTATGTTGTTGTTGTTGTGTGCCATGGAGTCGGTTCTGACTCATAGCGACCCTGTACAGGGTTTCCAAGGCTGTACATCTTTATGGGAGCAGAAAGCCTCATCTTTCTCTCACGGAACAGGTGGTTGTTTCAAACTGCTGACCTTGTAGTTCACAGCCCGATTCGTAAGCACTACGCTATCAGAGCAATAGGTATGGATTAATTTGCTGCCATTATGTTTCGTGTTTTGTGGTGTTGATGCTTTCTTTGTTCTGTGTATCTTCCTTTGCTGAGTCCATGCTTTTTGTGTTCTTTCTTGTGAGTTTCCTCATAGTGTTAATGTTTCCGTGTTCCTCTTGGATTTTTATTTTCTTGGTATGTTGTGAAGTGTTAATTTAGTCCATTAACTTTTTCATCCATTTAGTGCAGTCTATTTTATCCTGTAATATATCTGACCTTCTCACCATCTGGATCTCTGTACCTACATGTTTATCTTTTTTCACATTGTAATTGTTTTGATCATAGACTGACCTTCCAGATTCTCTGTTTGTTCTCATAGTTTTGTTTTGTTCTCAACTCTTCCTTCTGTCAGTTTAGTTCTGGGAGGTGCTACCACATTTGTCAATCTCTGGTTGTTGTCTGTTCTTGTTGGTTCTTAGTCCATAGAACTCCCTTTAGGATGTTTTGTCATGCAGGGTTGCCTTTGGCGAAATCCCTTAGCTTCTGTTTATCCTGGAATGTTTGATTACACTGTCATATCTGCTTGACAGATTTGCTGGATAAAGGATTCTTGGTTGGCAATTTTGTTTGTTTTTTTCCCTTTTACTTTCAGGGTTTTATATATGTCTCCCCATTGCCTTCTTGATTGCATGGTTTCTGCTAAGCGATCCGAGCTTAATCTGACTTGTTTGCCTTTGTATGTAACACTTCTGTTTTCCCCTAGCTGCTTTCAGCAGTGTCTCCTTATTTTTGGTTTTGGAGAGCTTGATTATGGTATGTCTCAGTGATTTTCTTTTTGGGTCTATCCTTCCTGGAGTTCGTTGAGCTTCTTGAATGTTTATCTTTTCATTTTTCAGGATGTTAGAGAAATTTTCTTCCAGCAGTTCTTCAACTATTTCCTCTGTGGACTTGTGTGATTCTTCTTGTTCTGGAATGCCAATAATTCTTAAGTTATTCCTCTTCATGTTGTCCAACATGAATCTTAGACCTTCTTCAGATTTTTTAATTCTTTTTTTTATTTGTATCTTAGTAGTGTTGAGAGATTTATCTTCTAGCTCACTAGTTTTGGCTTCCATCTCTTCTATTCTACTCCTTTGCCCTTTCAGTGTATTGTCTATTTCTGATATTCTATTTTTGATCATTTGGACCTCTTTCTGTAGGTTTTGAATTGCTTCCAATGCTTTATCTATCTTATTTGATAGTTCCTGTAGGCCTTTCCTGACTTCTTCGTTATTGTCTCAACTCCATTTTAGTGTTTTGAAACATTTTATAATCATTTTTCTGAATTCCTTCTCAGGCATTTCTGAGGCCTGCCATCCTTTCAGAATGGAGTCCAGGTCTACCTCTAGGTCATTTGCTCAGACATTTTATCTTGTTTCTGGACATGTGCTGATATGGTCATCTGCTTTTGCTTCTTGGACATGTATACTTAATTGAGTATGTGTTTTGGTATTTTTTATGCTGATTGCTTCAAGGTAGATGTGATCAGGATGTAGGCTTCCCTTTTCACTCTTCTTACTGCTTAACTCAGAGTAACTTTCACAGATGATGTCTGTATCCCTGGCATATGGCAACTGGTATGCCTGGATTTTGCTGTTTTATACAGTGTGATTGTAGTTTGACTATATGGCAACAGTTGCTGTCTCTTCTTGGGTAACATAGGCAGAGAAAAAATACCCCAAAGGTAAAAGGGGGAGCATAAAACAGCAAAACAGTAACAGCAAAAACAAACAAATAATAATAATAAAAAAAAAAAAGGAAAAAAAAAAAAACCTAAGCAACAGCAACAACAAACTAGATTGGATACTGTAGTCTATAATCACAGAAAAGGGATAAGAAGGAGAGAATGAAAAAAAAAAAAAATCTATAGCCTAATATGAGTATGACTTTAATGTCTTCTGTCATCTTCTTGCCTTCAAAGCTACCTGAGAGATTTCAAGATGCCACTGTTGGTTGTTAGATGAGGCTTTCTGCTCCCGTAAAGATTTACAGCCTCAAAAACCCTGTACAGGGTCGCTATGAGTCGGAACAGACTCCACAGCACATAACCTCAGGATTTAATTTAATTTTCACCCTGTTCTGTTTTAACACTCTCTTTCTCTCTCCATGCCCCTTGTTCTGGCTTTTCCATATTAAAAAAAACAACAACAACAACAGTTCAGTGTCAGCTCTTGGGCTGAAAGTATCTGTGCACATGTGTGGTAGAAGAACCCACCAGTGGTGAGGTGAAGGGTGTCCACTCACTCAGGCACACCCTCTAACCACCAGAATGGAGGTGCGCAAACAGTGGGGGGCCAGTGAACAAATACCAAAAAAAGAAAATTAGAACAAAGCACAACTGATACAGTGTATTGCCCACCTTTGCTCCAAGGTTCCCGCGGCATTTTTCTGTGGTGTGTCTACTCCCATGCTTCTTCTTGCTGTTTGGTCTCACCCAACTTTTCTGCTCTGGGCTGCCAAGCCCGGCAGATTCAAAAGTATGCCGTTTCTTACTTTTGCTACAAGTTCCACTACCTATAAGCCTTCAAACCTTTTAAATATTCCTTTCTATGTGGTTCCGAGTTTTGAAGTTCTGCCCTGAATCTGCTTTGCCTAGTATTCTGTGGTATTGCTGATGGCGAACCTCACTGCACCTCCACCCTAGCCACCATCAAGCCCCGCCTTTGTTTAATTTCTTGGCTGCTGCTTCCATGAGTGTTGATGGTTGATCCAAGAAGAATGAAATTCTTGAAAACTTCAGTCTTTTCTCCATTGATAAGAATGTTGTCTATTGGTCCAGTGGTGAGGATTTTTGTTTTCTTTACATTGAGATGGAATCCATACTGAAGGCTGTGTTCTTTGATCTTCATCAGTAAGTATTTTAAGTCCTCTTCACTTTCATCAAGCAAGGTTGTATCATCTGCATATCACAGGTTGTAAATGAGTCTTCCTCCAATCCTGATGCCACGTTTTTTTTCCATATAACCCAGCATCTAGGATTATTTGCTCAGCATACATGTTGAATAAGTATGGTGAAAGAATACAACCCTGTTGCACACCTTTCTTAATTTTAAACCATTCAGTGTTCCCAACTCTACAACACTTAGCAACAACAACTGTTAACTGAAAGGTTGGAGACTGAAGTCCAACCTAAATCACCTTGGAACAAAGGTATAGAGATCTACTTCTGAAGAATTAGTCACTGAAAACCCTATGGAATATAGTTCTACATTAATATACATGGATTGCCATGAGTTGGAATCAACTCAACAGCAATGGTACCAGTGAATATCTCTTCTACTATTACTTGAGGAGTCCTAGAGTGGCACTGTACTGCTAACAGCAAGATAGGCGATTCAAATCCACCAGCCACTCCCTGGAAACACTACACAGGATCCTTATGATGGCTAACCTGATGGCACTTAACAATAACAGCACTATAACTTGAAATTCTACTAGTAGTAATTTATTGGGTTAAGCATCATCTACTTCACTCAGTAATCTTTTTAAAAAATCAAATACTTCTTTGATTAAAAACTGTATTGGATTTTTCCCTGTGGCAGAAGACATGGGCAAGAAAGTTTGTGCATCTGGCTTTCTGCTGAAATGGGAGAAAGTAAATACAAAGGGGTTTCTGGCCACCAAAAGAAACCTTTTCCCAATTCCTTAATTTGTGTCTGAGGGAGGTATTTTGCCTGCAATGCTCAGAGAGGAGCATTGCCCCCAGAAAAGAAGACCAACAATCTCCTGGCCCACCATCTCCATCTCTGCAATCAGGATCATGTGGAAGTCCAAAGAGTCCATTGATCTCAAAAGAGCTTGGCCCACTATGGCAGCACAGCCTGGATATGCACCCTTTCTTCCTGGAGTCACTCCTTTCAAGCAGGAGAAGTGATGACAAGGATTGAGATAGCAGATGCTACCTTGGCCAGCCCCCAGCACAGACATCTGTTCATCTTCTTTCCCTCCACATGGAGACCTTGCTTCTACTATTTCCCATGTTCTTATCTCTCACCTCCAGATATCTTTATTTTTTATTTTCACATTCATCAAGATCATCTCAAATTCTGTCTCCATCAGATTCTGTGACACTTCCAGTTCATGTGGATTTCTCACGTTCTGTTTTACAGCCATCCTTGGTTTCATTCCTAACAGTTTCAAATAGGCATGTCTTTCCTGCCTAGCTTGACTGGGAGTTTCTCTAAGGCAGAGATTATCACTGCTTTAGGTACCGTGTTGCTAAGTGTTGTCAAGTTGGTTTCAGACTCATAGTGACCATGTATAAAGGGTTTCCTTGAATTTTTGTGTAAGCAGAAAGTCTCTTCCTTCTCTTATGAAGCTTGAGTTGCAGACCTTGTGATTTATAGCCTAGTGTTTATCCTACAGAGCCACCATGCTCCCTACACAGTTGTTATTAAGTGCTCTCGAGTTGGTTTCTACTCATAGTAACCCTTGATAAGGCTTCTGAGGAGCATCTGGTGAGTTTAAACCACTGCACTTGCAGTTCAAACCAACTTTTTGGTCCAATACTTACCTTATAGTGCTGCACCAGGATGCTCAAATGAATGAAGAGTTGGGGAACTAGGACTTGGACATAGGGCTGCATTTTGTAAAAGGTGGCTTCAGCCTATCTGGTTTCCCTTTGTTCAGCAGAACAGTGTGGAGATCAATCCATCTCTTAACTTGAATCCTAAGACTCTGGAATGTGAACTCTAGTTACCCACTATACTATGCATGTAATGTTCTTATCTCAAACCAGTCTTTTTTTATTTAAAAAAAATTATTTACTTATTTTAAATGTTTTATTGTGAATTATGTGATAGTTTACATGGGAGAACATTAGCTTTACATTCACTCTACAGATATCGTTTCATTGCCATGGTTACAATCCCCTCCATGCATCATCAACCAACCAAAGGGTATACCCTACAAGCCTGCATCCTGGTCACCAGTACACAGCTCCTCTCCCTCTCTGGGTCTAAAGTCCCCAGTCGCTCCATCTCTCCATGTCATCATCTCTGCCACCATTTCTGGAGTCACTGCTTCTCTGGGTAGGGTCCCGTTCTCCGCTCTTCTCTCTTGATAGTCCCAGGGACCTCTGCTCCTAGACTGCAAAGTCAATCACTCCCTTCCTTTTGCTACAAAACATCTACCTTTACATTTCCAACCCTCACAATCAGTTCTGATAACAATTATTCACTATTGTTTCACAAGAGACCTATCCATATCTCCTTTCATCAGCCCCACCCAGACAGATTGGATACTACTCTGTGAAGATTCTATCTTCCTCTGTGCCCTCTAGATATAGCCTCCCTCTTGAAAGCTTGTAAGCCAATCGCTTCTTGCCTTTGTATTCCCCCCTCTCCCCATTTTGGGTAGCCAATGTCCAAGTTGCCCATCCCTGTCTACTCTGTGTATGGCAGAGGTGAGAATGATCCTCCCTGTAAAGATTTGTTCCTTCTTTTGAGCTACTGCATCCAAGTTCATCAAATTGTATCACATTACTCTTTTTGTCCTTCTTCTTTCTTCTCCTAGTTGAGCTCTGATCATCCAGTCACTGAAGCCAGGTCAGGTGGGTACTATCTGCATGTGTGGGTGTTCTTATGCATATGCCCTCTCTTCTTATCAGCTGGATGCTTCACTCTCCACTCTAGTCCTCTATGGCTATGTCACTGACTCTGAGCCTAAGAGTCCCCAGGTCTTGCCACATTGCTGGCCAACCAACTCTCCACCTGGGTTCACAGGAGACTATTGAACGTTGTAGGGCTTAGCTCTCAGCTTCATTGCAGTTTTTCCCTCACTTCCCCTTATCAGTGATGAACATGGTCACCAATCAGAGCATGTATTCCCATTGAGTCTTAGTCTTGGAAGGGGGTTTGCCCTGAGGGGACCCAACCACTTGTTTTGATGTCTCCTGGGCGAGCAACTTGCTTTTTCTTGTAGTACTCAGTTGGACTGCCTATATTGTTTTGTATTTTTCCTGTCGGTCTTTCTTTCAAGAAGTATCTTCTGTTCTTCTAGCCACAGCAGGCTGGTCTACTTGTCCTTTCAAGTGGAAATTTCTCACCTCAGAAGATTCTGGATGGGGTTCAGGATTCCACCTATGGTCTTATGTAATGCAGAGGCTCCGCAGAAAGCCTCCTTCACTGGGCATGCTGTAGCCCCATTTTAGGTATTCCTATCAGTTATAGGCAGAAGATGGACTTACAAGTTTTCTATGGTGATATTTCTGGCTATTCTTTCCTTTCTCCCTCAAGTGCCTATTTTTAAATGGTATGCCAGGGAAACCAAGATTCAAAAGACAGCCAAGCATCTTAACATTATTTCCCCCCATTCCCCCATTCCAACCATATCTGAATCCCTGTATCCCAGAGCCCTGTTGTTCCAAGGTTGTGCATACATCATTATTTACCTCCGTCCCTCTTAGCCCATGCAAACCTGCCTATTGTTTTCCTGTCCACTTTGTTCTTCCATTCCCCTCTCCCTTCTTGTGTATTTTCCCCTCCCTAACACCCAAACTATCCTGTGTCTATTCACTGCCATGTGCTCCACCTTCCCCTCTCTCCTCTTAACCCACCCCCCACCTCCCGGTAACCAGCAAAGAATCCACCCCACCCCCCTTTAGTATGGGTTCTTTTTCTTAGTCTTTTACAGTAGTGGTCCTATGCAGTATTTCTCCTTTTGTGACTGACTAATGTCCTCAAGGTTCATTCATGTTATGCGGTGGCTTGCAGCTTCCTTGTTATTCTTCAAGCTAGCATGATATTCCATTGTGTATATGTACCACAGTTTGTTTATCCATTCTTCAGTTGATGGGCACTTAGGCTGTCTCCATCTTTTTGCTATTGTAAATAGTGCTGCTATGAACATTGGTGTGCATATATCTACTCATGTTATGGCTTGTGTTTCTTGTGGGTAAATACCAAGTAGAGGAATCACTGGATCATAAGGTCTTCTACTTCCAACCTTCTGAGGAAGCACCATATTGCTTTCCAGAGAGGTTGGACCATTTTGTAATCTGACCAGCAATGTAGGAGTGTCTTAGTCTCTCCACATCCCCTCCAGCATTTATTGTCCTTTACTTTTTTGATCTCTGCTGTTATTGCAGGTGTGAGATGATATCTCATTGTTGTTTTGATTCGCTATCGCTAATGGCTAGTGATCGTGAACATTTCTTCATCTGTTTGTTGCTTGCCTGGATCTCCTCCTTGGTGAAGTGTCTGTTCATGTCCTGAGACCATTTTTTAATTGGGTTATTTGTCTTTTTCTTGTAGAGGTGTTGTAGTTTCCTATATATTTTAGAAATGAGTCCCTTGTCTGATGTGTCATTGCAAAAGATTTATTTGACACCAAACTTACAAAACTTTGATGTAAGTGTGATGTTAATTGGGGCAAAGACAGTGAAAAACATTGATAATTAATAAATGTGTGTTATTATTTTGGGAGGTTTTGAAGCAAAAGAGACAATGGCTTTCTCTGGAAAGCCCACTGTCTGAATTTTTGGCATCTGAATAGAGAGAGCCATGTGCCTTAATATCTTAGGCTCCTTAGACAGCTGGTTTTCTTTTATACATTTTATCTTATTCTTATTTCAGCTTAATTCTCCCTATTTAGACTTTCTGACTGATGTAGAAAGGAGATCTGGTACTGTAGTGGTTACAAATTGGGCTGAGAACCTCAAGGTCAGCAGTTTGAAACTACCAGCTGTTCCGTGGGAGAACGATTAGGCTTTCTCCTCCCGTAAAGATTTACAACCTTTGAAACCCTGTACAGGGTCATTATGAGTGAGAACCGATTCCACAACACACATCCACCACTACCACTGATATAGAAAGAGCTTTGATAGCATAGTGGGTTACAAACTGGGCTGCTAACCACAAGGTAGGCACTTTGAATATACTAGCCATGTCATAGGAAAAAATGAGGCTTTCTGACCATTTAAAAATTGTTGTTTTTGTTAGGTGCCATCAAGTCGGTACTGACTCATAGCGACCTTATGCACAACAATATAAAACACTGCCCGATCCTGGGCCAACCTCACTATCATTGCCACACTTGAGCCCATTGATGCTGCCACTTTGCCAATCCATCTTGCTGGGGGTCTTCCTCTTTTTCTCTGACCCTTCATACTACCAAACATGATATCCATGATATTCTTCTCCAGTGACTGGTCCTAACAATATGTTTGAAGTATGAGAGACGAAGTTTGGTCATCTGGCCTCCAAGGAGCACTCTGGCTGCACTTCTTCCAACACAGACCTGTTTATTCTTTTGGCAGCCCCTAGCACTTTCAGTATTCTCCTCCAAAATGATAACTCAAAAACATCAATTCTTCTACAGTCTCCCTTATACACTGTCCAGTTTTTGCGTGCATCTGAGGCTATTGAAAATACCATGGCTTGGATCAGGTGCACCTTAGTCCTCAGGCTGAAATCTTTGCTCTTCAAAACTTTTAAAAGGTCTTGTGCAGCAGATTTGCCTAACACAATACGTCATTTGATTTCTTGACTGCTGCTTCCGTGAGTGTTGATAGGTAAGTCAAGAAGAATGAAGTCCTTGACAACTTCAATCATTTCTCTGTTGATAAGAATGTTGTTTATTGGTCCAGTGGTGAGGATTTTTGTGTTCTTTACATTGAGATGCAATCCATATTGAAGGCTATGGTCTTTGATCTTCATTAGTAAATATTTTAAGTCCTCTTCACTTTCAGCAAGCAAAGTTGTATCATCTGCATATCACAGGTTGTTAATGAGTCTTCCTCTAATCCTGATGCCACATGTTTCTTCATATAACTCAACTTCCCAGATTATATGCTCAGCATACAGGTTAAATAAGTATGGTGAAAGAATACAACCTTGTCACACACTTTTCTTAATTTTAAACCATTCAGTTTTCCCATGTTCTGTTGAACAACCACCTCTTGGTCCAGGTATAGATTCCTCATGAGCACAATTAAATGTTCAGGACTACTCATACTTTGCAATGCTGTCCATAGCTTGTTATGATCCACACAATAGAAAACCTTTGCATAGTCAATAAAGCATGGGTAAACATCTTTGTGATAGTCTCTGCTCTCACCCAAGGTCCATCGGACATCAACAATGATATCCGTCCTTCCACAGCCTCTTCTGAATCCAGCTGGAAGTTCTCTGATATTGTCCGATGATTTCCGCATTCCATTTGGTCACCTCTCTTTGGAATGGGCACAAACATGGATCTCTTCCAATCAGTTGGCCAGATAGTTGTCTTCCAAATTTGACAGACGTGTGGTGGCTGTAAAGATTAACAGCCCCAAAAATCCTATACAGAGTCTCTATGAGTTGGAACCGACTTGACGACATATCACCACTACCATCACTGACGTAGAGAAGGGGTGGGGAACATTTGGCCCATGGGCCGTATAAGGCCCATGAAATCATTTGGTCTGGTTGTGCCAAGGCAACAACAGTTCCAGCCATCACCTTGTTGTTAAGTGCTGTCGAGTTTTTTCTGACTCATAGAGATCCTGCATAGGGTTTCCAAGGAGCTTGAACTGCCGACCTTACTGTTCAAACCAACTTTGCAGTCCAGCGCATTGACCCACAGCAGGTGAGTTAATTAAATATTTGACCAAGTATAGCAAATAATTTTTAAGTCAATAATTTTGTATGGCTTGCAAATGATATTGTAAATTTCCCCAATGTAGAGGAAGGAAAGAGTCTTTCCTTCCTCTTTTATATTTCTTTGGCTATAGTGTGTAGGGGGTTAGTAGATGGGCCTGGTAGGGTTATCTAAATAACATAAAAATGGAGGATTTCCTGTGTGGTGTAGTGAATAATCTAATGTTTCTTCTAGCCATAGTCTGTAACTTCCACCAAACAACATTTCTGCCCTGTTGGGTCAAGGTAAGAGAAGGTGGGAGAAGATACTGATAGGCTGACATAATTCAGCTGTGGATGTTAGCAGAGTTCATTGTAATTGTAAAAACTTGCAACTCTAGCATGGATTTACAACGAGCCATCTAAGAAGAAGGAGGAGGAGCTCACTGCCATCAGAGAAAACCCAGGAGAGGAATGCATCCTTTGGACCCTGAGATCCCGGCATATTGAATCTCCTCCACCCAGGGACAGAAAGCTTTGACACTAGAGGAATGGCAGAGCAGTGGCAGAAGAACCCAGAGCCCCAGAAGAAGACAGAGCAGCGGACTTCCCAGCCCACAGAGCAAGGAAAGCTGAGTGACTTTGGGCAGGAAGCTTGCTTGTAGAGTGGGGTGCCTTCAGACACTTAAGTAGGGGAGCTGTGTGTGCTGACCCACAAAGCTAGAGTCGAGTGTTTCAAGGTTGAGACTTAAGGTGGAGTAGTGTGTCCTATGTGCATTTATCAGTAGCTGACTGGAACATCTGTGTGCTGAGCATTTCTGACCTTGAATTGTAATGTGTTAACTTCCTTAATATACCCCATAACTGTGAGTGTTGTCTGAGTTCTGTGTGGTCACTGCAATTATTATTGTTATTATAAGATTGTTGAACCCAATTGAGTAGTAAGGACCGTGGAAGAAAGGTTAGTGCCTTATATTTTTGTACCCAGGATTTAAACAGACAGCTCTATTGATAGTAAAGTTTATAACTCTACTATGGTGTGAACAAAAAGGAGCTAGATCTTATCCTCAGAAGTTTCTGTGTAGAAACAACCTACAATGGTGGCTATTATTCTAATTCTAACATAATTGCTTGTTTTCACTGCAGGGCACATTTGGGATTGATGCTCAATGTATCTGGGGTTAATGGCTCCTGCAAAGAAGTCATTTATTGTCTAAGCTATTTGCTTTAGAGATCAACTCTTTCTGGTTGATATGGCAAGGAGTCTGTATGACCCTTGTTGGCAATCTTTAGTTTCACAGTCGTACTCTGTTATTGTTCTTACATTTTGTGCACAACAATCATCTAGAGAGTTTAGAAAAAAATAGATTGAGGTGCCATAGACCCAGAGTTTATCATCTATAAGATATAAGACGGGCCTTGGGGATTCTGATTCTGATTCTTATTCAGTGGATCCTTTGGGAAGCCTGGTCTAACTCAGGACTCTACTACCATCATAAATGATTAGGGCTAGAGAAGACATCTTGAAAATTCACAATTTAGGAGAAAACGAGGCTTAGAGACATTAGGAAAGTTGGCCAAAGTCAGAGAGAAGGATTTAAGCCAGGACCAAAGTCAGGGTCTCCAAATCATCAACATGGTGCCATTATGAGTCTTTCTGTTTTGAGACTGTCATTACCAGACTGCTGCTGGAACTTTCTTGCCACCACTTCAGTCTACCCCAGAAAGCTCACTTTCACTTGTACCTCTATCTAAGCTGCCCCTCTCAAACCTAAGTGTGGCCTTTACCACCATCAGAGGTCAGAGGTTGGTGCCATCTTTTCTATCTGCCTTTACCTTCCAACGCACTAGCAAAAGCATCTCAAGGCACCCATCCTATTGAAAGCTAGCCTGCAGAAGAATGCTGCAGGGAAAAAACACAAAATCAAATACTGATGAGAACCTGTTAGCAGAGCCTGTAATATGTTGAAAAAGCATCTAAATTCTGCTGGAAGTCGTGTAACAACCCAGGGAAATGAAACATGCTTTTTTTATAATACACAATCAGGTTACCATAGTGACCAATTGTGTTTTTAAAACATGATATTAGTCATACAAAATGATATTATTTATTCAGGCAAAAAAGAGGAGACTGTCCTTGGGAGGAATTATAAGAAATACATTTCAAGAGTGATTTCAAATTTCGGAAGGATTGGTTTCTCATGAACAGCACATTCCTGAAGGACGTTTCCCTTTCTTCTTGCTTCACATTGACGGCCTTTTAGCTCCTGCTGCACTCACCCTTGCCTTTGGCTTATTTTCTTCAATTTGTTGAAAATGAGTTTTTCCTTTCCTTCTTTGTAGTTAACTAGCAACTCAGACATATTTTCTAGTCTCCTTTGAGCAGCCCTTAGCCCTTAACATTTTAAAGTTATCTTGAACTTTGAACAACTGAATGTTAAGGACAAGAAGCTTACATTTGTGAATTAAGGTTAGCATCTGTATCCCTTTTCTATTATGCTGGATGAAGTGTGTGAGCTCCTAATTCTGAATGAACCAACTTGTGGAGCCTCAGACAATGCACAAGTATACGTTGTTGTTGTTGTTAAGTAGGTTCTGACTTAAAGCAACCCTATGTACAACAGAATGAAGCCAGGCCTGGCTCTGTCCATCCTCACCACAGTTACGTTTGAACCCATTGTTGCTGTCATGTTGTCATTCCATCTCGTTGAAGGTCTTCTTCCTTTTCTCTCGCCCTCCATTTTACCAAGCATGATGTCATTCTCGAGAGATGGTTCTTCCCAACAACATGTCCAGAGTACCAGAGACAAAGTCTTACCATCACACTTCCAAGGAGCAATAAATTCTCACAATATCTTTGCAAACATGTACTATCATCATTCCTGTTTTATAGATGAAAACACTAAGGTTCAGTTGCTCAAGTCACATACACACACACACACACAAATGGCAGTCAGGTTTAGAACTGTTGCTTAATTCCAAAGCTTATGTTTATTTAAAATGTCAATTTCTGAATTCTGGGGGCTACATACAAAAGGAAATGAGAAGACTAGGAAGTAAAAGGAGATTGAAATGCTACTGAAATAACATATGTGTCCAAGGAGTTGAAAACATGCGTAGGAGCAAGCAAATAAACGTCTCTGTTTGGGGCAAATCCTTTTGAAGTTTCTCTGATTCCCAGCAGCAGGAAGTTGTAACCACGGGGAAAGGAAAAAGGAATCTGATAGAATTTAAACATGGGGCAATGATTTCAATCCTTGGTTTTGGCACTAGCTATTTTCCCATCCAATGGCCAAAGTCAGTGCACTAACACTGTTGGCTGGCATGCCTTTCTGACCCATGGTTAGTATACTTTCTTGTACTGATGCAGGGCTCAGAGATGGGGGAAATGAAAGTCATCTGTCCAGTCAATGGGAAGCTTTGATTCTCATTTAACCTGTAGCAGTATCCCTGCAATCTAGGGTGATTCTGAATGCGAAACAGTAATAGAAGTCAATGGGCCCCTCTAAGACTGAAACTCAAAGAAAATGCATGACTAGGCATGTAAGCTTGCTGGCGACCACATTGGTCTGCTGGTGAGTGGAAGAGGGGGAAAAGCAGCAATGAAGAAATGGGCTTTCAATCATGTTCCATAGACTCTTGACCTGGAGATGCGAGAGAGAAGAGGAAGGGCTGGTTGGTCTAAAGTGTGGTGAGACCTTAGAACTCCAGAGCTCATGGGATTAGTCACAGAGGGCTAGAGCTGAGAGTGAAGCATCCAGCAGACATGAAGCTAGGGGAGACGTACAAGAACACCCAAACTTGCAGATACCTATTTGACCTAGCCTTGATGACTTGATAATCAGAACTCGACTTGAGGAAGATTTAAAAAAAAACAAACTTTTTTTTTGGATAAAGGAAATGAGGGTAAATTGCTACAATTTGATGAACTTGACCTATACTCATGGAGGTTGTTGTTGTTGTTAAGTGCCATCATGTCGGTACCCACTCATAACGACCCTATGTACAACAAAGAGAAACACTGCCTGATCCTGGGCCAACCTCACATTTGTTGCCATGCTTGAGCCCTTTGATGCTGTCACTTTGCTAATACATCTCACTGGGGGGTCTTCCTCTTTTTCTCTGACCTTCCACCTTAGTAGCTCAAAATACCAACAGAAAGGGAAGGAGTCTTCACTACATTAAGTATCAATGCTATCCCCTCTGTATGCAGGGTAGATAGGGACGGGCAACTTAGACATTGGCAACATAAAATGAGGGGTCGATAAAGGCTCAAAGTGATTACCTTACAAGGTTTCAAAAGGGAGTTTCATTTAAGAGTGTGTTGGAGAAGATAAAGTCCCCACTGAATAGTTTTCATCTTGTCTAGATGCCTCTGGTAAAAAGTGAATACCTTGCCTGTATATCTGTGAACTCTAAAATGGGGCTATTTTGTAAAGGGGTGGTCTTCAACCTGGAGATGAAAGTGAGGTGAGTGGTGAAGAAGAGAGAGAAACTCTGAGTTGAGGTTGAGTTAGGGATGCTGAGACATATCTGTCAGACCTTTGAGGGGGAAAAAATGAAGTAGAGAACACCCTAAAATGGCAAATGAAGTGGATAGATCCATGAACATAATTTTCAGAGTAGGATTGAATACTGCTGAAGGCCACATGAAGACTGAGAGAAATTCAAGCATGAACCAGACCTTCTGGTTGAGATGAGGATGAAGAAGTAGTTTCTGCTGGAAGTCAAAGTGTGGTGATGTCTAGGGCAAAACCAGAACAAGACCTTCCCTGTGTGGAATGGGTATTCAAGACAATGGTTCCATTCTGGACAAGTGGTGGTGGAAGCAGGTGTGTGAGAGTAGGCAATGCATAGGTATGCAAACACAGTTGAGGAGCCTGTGGATTATACAGAGTGGCATCAACAGGCGGTACAAATGAACTGTTGAGTGCTTTAAGCCTGTGCAAAGCTGAGTAGCATGAACTGCATTTGTGTCAATTGAATGTCATGGTTTGTTGATTGGTTATGTGCCGTGGAGTTGATTCCAATTCATAGTGACCCTGTCTAGGGTTTCTGAGGCTGTCAATCTTTATGGGAGCAGAAAGCCTCATCTTTCTCCTGTGGAATGGCTGGTAGTTTTGAACTGCTGACCTTGAGGTTAGCAACCCAATTCATAACCACTATGCTACCAGAGCTCCTTTGAGTATCATAGTGTTTGTAATTTGTGCCTAAGAAGAGATGATTCAAGGATAGCATGATAGCTATGTTCAAGATATGA
The DNA here is from genome assembly GCF_000296735.1 of Chrysochloris asiatica. Lineage (NCBI taxonomy): Eukaryota > Metazoa > Chordata > Mammalia > Afrosoricida > Chrysochloridae > Chrysochloris > Chrysochloris asiatica. The sequence goes on along the minus strand of NW_006408563.1, from coordinate 6,318,159 downwards.
AGGGCTGCCATATGAAAAAATTGTTTAGATTTGCTTTCTGGGCTTCCAGGAGAACATACTAGAAGATCGGAATAGCTTCCTTCCGTCCTCCCACTAACCCCACTCCTTGTATTTAGGCTTGGATTCAGGCTGGGGGGAGGGGGGGAAGGCTTGCAGGTGTTTTATAATCTGTCAAATCACAGACTACTAGGTCTGGGACTAACCACTTGACCACTGACCCTATGCACATCCTCAGAATCCTTTTCAAAACAGTTCTCTAGGAAATCACTGATAGCATTCAAGGTGTCGTTGATAACTCCAGGGACTTTAACCATTTCCTATTTCCAAGACTAGCTCAAATGTCACTTCCTCTGTAAAGTCTTTGTACATAGTCACTCTTACAGTATGTGACTCTTCCCATTTTTAAACACCCTCATCATTCGTAAGTATCAGCATTTACTTATGAGCTTGTTTCCCCTCCAGATTATAGAGTTCTCACATTTACTTACCCAGACCTTTAGATAAGAAGATAACTCTATTCTCATTAAAGAAATCGTCCAAGACCTTATCACTAGTAAATCGCAGAGGTGAAGTTGAAGTTAGATCTGTCTGCTTTCAAGCACTCTGATCTTTTTCTTAAACCCTGCAACCCACAACAAGTCCCTCAGCATTTTGGCACAGATTTAAGTAGGAGGTGAACAAAGCTACATTTGTGAGCAGGGACAGACATATAAGGAACTTCATGGCTGCTCTGAAATGGCGTTCCACAGCCTCATCCTCAGAAACATCATCTTCTGTGTTGTCTTATATATACTGGGATCAAATTGGCCTCAATGAATCTGACTTTTAACAACAGTCCCAACACTTCTGTTTTTATTCAGTTGTGGCTGAGCTATTTCTGTCTAACTTGGCTGCCTAACCTACAAACTATTTCAAAATCAGATGTCTCTTTGACTAGTGAAACAGAGAATTATTTTATAATCACACTATCTGGAAAAAAAAAGCCAATGGAAAATTTTTATACAAAAGAATGTGGTAGAAACAGAATTTTAAGTCACGAATCGAAAAACATTGCGACATCTCTACCTACTCGACTATACAGTGTTCTGTGACCATCTGTGGAAATTTATAAGTGTAAAATTAGATACACACTGGTTTTCTGTTTGCAGAACATAACAGAAACCTAATTGAAAACTGAATAGCAGCATCATAAAACCAAATGTGTCGTTTATTCCCTTTAAGGTCAAAATGCATGCACAATGTAATGAAAATTACATAACTGTGGTCCTTGAACAGATAGTTAAGAAATTAAATGTAATTATCTGCCCTGAGAGTCTACATTCTATTCAGGAATGATTTTATTAAGGCAAATGTGAATGTACAATGTTAGTCTAACTTTCTGTGTAGTCTATTGTTCAAATGTTTTCCTTTGCATAGACTTGCAAAAGTCTTTGTGTATTCCTGTAACATTACTGGTCACGATCCTTCCCACAAGGAGCTCTGGTAGTGTAGTGGTTACGAATCGAGCTGCAAACAGCAAGGTCAGCAGTTTGAAACTACCAGCTGCTACACAGGAGAAAGATGAGGCTTTCTGCTCCCATAAAGATTTACAGCCTCAGAAACCCTGTTCAGGGTTGCTATGGGTCAGAACCGACTTGATGGCACTAAACAACAGCAACAATCTTTCTCACACAACCTATAAAATGAGCCCAGAAGACTTCATTTTACAAAGAGTGTATCAGTACTTCCTGGCCTGATGGTAGAAGACTGGGCAAGGTGACTCATGATATTCTCTGAGTTGAAGTCCCAAATCTAATTCAGAATCTTGTTCCAAAAGCAACTTCTGTGGAACCCTGAAAAGTGAATTGTCAAGGACAAGAGAACTAGTAGCCCCTATTCAAAGAGTTAGCAGACCGGGTTCTGCTTTTGGCTCTGCCTCAGGAAGTTTATAGGTGCCTAAACCCATTTCTGGGTTATTAAAAACCAAACCAGGTGCTTTGAGCTGTCTCCATGTACGCTAGAGTAGAATTGTGCTCTGTAAGGTTTTCAGTGACTAATTTTTGGAGACAGATCATTAGACCTTTCTACCGAGGTAACTCTGAATGGACTTGAACCTCCATCCTTCTGGTTAGCAGTTTAGTGCATTAAGATTTTGCACCATCCAGGGACTCCGTTCTTAGTTGTTGCTGTTTGTAGGTGTCATCGAATTGGTTCTGACTCATAGCAACTTATGTGGGATGACATCAAGAACATCATACATGAAGAGAGCAAAAAGTCATTAAGAAGACAAGAAAGAAGGAAAAGGTCAAGATGGATGTCAGAAGAGACTCTGAAACTTGCTCTCCAAC
>NW_006408563.1:6295691-6314041 GCF_000296735.1 Chrysochloris asiatica | reverse complement strand
ATTGATGGACTCAAGTGTGGCGGTGGTAGTGAGGTTGGCCCAGGATCGGACATTGTTTCGTTCTGCTGTGCATGGGGTTGCTATGAGTCGGTTCCGACTCGATGGCACCTGACAACAACAACAACATAGCAACTTATACACACAGAGTGAAACAATGTCTGGTCCTGCGCCATCCTCACAGTTGTTGCTACACTTGAGCCCATTGCTGCTGCCACTGTACCAATCCATCTCACTGGGGGTCTTCCTCTTTATCATGGACTTTCCATTGTACCAAGCATGTTGTCCTTCTCCAGGGACTGGTACCTCCTGATGATATGTCTGAAGTTTGAGAGATGAAGTCTTGCCATGCTTGCATCAAAGGAGCATTCTGGATGTACTTCATCCAACACAGATTTGTTTGTCTTTCTGGCAGTCCATGGTATCTTTAATATTCTTCTCACCACCATAACTCCAAGGCATCAATTCTTATACAGTCTTTATTTTTTATTGTTCAACTTTCACAGTCATATGAGGCTATGGAAAATACGATGACTTGCATCAAACACACCTTAGTCTTCAAACTGACATCTTTGCTCTTGAACATGTAAAAGAGGTCTTCTGCAGCAGATTTGCCTGATGCAATATACCTGTTTATTTCTTGATTGCTGCTTCCAATCAAAATCCAAGCAAAATGAAGTCTTTGACAACTTCAACCTTTTCTCCATTTATATTGATGTTGTTTAGTGGTCCAGTGGTGAGGATTTTTTTTTTCTTTACATTGAGATGCAGCCCATACCAAAGGCTGTGGTCTTTGATTTTCATCAGTATTTTAAGTCCTCTTTACTTTCAGCAAGCACTTTCAACAACATTTTGCATCTTCTGAATTTTACAGGTTGTTAATGAGTCTTTCTCCAGTTCTGATGCCACATTCTCCTTCATAAAATTCAGTTTCTTGGATTATTTGCTCAGCATGCAGATTGAATAAATACAGTGAAAGAATACAACTCTGGCACATGCATTTCCTGCTTTTAAACCATTCAGTGTCCTCTTGTTCTGTTTGAATGACTGCTTCTTGGTCTATATACAGGCTTCTTATGAGCACAATTAAGTGTTCTGGATCATTCATTCTTCATAATGTTATCCACAGCTTGTCATTATAGCCATAATCAAAAGCCTTTATGTTGTCAATAAAGCACACCTTTCTGGCATTCTTTGCTTTCAGCCAAGATCCATCTGATGTCAGCAATTATATCCCTTGTTATATGTCCTCTTCTAAGTCTGACTTCTTCAACTTCTGGAAGTTCCCAGCCAGCATATTGTTGAAACTGTTTTTGGATAATCTTTAGCAAAATTTTACATGCATGGGATATCAATGTCTGATGATTTCTACATTCTGTTTTGTCACCTCTCTTGGAGTGGGCACAAATATGAATCCCTTTCAATTAGTTCGCCAGGTAGTTATCTTCCAAGTTCTTTGCATAAATGAGTGAGTTCCTTCAGTGCTGCATCAGGTTGTTGAAGGATTTCAGTTTGTATTACATTAATTCCTGGAACCTTGTTCTTTGCCAAGGCCTTCAGTTCACCTTGGACTTCTTCCTTCAGTACCATTTGTTCTTGATTATATGCTACCTCTTGAGATGGTTGGACATCAACCCTTTGTTTTTGGTACAGTAATTCTGTGTATTCGTTTCATCTTCTTTTGATGCTTTCTGCATCATTATTTTTGCTTTATTAATGCTTTCTGCATCAATATTTTGTCTGTGTTGTTGTTATCAAGTGCCATCGAGTTGGTTCCAACCCATAGTGACACTGTATAGGATTTCCAAGGAGTGTCTGGTGAGCTTGAACTGCCAACCTTTGCAGTCTGGAGCATTAACTCATAGTACCACACCAGGACTCCATTTTGGCTTTAGAAACCTTCAATATTGCAAGTAGAGGCTTGGGTTTTTTCTTTTGTTCTTTCAGCTTGAGAAATGTTGAGCATGTTCTTCCCTTTTTGCTTGCTAACTCCAGGTCTTTGCACCTTTCACTATTCCATTCTGGGTAAAGCATTGTTTAAATGATCACTTTTTCTCTTTTCTGCTTAGATCAAACTCCCCAGATATGGACTCATTATTTTGTAGTCTTGTAAACATGTAATTTGTTGTTGTTCAGTTCTCCTAATTAAGTTTTTCATGCATTGTTATTACTATCTCCCCAAATAAACAATGTATCTCTAAGGACAAGTAGCTTTTTTCGGTTGCTGTTGTTGTTGTTTTATCCTTATGAGGCTGTGTAAAGTTAAAGCATGGCCTCTGCAGAAAGGGTATTGATTCTTCTCCTGCTCACTACTCTGTGCCTCAATTTCCTCATCTGTGAAATGGGGTTAAACATTAAATGAGTTAGTGTATAATCAGTGTTTAGAATGGACCTGCTGTGTGGTCAGCACTATATTTTGTAGTAATATACATGTTGTTCTTAAGTGCTTTCAAGTTGGTTCTGACTCATAGAGACTTTGTATAGGGTTTCCAAGGAGTGACTGGTAGGTTTGCAGTTCAAAGCTCATCCTATCTTGTGATTAGCAGTCCAGAGCTTATTTTACAGCACCACACCAGGACTCCGGTAATATACACACAAAGTGTATTACTATTTACACCAAAACCCAATATCATTGAGTAGGTTCTGACTCATAGTGACCCTATGTAGGGCTTCTGAGACTGTAAATATTTATAGGAGCAGACATCCTTGTCTTTCTCCTATGCAGCAGCTGGTAGACTTAACCTGTGGATCCTGCAGTTAGAAACCCAGTGCTTATCCCACAGTGTTATACTGGTTCTTGGTGATTATTTGTAGTACTTGGTACCTTTCCACCTTTTCTCTACTTGCCTTTCTTCTTTCATCATTCATCCACTTTCCTTTCTCTAAACATTTATTAAGCAAATAGGAGCCTTTGTAATTAGAGATGCACAGTAATTAAAATGGAGATGCACATTCCTGCTGGAGATGGAATTCACTGAATGCTCTGGTTACTCTCCCTTTGCTCCTCCAAATCGATTCTCTTTCTGCTCTGCCCTGTCCCTGGGGAAAGCTGACCTGCAAGCGTCACAGTCACGTGCCTTCATATCCTCTGGCAGCCACCTGGGTTCTGCAGTGGAAGGAATCAGCAGGAGCTGGCCATTGGAAGACAGAACGACCGCACAGTTCTTCCTTTTGTTCAGCTTCCACTCAACACCCAGGGCAAGTGCCCTATTCTTCCTTGACTACAGCTCTGGTTGGATGGCTCCTTCCCTGGATTCCTGCTCTCAGGGGACTCTAGTCACCCTATTTTCTCCCCTGCTCCTTTAGTCCTAAAGGAAACAATGGATTTCTCCTGCTGGTGGTCTCTGGGGGTCTCAGCATCCACTGCTTTCCCTTAACCCTGTCCACTCCTCTGAAAGTAGTTCCTTTATTGAAGTTTGTTTATTCATTGGAACTCTCTGAGATGAATTCTATTTTCTGCTGCGATCCAGATCGCTACATTACACATTGTAAGAAATGTCTTACCATATCTCCAGATTTTCATTTCCGCCCTTAAGGAGTAAAGGGGGCCTGTCAGGCTCACAATCTCCAAGGTCTATTCAAGGTCTGAAAGCCTACAGATCTATCATTAGAATTCAGAATGACCTTGATCAACTGCAGAGGTTTGCAGAGATAAGCACATGAATTTCAATTAAGAACAAGCGTGGAATAATGCACTTGGGAAGGAAAAAACACAAATTCCAGAAATACTAGGTGACAAAAGCCTGGCTGTTGTGTGAGTACGGCAGCAAGAGACCCAAGGATGAGTAAGCAGTGCATGATGTTGCTAAAAGAGTGGAGCAAACCTGGGAGTATGAACAGCATGGTCTGTAGGAAGTGTCAGGCAAGCCTCCGGAGATGCTTGTCACTCCTCACACCAGGCCTGGGTGTGGTGATCAGATTTGGCTCAGTAATTTAAAAGATGAGAATTTAAGAGAAGAGAAAACTGAAGTTAGATTAGAACTGCAAAATGACTTACAGAAAGGTCAGTTCCTCCCTTTGCAGACAGAAATAAGCTGTCTTCTTCCCTATGTGCTCTGGAAATGGACTGCAGTGAAACTTGTGAGTCAGAGCTAGATGGCACTGTCTCAGTTTTCCAGGTCTCATAAGTATTCCATTTTGACAGGGTGCAGTCTTATTACTTTTTTATTATTTTTTTTTAATCTTTCTGTTAGTGGAAAGGAGACCCGATAGTGCTTTGGGATAGGTGTTGAGCTATTAATCACAAGGCCAGTGGTTCAAACCTACCAGCTGTTCTGCAGAAGAGGAGGCTGTCTGTTCCCTTAATGATTTACAGTCTTGGAAAGTCTAAGAGCAGCTCTATTCTGTCCTATAGGCTCATTGTAAGTCAGAATAGACTCTATGGCAGTGGGTTTGCTATTACAGGAAAATATTTGAGTTTTTTTTTCTTTGACAGGTTTCTGCCTTACATAGGTCTGGCTTTCATGGGGTTTTTACTCTATATTAAGTAAGTTGGTTAACTATGAGTGGAATCCTGTTATTGTATACTCTTAATGGGTTTGTTCCTGGTATTGAGAGATCTTGAAAACAGATTATTTCTTCCATCCCTTTTCTACCCCTGTTATGGCCTGGCCACTGTGATTGGGTATAACATCAGTGAATAACATCTCTAGTGGAATCAGTAGTTGTTGCTGTTGTTAGGTGTCATCGAGTCAATACCCACCCATAGCGACCTTATGCACAGCAGAACGAAACACTGCCCGATCCTGAGCCAATCTCACTATTATTGTCACGCTTGAGTCCATCGATGCTGCCACTTGGCCAATCCATCTCGTTAGGGGTCTTCCTCTTTTTCTCTGATCCTCCACCTTACCAAACATGACATCCTCCTCCAGCAACTGCTCCCTGCTGACAATATGTCCCAAGTATGAAAGACGAACTTTGGCCATCTTGGCCTCCAAGGAGCACTCTGGCTGCACTTCTTCCAAAATGGATCTACTGATTCTTTTGGCAGCCCATGGCACTTTCAATATTCTCCTCCAACACCATAACTCAAATTTGTCAATTCTTCTACGGTCTTCCTTATTCACTGTCCAGCTTTTGCATGCATGTGAGGTTATTGGAAATACCATGGCTTGGGTCAGGCACACCTTAGTCCTCAAGCTGACATCTTTGCTCTTCAACACTTTCAAAAGGTCTTGTGCAGCAGATTTGCATAATGTAATATGTTGTTTGATTTCTTGTCTGCTGCTTCTGTGAGTGTTGATAGTTGATCCAAGAAGAATGAAGTCTATGACAACTTCAATCTTTTCTCCGTTGATTAGAATGTTGTTTATGGGTCCAGTGGTGAGGATTTTTGTTTTCTTTACATTGAGATGCAACCCATACTGAAGGCTGTGGTCTTTGATCTTCATCAGTAAATGTTTTAAGTCCTCTTCACTTTCAGCAAGCAAGGTTGTATGTCATCTGCATATCCCAGGTTGTTAATGAGTCTTCCTCCAATCCTGGTGCCATATTTTCCTTCATATAACCCAGCTTCTCAGATTATTTGCTCAGCATACAGGTTGAATACATAGAGTGAAAGAATACACCCTTGTCACACATCTTTCTGAATTTTAAACCATTCACTGCTCCCATGTTCCGTTTGAACAACTGCCTCTATGTCCAGGTACAGATTCCTCATGAGCACAATTAAATTTTCTGGAATACTCATAATCAATAGTAGCCGGTTTAATATGAGAATGGAGGTTAAGATTATCATTGAATGAATTTAAGATCACTATAAGGAAAAACTCTTACAGAATTGTAGGACATTTACTTATTAGTTGCGGACCTGTAAGCTTCTTTGCAGGGACTGGTATAAAATTAAGCTGTAGTCTGGAATTAACTATCTTTTTAGAACAAATCTCAAACATTAAAGCCACTAAAGCAGTCACTCAGTGACTGAAAGCTGACCTGGTTTGTGGTCCATGACAGAAGAGGGAGTTAGGTTTAGAGGGGATTGGGCAGAAATTCCCATGCCTCTTTGATTTGCTGTCACTCACAGAAGGACAACCTAGGGTTGCACCTATATGTTTTCAGAACATTGTCTTCAAAGCAGAGCATTATAATTTAGTTAGAAAATGATCATTTAACTTACATAGGTCTGTGCCACATTTTGATGTTACATCTTTTCAATTCCTTTTGAGCGGTAAAGGCCTGAGTGTACTGCTGATTTCTAAAGTATGTTGTTGACAGTTGTAGCTGCTCCTCAGAAACCATATACAGGGTCACTACGAGTTGAAATTGACTTGACGGCACATAACAACATCATCTTGGTTTCATAATTTGCTCACAGGTAACAGGATCTAGAGAGAAAAGACTGTTGGGAAACAAACAAAGACAGCCAGCTCTGTCTGAATCCCAAGTCCATTACTAATTAGCTACCAGTTTAATGAAGGTTATTTAGCATCTCTAGACCCAATTTTTTCAATAGTTTCCACCTGAGGAACACATTTCAGTTTTAAAGGCATTTTAATACATACCAGTGTAACTCCTTTGACCATCATAACTGCCCTAAGAAGTAGGTAACACCAGGTAAGTACTATCTATACGTCATTACTTTTAGTCTAGAAGGTCAAGGTCTAGGGATATTAATTAATTTAATAAGAAATAGACTTATATTAGGCCCAGACTTTCTTAAAGGGTGCTTTTTGTTTGTTCAGTTTATTTTATTGGGGCAATAGCTCTGTGTTTTATCTGACCAGTAGCACAAGAGTCTATCTGATTATTATCCTGTATGTTTTGAAATGAACAAGAAATACTTGTCCAACACAGCTTGTGTTCATAGGTCCTTCTTGCAGGAACATTCATTTGTATTTTTCAACAAAGTACAAGTCATTTGATTTTTTAAAATAGACTTCCTTCTCTCCCTGCTCACTGCCTAAACCTCAGAGTTTTACAATCTGGAAAGACTCAGTACATAAGCTCCACAGCAAATAAGACACAAGACCACACTCTTGGGACAGTCAGAATGGGTTTGGGGAGGTGTGCTAATCAAGAGAGGAAAGGAGCACAATTCATTTCTGAATTGGTTATCAAATTCTTCTTGTAAGTGACACGATTGAAACCACCAATTGGCTTTGCAATCTGCTGAGTTCACATTTCTACATCTGTGAAAGCTCAGCAAATGAGCATTTCTCAGCAAAGAAAGAAGGTTTCGCCAGCAAGAAATATGATGAGGTGTTGTACCCTGTGGCCAACCAGTTTTCAAGAGATCTCTTTCTGTTTCACCCATTGAATGACTTCGTGATTGACAGGCAGCTTCTCTCATTACTCATTTTCCTTCCTGTTATCACCTTAGCAAATCTGATCACTAATTTCTTTCTAATACAGTTAATGGAATTGTTGAACTTAGAGCTTTGTGGGACTCTAGAAGCCATTTAATTAAAAAGTTCTTTCTCCCAAAAGTAGCCAATCAGATTTTCCTTCACCTCTTAGAGGTAAAGCCAACAAAACTCATCTTTCCTCTCTGTTGAAATATTTCATCAAGTTCTCTCTGATGGTTTCCCATACTGCCATCCAAAATCATATGCTCTCTGCTCTACAAATGATGTCTTGAATAAAAAACTATTGATATAACACAGTAACAAAAAATTACCCACTGCTATCAAGTCCACTGAGTCAGTTCATATCAACACTGTATAGCGTTTCTGAGGCTGTAACAGCAGAAAGTCTCATCTTTCTCACACTGAGAGCCTGGTGAGTTTGAACTTCCAACTTTGTGATTAGCAGTTCAGTGCTCATCCTACAGCACCACACCAGAACAAAATTAGAATACGGAAAGTGTAAGAGGATTTGTTTTGCCATTTTGAGCATTCAGATGAGCAGAAGAATTATTTTGTCTCCCATAAGGACAAAGGCATCTTGTAGAAATCTATTGATGTTTAAACAATGAGAAATTGGTGCTTGCCCATATAGATTTGATCTATATCTACTCTTTTACTCTTTTGGCAATGATAGCTTCTATGGTGTTCTGAGGTGTTGTTGTTGTTGTTGTTATGTGCCATGGAGTCAGTTCCGACTCATAGTGACCCTGTACAGGGTTTCCGAGGCTGTAAATCTTTACGGGACAAGAACGCCTCATTTTTCTCCCACGGAACAGCTGGTAGTTTTGAACTGCTGACTGTGAGATTAGCAGCCCGATTCGTAACCACTACGCTACCAGAGCTCAGTGTATTTAATATTTGTGTATGGATCAAAAGGCATTAAGAAAAAAAATCCTATGTATGCTCATTTTTTTTCTTTTGGATGGTTTTTATTCCTTCTAGACATTGTAAGTCTGCTTCAAACACACACTTCCAACATATGAATAAACACATTGTCTATCTGAGAGAACACCACTCAGACTGCTGAAAACAGAGTCAAGTTAAACAATGGGTGCATGGTAGCAGTAGAGTGGCATTTTGCCACTCCACGAAATACAAGAAACATATGTGAGGATTTTTTCTTTCTCTTTTTTAAGGACCCAGACCGAGCTTGGCCCATTCATCAAGCTCTTATTGGCAAATGGACTTTAGATACAAGAGTTAGAGAAAACCCACTCATTATGTCCATGCATTTGAAGAACTTGTCATGTCATTTGATGACTTTGCTCATTCAGAGAATCACTTATTTTTGGAGATGTTGTTGCTATTTGTTGTTGTTCTTGTTCAGTGCTGTCGAGTCAGTTCTGACCCATAGCAACCTTGTGTAGGGTTTCCAAGGAGCATCTGGTGAGCTTGAACCACCAACCTTGCAGTTCAAATGACTACAGTCTGACGCATTAGCCCACAGACAATGCCATTGAATTAGTTCTGATTCAACCATGTATATGGTTTCCAAGGAGCAGCTGGTGAGCTTGAACCACTGACCTTGCAGTTCAAATGACTTTGCAGTCTGACGTATTAGCCCACAGTGCCACAGTGCCATTGAATTAGTTCTGATTCATAATGACCATGTATATGGTTTCCAAGGAGCTGCTGTGAGTTTGAACCACCAACCTTGCAGCTCAAACTTACCTTATGGTCTAGTGCTTATCCTACAGCGCCACCACAGGACTCATTTTTGGAGATAGCTATTGCTATTGTTGGACTGGGATTAAGGAAATAGGGAATATATTTGACATCCATTTATTGTCACCATAACATCATTTACCTTATCTGGAAATTACTAACCATTTTTTTAGAACCTGGTAAAGCATGGGTTATTGTGAAATTAGAGAAGATTAATAATAATCACAGAGTCCTGGTGTGAAGCTTGGATAAGCACTTGACCACAAGGTCGATTTGAACTGCAAGGTTGATGGTTCAAATTCATCAGCCACTTCTCAGAAACCCTATACAGGGTTGCTATGAGTTGGAACCAACTCGACAGCACTTAAAAACAACAATAGTAATCATGAGTTTCCTAAATTCAATGTCTATGTTTTATATTCCTGCTCTATCTCCTAACAATGTATTTACGAATTTGTTGCACTAACATACTGTTGGTAAAATCTCTCCTTAAGAAGCTTGCATAGAATCTGATCATCTCCCTCCACATAGCTATTAAGTAGGACAGGTTTAGGATTGGACAGTATAGATGAGAAGCAAAGGCATGAGACTTTGCAACGAGGAACAAAAGAACTGAGATGGTACTGATGGCATAAGTTATGTTGATGGGAGTAAATAGTGGGACATCATTGGGTAGTTGTGGCTGCTTTAAGAAGTCTGAATTAAGTATATGTTTACTATATATAGAAGCACTATATTTAGTCTAATTCTAGAGCCGTAAAGCACTCTGTTTTCAACATCTGAAAATCATAGAGTAGAAACTTTAGGGAATCCCTTTATTGTTTTACCAGCCATTTTTTAGTTAGAGCAAACTCGATTCTGTAGTTGCCTTCAGTTGTGATATCTTCCTCAGCTTGAAAAAATTCCGTTTATCCCAACAAATACACTTAACTGAGAATTGTCATTTCCTTGCTGTGTGTCTTAGTTGGCTAGTGCTGTTGTAACAGAAATACCACAAATAGATGGCTCTAACAAACAGAAATTTATTGTCTCACAATTGTTGTTGTTAGGTGCCATCGAGTTGGAACAGACTCATAGTGACCCCATGCACAGCAGAATGAAACAATGTCCGATCCTGGGCCAACTTCACTACCACTGATCACAATTAGAACTCACAATTAGGACACTAGATAGCTAAGTTCAGGGAACCAGGACCAGGGGAAGGCTTTCTCTCTCAGTCAGTTCTGGGTAAAGATTCTTGCTTCCCTTCAATATCTGTGGTCCTGGTATTCCTTGGTAATCTCCATGTGTCTTGGCACCCCCTGGATCTAGGAAGTTCTCAGCTCAAGAACCCTGGATCTAAAGGACATGCTCAGTTCCTGGCTCGTCTTTCTTGGTTGTGGTTAGGTCCCTCTGATCTCTGCTTGATTATTTAATCTCTTTTATTTCTCAAAACAGGCTGACTCACAAAACAACCTAATCCTGTATTTTACATTCTGCCTCATTAACACAACTGTCTCTAATCCTGCCTCATTAATAGCATAGAGGTTAGGATTTACAACACATAAGATAATAACATCAAATCACAAAATGGAAGGTAATTATGTTATATTGAGAATCATGGCTAAATTGACACATATGTTTGGGGGATACAATTCAATCCAGAAATATGCTGCTGGTCATAGTCTGTTTTACATGATTTGTAGTCTGTTTTGTCTAAAATTCTAATCTGAGGGGATAAAAGGAGAGGAATAAAAATGAGCTCAGGTCAATTTTGTGATAATTTGGACTTCTCTGGGACAGATTCTACTAGAGTTACAGCTAGTAGAATCTTCAGCAACCTCCTCATTGGTTGTGCATCTACTGGGATAGTCTCCACTTGTCTATGCCTAGATTCTAAGTCAGAATTTTCTCCTGTTGCTGGTAGGTTGTCAGAGAGAACTTTTTCGGATTGAAAAAGTAAGGATGACTTCTGGGTCAATGGGGCTAAGATTGATTCATCTGTGATAACTGTGAATTTATTATTGACTGGTTAATGAAGAAATTATAAGTGATGTGACTCACAAAGGCCACCTTGTACAAAGACCTTCAGAAAAAATGATGTTGACTCATCACACTATGAGAAAACTCAGGCAAAAGCCCAGACAAGCATCTAGTTAATAGACTGCTTCTAGAAACATCATGATACATTGATTGATAATAGTAGTTCTGTAATATTGGCACATGGATTATGTGTGTATGTGTGTTGTTCTAGGGAAAAATTTCCAGAGTCCTCATGGGTAATAATTGCAAATGGTCAAAATTTTCAATGCACCAAAAGTTGTTTTAAACCCTATTCAGTTTTTCCTTCACAAGAACATTCTACGGTGGTTGGTTTGTTATTTGGTTATGTGCCTGACATCGAGTCAGTGCTGACTCATAAGGACCCTGTATAGGGTTTCTGAGGTTATAAATCTTTACAGGAGCAGAAAACCTCATCTTTCTCCTGTGGAATTGTTGGTGGTTTTGAACTTCTGGCCTTGAGGTTAGCAGCCTAACTTGTAACCACTATGCTACCAGAGCTCCTTATTAATAAGGTAGGAACTATTACTGTTATCTTCACTTGTAAGATGAGAAAATTAAGGCACAGTCCGCTGGCTAATTAAGTAGATTTGTTGTTGTTGTTAAGTGCCGTCGAGTCGGTTCCGACCCATAGCGACCCTGTACAGGGTTTCCGAGGGTGTAAATCCTTACGGGAGTAGAAAGCCCGTAGAGAGCCTAAATAAATTGGCTCCATGCTAGACGAGACAAAGAGGTAAAGAAAAAAGTATGGAAGGTTTTCTATTTTGAAAGAATCCTCTATCATTGAGTGGAACCCTAGAGGACAGAATAGAACTGCTCCTCAGAGTTCCCAAGACTACTGTAAATCTTTATGGGAGCAAACACATCTTTCTCCTTTGGAGCAACTAGTGGGTTTGAACCAGTCTTGTGATGAGTGAGTAGTACAACACTTAACCCACAGCATGACCAGGGATACTTTACTTTACAATAGAAGTTTTGGAATTCAGGGTTATCACACTGGCAGTTAAGACCTGAGTGACTGTGTGGGTGTTCAGGGGACATTCAGTATTTCAGAGACGAGACACTTTAATTTCAATCATCCCAACTAACCTTATATCTAGGCTAGGATGAGAGTATCTCCATTTTTACCCTACCATCTATCTGTAAATTGCTAGAAAAATCTTGAATCTGTTGCTTCTTTTCAGAGTGCTGTCTTTAAAATAAAGAAGCTCTGGTAGTGTAATGGGTAATGCATTGGGCTACTAACTGCAAGGTCAGTAGTTTGAATCCCTTGGGAGAAAGATGAGACTTTCCACTTCCGTAGATTTACAGTCTTTGAAACTCTATACAAGGCTGGTATGGGCACAGCAAACAGCACACAGAGCAGCAGCAGCTTTAAAATATAGAGACATAAAGTTCTGGCTCGTGACTTCATGTCTGGACCAAACCAAAGACCCACTGCCATCGAGTTGATTCTGACTGACAGCAATTCTAAATAGGGTTTCTGAGACTATAAATCTTTATGGGAACAGACAACCTGCTCTTTCTCCTGAGGAGAAGCTAGTGGGTTGGAATTGCTGACTTTTCAGTTATCAGACCAGCACCTAACCCACAGTGCCACCACGCCTGCACAGTCATTGGCATTCTATGAGGAGTAGATAGTACAAATGGATTTCATTGTTTCATTCTTTTTGCTATGCAATTAACATCGACAGTAAACCGTAAATCATCTGCACAGTTAGCTAAATATAGCTAGGACTTGAAGCATCATAAGTGAAGTATTCCCATTAGGCATCAGGGTTGATATTGAAATAAACTCTAGTATTACAACTCTGCTTTTTGTAAGATTTTAAATAATATATCTTCATTGTTATATTCTTATTATAATTCAATTTTTAAGTCTATTTCAAGAATACTTTTCAGGAGAAGGAAAACAACAAAACCTTATTTGTGGTTGAGTGATGTTAATACTTTCAAACAGTGACTGCTAGAGATTTAAAATATGAGATTATATCTCTTTCAGACAAGAAGAAATGTAGAAGTTGTTTGAAGTATGTTTTAACAGGGAAGAGGGAGACTTCCTTCATAACAGACAATCCAATATGGCTGCCACTCAGAGGGCATTCTAGCCTTGTTAGGGTTTACCCTGAACTTTTAGTAGACATGTGATTGTTATTCAGCTATTTCTCACTAGAATACCTCAATTCTCCCAAAGTACTAAAAGAAAGACGCTTAGAAACATTTTTAACAGCATGAACTATGATATACAAAATAATGAGGACCAAGGCTTGTGAAGCACTAGTTTCAATTTCAGTTAAGTCCTCAGCATGCCTGGTAACATACAGCTCAGCTGCCAAGGGTGAAATTCTCACTTCAGAACACCACATCTCAGATTTCACAGTGGTCCTAGGGTTTTAAAACTGTTCAATCCTTTACAGTCCTTGTAAAACCACAGATAGCAGCTGTCTGCCTTCCAGGATCAACTCTGTGCTGAAAAGACTGAACTCTTTTAGTCTAGACTAATCTGATGAAATGCATCTGGGAGGAACAAAGTTATCATGAAGGGCCTGCTCTTATCTCCCTTTTTACTGATAGAGATAGCTTTTGGTTTTCCATGTTTAAATGTTGTTGTTGTTAAGGACTGTCAAGTCAGTTCCAACTCATAGAGACCCTGAATAGGGTTTCTGAGGAGCAAATGGGGGGTTTGAACAGCCAACCTTGCAGTTAGCAGTCTAGTACTTATCCTACAGTGCCACACCAGGACTCCTGTGGATGTATGTTATTGTTGTTGTTAAGTGCTGTCAAGTTGGTTCCAACTCATAGACTCTCTACATACAGGGTTTCTGAGGAGCAGTTGGTGAATTGTGGTTCAAACCAATCTGGTGGTCCAGCGCATTATCCTACAGTGCCACATCAAGACTTCTACGGTTGTATGTTGTTGTAAAGTGCCGTTGAGTTACTTCTGATCTATAGCGACCCTGTGTAGGGTTTCCAAGGAGCAACTGGTGAGCTTGAACAGCCTACCTTGCATTTCAAACTGACTTTGCAGTCCACTGCATTTAACCCACAGGATGTATAACAGGTATGGATTTTGGGGTGTGTGTAACAGTGCATATCCAATCATTTTTTTAGTAATTCAACTTGAGATTTCAATTTCTTACACCAAGCTTCATTCTGCTAAGCTAGTGGAAAGATACCTTAACTACAGTACTTCTTGGGGTTTCCCCATCTCTCCCCAGGGCTGTCTATAACTTTTGGATCTTAGACAGTGTTAAGGCCCTAGAGTAGCGTGCTATCAGGTCTTCTCACAGACATCAACTCCAGCCAGGGCTTCTGTCTTCTTCACCCTCTAGGAATTGCAATTGTCAGGCACTCATACTCGGCTTGGGGCACCGACATCCTGGGTGAGACTGAGTCTGGTCCTGTCAGCTTGTATGCACACTACAGTCATTCCATTCCTTCTCTGAGCTCTTGTTATCTTCCAGGTGGTGGCACTAGGGAATGAAACATAAATCCGCTCTGCTCCCATGACCTACCTCTTTCTCCCTTGATATCTGAGGGGGAGTCTCTTTAGAAGCTAAGGGAAATTCTTTCCCCATTCTGTTTCTTTGACACCCTACTTTACCCTCAGGACTGTTGTTGAATAAATGGCAGAAGGGCTAGTGGGGGTCAGTCTGCCTTTTTCTCTAGCACTTTCTTCTTGAGAAAATGAATTGCAGTGGCAAGGCATGGGAACATTGGGAGAGAAATGGGGAGAAGAAACAAAAGGAGATAATACTAAAAATGTTAATAGGTGATTCTTTTAAAATCTTATTCCTCAGTGTCCCCATGGAACTACATCTATATGCTGATGGCAATGCCAATGAGGAAAGGGGATAAAGGAGGCTAGGAGAAAAGGAGAATCCAACTAATATGGAATTTAAGCACAGCTGTACATTCTTAATAGTGCCTCTTTAAAGCAAATGGGCAGCTCTTAAAAATTACTGTTTAGGATTAGATGATTTCATAACTCAGTCAACAATGACCAAATGGCCTTGGGCACTTGGAATGAAGGGCACTTTTTTTTTGGATAATAGGTGAGTTGTTGTTAAGTGCATCGAGTCTGTTCGAGCCATAGTGACTCTGTATAGGGTTTCTGAGGAGCAGCTGGTGAGCTTGAACCACCGACCTTGCAGTTCAAATGGCTTGGCTGACTGGCACATTAACACACAGCGCCACACCAAGACTTAATAGGTGAGTAGAGGAATAGACATCAAAGTTCTCTAAAATGGTTTCTCCTCCTGCTTTGTGATCAGCCCTGATGGTGCGTTGGTTAAGTGCTTGACTGCTAAACATAAGGTCAGAGGTTCAAATCCACCAGCTGCTCAACAGGAGAAAGATGCAGCAGTTTGCTTCCACGAAGAATTATAGCCTTGGGAACTCTGTGGGACTGTTCTACCTCAATCTATAGGGTCACTAGAAGTCACAATCAGCTCAATGGAAAGGCATTGGATTTTCCCCGACCCCTCTTTCTCTGTGAAGGTAGGACCATTGACCCCAAGAATACTAGTATTTTATTGGGGAATATTAAATTTTATCATCTATTTTTTTTAATATGAAAAGATTTAGTAAACTTGCTTCAAATTGCCTAGTTTCTATAGGAATGAAACTGAGTTCAAGTCTTCAGGGTCCCTGTCCTTCGTGCTCTTTGTTGTTGTGAAGTGCGGTCCAGTTGGTTCTGATCTGGTATAAGATTCCCAAGGAGCAGGTGAAATGTTTGAACTACCTACAGTAGTTCAAAGTAGGATAAGCAGTCCAGTGCTTATCCTACAGCGCCACACTAGGACTCCCTAGGAATTTATACTGCAAAGGTCTTCAACACTGGCTATATTTTAAGGATAAAAACAAATGGAAAAAGAATCTCTTTTTCAATGCCAATACAGCACTATTTTAAGGGGTTTTCGAGACAAAACCTTTGTCAATATAACTGTTCCCTGGCAGTTTATTTCCTGGAACTGAAGATGTCATCTGAGGACTTGGATTGCACTCAGTTAATCATCATTGTGTTCCCACACTTGGAAGGCCAGACCAGCTGCATGGCCAGATGGCCGAATGGCCCCATGGGGCCAATGCTCCTGGCCTGAGAGAACTAGAAGCAGAGAAGGGGGGTGGGGGGTATTATAGCCAGTGGCTGCTAGAACTCCAGCTGTTGATCTGATTCCAGACAAGAGCGCACTGATCATCTGGCTGCCAAAAAAATGACGCATATTCTAGCCAGAGAGAGAACTGCCAAGGATCTGCTTCAATAAATAAATGTGTGTTGTCTCATGAGCATCCAGAATATGAGTGAAGCCCAGTTCAATTATTTTCTTCAGTATTTGAAATGATGCAATTTGTGATTTTTGTCATGACTTTGTTACTCCAAGTATGATTCGTGCATCAGCAGCATCATTTGAAGCAGGTTGGAAGTGCAGAATCTGAGTCCACCTTAGATCCATTGACTTAAATCCACATTTTAGCAAGATACCAAGTAGTTCACATTAAGACTGAGAGCATGGTAAAGGATGTAATTGAAATCACTTCCTTCTTTTAGCATGAATTCCCTCGGTTTTAAACAGGAAGGGTATTATTTGACTTATTGTATCAGAAAATTATGAAGTTAATGGTAAAGGACAAACATTGTAAGGTCAAAGTACTGAGTCAATAGGAATGGATAGAAAATCTGGCTGTGGGCAGCATTGGGTGGTGCAAAGAGAATCAAACTCAGAGATAGGAGACCTGGGTTCTAGACTGACCTCTGCCACTTCCCCTCTGTGTGACCTTGGGAAAATCACTTCCTCCCTTTAAGCATGAATTCCCTTGGGTTTTAAACAGGAAGGATATGATTTGACTTATTTACTCCAGGCTTGTTGTTGTTAAGTGCTGGCGAGTCAGTTCTGACTCATAGTGACTCCATATAGTGTT
This sequence comes from Chrysochloris asiatica, assembly GCF_000296735.1. Taxonomy (NCBI): domain Eukaryota; kingdom Metazoa; phylum Chordata; class Mammalia; order Afrosoricida; family Chrysochloridae; genus Chrysochloris; species Chrysochloris asiatica. The sequence goes on along the minus strand of NW_006408563.1, from coordinate 6,297,071 downwards.
TCTGAGGAGCAGCTATTGAGTTTGAACCTCCAACCTTGTGTTTCAAACCGACCTTGGGGTCGAGTGCTTATCCTACAGTGCTACACCAGGACTTCATCCCAGGCTTGGTGAGGATCAAATTCGATATTGCATCAGAAAATAAGTAAGTGAATGCACTTTTAAAATGCAAGGAGATTAAAAAAAAATGCTATAATTGTTCAGATCTACCTAAAATGGAATTTGGACTTTTTTGACTTTTGAAATGAGTCATACATAGCCTCATTCTAAGTCAAGAACGTGTACATGATTGGCAAGAGCAGCCAGGAAACATCTCTGAGCCACTCTACTCAGAGATGACGATAGAATTTTCACTAGTAAATAAATACAGGAAGGCACTATTTATGAAGTTAGCAGTGGTTCCCAACTTGAACTATTTATTGTAATGATTGGGGGGCTTTTAGAAAATACTCTTGCTTGCTTCTCAAATCAGATAAATTCAATGGAATCACTAGAGATGGAATACATATTATTTTTAAACACTTCCCTGGTGATTCTCATGTTTAACCAGAGTTGAGAACTGATAAAGTGCTAGCTCCAAACACATTGCTATGGACAATTAACATTTCTTGTCATTTTAAACTGTGCAATCCAACTAGGATAGGAAAATACTTCTTCCCCCATTCCATGTTTTAAGAATTCTTCTTGAAGTAATTCGTTTTAGAATTTGAACTTGGAGACTTGATAAAGAAGGTAACTATCTCATTGGAGTCCTGGCATGGAGTGATAAGATGAGCAATGGACTTCTAACTGCAAGGTTGGCAGTTCAAACACACCCACCACTCCTTGGAAACCCTATACAGGGTTGCTATGAGTCCGAATCAACTCAGCGTCACTAAACAACAACATCTCATTGTACAGCACAAGACATTCTCTAGGCTGTCTTGTCCATTATGATCTAATTGTCTGATGTGGGGAATTACAGCCCCATTTTAAATGGGACCGGTTAAGAGAGTGATGTGGAAAACTGAGGAATAGGAATAGGCACTGGAGCTTTAAATCCAGGGAAATCCAGACTGGAAACCCTGGGTCAGAAAGCTTCAGGACTCAGTGTGAAGGAGCTTGAAGATTACCCAGCAACACTGTTCATGTGTATGTTGCTAAGTCCCTTGTCTTTGTTCTAGGTCACTAGTTCTAGTTCATGACATTTCGCCTCAGGGTCAACCTCCTCATGACGAGGGCCCCAACTTACTGAGGATGTGGTTGTCCTCTTTGACACCATTTCTTAGGTATGTGGTCAGAAAGCCTTCATATTTGTAGTATAAATAAGTTCCTTAAGATGGGGTGTGTTCTTCCAAGAAGGGAACCGGACCTAATTAAATTATATATATATATATATATATA
>NW_006408563.1:6291071-6295307 GCF_000296735.1 Chrysochloris asiatica | reverse complement strand
ATGTCCAAAGTAGGAGAGACGAAGCTTAGCCATCCTGTATATATATATGTTGTTGTTGTTATGTGCCGTCGAGTCAGTTCCGACCCATAGAGACCCTGTACAGGGTTTCCAAGGATGTAAATCTTTACGGGAGTAGAAAGCCTCATCTTTCTCCCGCGAAGCGGCTGGTAGTTTCGAACCACTGACCTTAAGGTTCAAACCTTAAGTGATTCGTAACCACTACGCTACCAGAGCTCCTTGTATATATATATATATATAATGGAGTCCTGGTGTGGTGCTGTGGGTTAATGTACTGGACTGTAAAATTGGTTTGAACCACAAGGTAGGGAGTTCAGGCTCATCAGTCATTCCCTGGAAACCCTATATAGGGTCGCTAGGGGTAAGAACCAACTCGATGGCACTTAACAACAATTTATATACAATAAATTTTGTTGTATATTGTAAACATTATTTTTATATAGTAATAGATATTATATGAGGTCCTGATGTGACACTGTAGGATAAGCACTGGACTGCTAATCAAAAGGTCATCGGTTCAAACCTACTAGCCACTCCTTCATAGTTTCTGTGCATCAGGACCAACTCTATGGCACTTAACAGCATCAGCAACAGCAACACATACTGTATCTATTCAGTGAATCCATCATTATAATGTTGTTGTTGGTATGTGGTGTTGAGTTGGTACTGGCTCATAGCAATCCTGTATAGGGTTTCCAAATAGCAGTTGGTGAGTTTGAACCACCAACCTTGTGATTCAAACCAACATTAAGGTCCAGTGCTTTATACCACAGTGCCACACCAGGACCTATGTAAAATCCTTCATGTTCTGACATATGAAACATGGAGACATTGACTGTGTGATCTGCCATTCCTCATTTCATATATACACACAAATAGATACTTATCCTCATTTGGTTTCATTTTCCTGAACAGAGTTAGCTTGATCCTCCAAATACCCAGTTAGTTCCCAGTATCTAGTTGGTCCCCCTTTGTCATCTAGTATTAGCTTATCTGGCTGTCACAGCATTCCACTTTTTTGTAAAGCAATAACAATACCAAAAACCAGCCAAACCACAAACATGCCCCCAAACCTTCTTATTCTCTTAGGTTACTATATTACATACATTGTAATGTATCAATCTGGCTTGGGAAATTGTTAGGCAAGGTTTCTGATCCCTTTACTATCATCTCTTCCTCTTCCTAGGGTCTGGATTTCACTCCTTTTGGGCCTTGGAGATGTGTGCTAATTATGGTGGTGGTAAGTAGGTGTCCTGGGGTGGTGCTGTAGGATAAGCACTAGACTGCTAACCACAAAGTCGGTTGTTCAAACCCACCAGCAGCTCACTGGAAACCCCGTACAGGGTTGCTATGAGTAAGAAGTGACTCAATGGCACTTAACAACAATGGCAAAATAGATGCCCTGGATTGAAGGCCGTTGAGAAGCCAATCCTGCTAAGGTAATAAGAACTCAATTCCGTGACAATGGCTTGGACTGTAAGCAAAAATGGGACACTTCTATTTGGGTCTCTTTCATTTAATTTGCAAACCAGTTCCAATACTTTGCTTCCAATCTTTCTGCACCTTGCCACAGTTCTGAAGGAGGTCAGACAAACAAGGTAACATTTTCATGGCTGGAGAATGAGACCCGCTTCTCCCTTTTTGCTGATCTGGTAGGTGGTGAGAAGATGAATTCTCAGGTAGGATGGGTACCACACACGCCAAGTTTGGAGGGTTTCTAGGTACATTGCTTGATAGGAAGAAGGTTTTTAGCCTCAGAAGGGTGTAACCAGATCTGATATCTGAAGAGTGGTAATGAACTGATCTCTGTTTAATTTTTAACAAACAGGATATTGCTGCTCAGGTGTGTTATACTTGCGGTATGATTGGTGCTCTCCCTAACATTGGTGCTAGCACAAGCCATAGAACCACATTCTCAAGTAATGCTTAAGTCTCCTTCCTTCTTTTGAATGGACTCCTTAGGCTTTATAATCCATATTATGGTCAGAAACTTAAAAATGCAGCCCCAGCAATGAAATTGCAAAAGGCACGTTTAAAAACCTCAAACCCATTGCCATTGATTCCATTCCAATTCATAACTAAAAGGTACTTTGCTTAAAAATAATTCCGGCCAGATACTCAAAAGTTCCAGAGGACATTTCATACAAGTCTATGAATAGAACTTTCGTTATCAGGGGCCTCTCTTGATGTATTTAAACAGCGAGTTCCTCATCTGTCTTTCATTTCCCATTAGAATGTGCTGACATTATTTCTAATTTTTGGTAATTTTATTACTTATGTGAGTTCCTTCTCAGTTTTTGCGTCCTGTTATTTTTCACTTTGGAAAATTGACAAGGTATTAGGTGTCAGTGCCAATAAATTCCATAGGTGTTTAATGTTTTCATAGTGAAGCTCCAAGACCTTTACAACAATCAACAGGAAGCTCTGTTGTTGTCAAAAATTCCAATTAGTAAGGAAGACCCTCCTCCTATCTGTTTCCCACTGTACCCGTTCTCCCTTCTTGCCCCACTACAAGGAGCGCCAGTAGTACTATAAGATAAACACTGGACTACTAATGGCAAGGTTGGCCACTCAAACACACCAGTCACTTCACAGGAGAAAGATAATACTTCCTGCTCCAGTAAACTTTACAGTCTCAGAAAAGAATAAGGTCGCTATGAGTCATAAGTGGCTTGATGGTAGTGAGTTTTGTTTGTTTGTTTGCCCCACTCCAGGATCCTTGGAGGCATGGTGGTTAAAGCACTTGACTGCAAACCAAAAAGTTGGTAGTTTAAGCTCACCAGATGCTCCTCTGGGAAAGATGTGTCAGTTTGCTTCTGTACAGATTTGTTGTTGTTGTTAGGTGCCACCGAGTCGGTACCAACTCATAGCGACCTTATGCACAGCAGAACGAAACACTGCCCGATCCTGGACCAACCTCACTATTGTTGCCACGCTTGAGTCCATCGATGCTGCCACTTGGCCAATCCATTCCGTTGAGGGTCTTCCTCTTTTTCTCTGGCTCTCCACCGTAGCAAACATGATATCCTTCTCCAGTGACTGGTCCCTCCTAACAATATGTCCGAAGTATGAGAGACGAAGTTTGGCCATCCTGGCCTCCAAGGAGTACTCTGGCTGCACTTCTTCCAAAATGGGTCTATTGGCTCTTTTGGCAGCTCATGGCACTTTTAATATTCTCCTCCAACACCACAACTCAAAGGCATCAATTCTTCTACGGTCTTCCTTATTGACTGTCCAGCTCTTGCATGCATATGAGGTTATTGCAAATACCATGGCTTGGGTCAGGCGCACTTTAGTCCTCAAGCTGACATCTTTCCTCTTCAACACTTTAAAAAGGTCTTGTGCAGCAGATCTGCCTAATGCAATGCATTGTTTAATTTCTTGACTGCTGTTTCCATGAGCGTTGATAGTTGATCCAAGAAGAATGAAGTCCTTGACAACCTCAATCTTTTCTCCGTTGATAAGAATATTGTTTATTGGTCCAGCGATGAGGATTTTTGTTTTCTTTATATTGAGATGTAATCCATACTGAAGGCTGGGCTCTTTGATTTTCATCAGTAAATGTTTTAAGGCGTCTTCACTTTCAGTGAGCAATGTTGTATCGTTTGCATATCGCAGGTTGTTAATGAGTCTTCCTTAATCCTGATGCCATGAGTGGTGGCTGTACAGATGTACTTACCTAGGAAATCCTATGGAAAAATTCTACTCTGTCCAAAGGGCTACTATGAGTTGGAATTAATTCAATGACAGTGGGTTGGGTTTTGTTTGCCCATATTATTTGTTTGCCACACAACATATGTAGAGATCTGGTAGCATAATGGTTATGAGTTGGGCTGCTAACCTTAAGGTCAGCATTTCAAACCTACCAGCCATTCGAGGGGAGAGAAAGATGAGGCTTTCTAACCCTGTACAGATTTACAGCCTTGAAAACTCTGTACAGGGTCGCTATGTGTTGGAATGGACTCCATGGCACACAACCACCACCACACATATGAGCACGAGACTTTGTGGAATGAAAGGTGGATCTTTTTCATCAAAACTAGGGCATCTTGGGGAAACTGATGCAGACCGTGCAGACCCGGCCAGGAGTTCAAGGCCCTGTGGGCCCAAGCGTTGCAGACCGTCCAAACCATAGGCTCTGAGGAACAGACTTTAGCAACCTAGCAGACATAGCAAACTGTCCCTCATCTGATTATTCAGATATGATTGTTAGTAATC
>NW_006408563.1:6280089-6282141 GCF_000296735.1 Chrysochloris asiatica | reverse complement strand
ATGTTTTTCTTCATATAACCCAGCTTCTCGGATTACTTGCTCAGCATGCAGGTTGAATAAGTATGGTGAAAGAGTACAACCCTGTCACACACCTTCCTTAATAACATTCAGTATTCCCATGTTCTGTTTGAACAAGTGCCTCTTGGTCCATGTACAGATTGCTCAGGAGCACAACTAAGTGTTCCAGAATACTCATACTTCTCAATGTTGTCCATAGCTTGTCATGATCCACACAATCAAAAACCTTTGCATAGTCAATGAAGCACAGGCAAACATCTTTCTGGTATCCTCTGCTTTCAGTGAAGATTCATCGGATATCAGCAATGATATCTCTCTTTCCACGTCCTCTTCTGAAAGTGACTTGAACCTCTGGAAGTTCTCTGTCAATATATGCTTGCAGCTATTTCTACATCACCTTTAGTAAAACTTTACTCGCATGAGATATCAAAAATATTGTCTGATGATTCCTGCATTCCATCGGGCCACCTCTCTTTGGAATGGGCACAAATATGGATCTCTTCCAATCAGTTGGCCAGATAGCTGACTTCCAAATTTCTTGGCAGAGATAAGTGAGTGCCTCCAGTGCTGCCTCACTTTCTTGAAAGATTTCAATCTTTATTCCATCACTTCCTGTTGCCTTGTTCTTTGCCTATACCTTCAATGCACCTTGGAGTTCTTCCTTCAGTATATTTGATTCCTGATCATATGCTACCTCTTGAAATGGTTGGACATCAACCATTTCCTTTTGGTCCAGGACTCTGTATTCCTTCCATCTTCTCTTTATGCTTTCTGCATCATTCAATAATTTGCCCAGAGAATCCTTCAATAACAAAAGTTGAGGCTTGAATTTTTTCTTCAATTCCCTCAGCTTGAGAAGTGCTGAGCATGTTCTTCCCTTTTTGGTTTTCTGATTCCAGATCTTTACATATTTTATTATAATATTTGACTTTGTCTTCTTGAGCTGACCTTTGAAATTTCCTGTTCAGCTCTTGGACCTCCTCATTTCTTCCATTTGCTTTAGCATCTCCATGCTGGAGAGCAAGTTTGTGTCTCTTCTGACATTCATTTTGATTTTTCCTTCTTTCTTGTCTTCTTAATGATTATTTGCTTTCTTCCTATATGATATTCTTGATGTGATCCCACAACTGTTCTGGCCTTTGGTTTTTAATGTTTAATGTATAAAATCTGCTCTTCATATGATCTCTAAATTCAGGTGGAATATATTCAAGGTCATATTTTGGCTCTCGTGGATTTGTTTTCATATTCTTCAGCTTCAGTTTGAATTTGCATATGAGCAATTGATGGTCTATTCCACAATCTGCTCCTGGCCTTGTTTTGCTTGATGATATGGAGCTTTTCCACCATCTCTTTCCACAGATGTAGTCAGTTTGATTTCTGTGTATTCCATCTGGTGAGGTCCATGTGTATAGCCATCTCTTAAGCTGTCTAAAGAAGGTATTTGAAATTAATAAATCATTTGTTTTATAGAATTCTAATATGTGATCTCCAGGATCATTTCTATCATTTAGGCCATATTTTCCAACTACTGATCCTTCCTCTCTGCTCCCAACCTTTGCATCCCAATCACCAGTAATGATCAATACATCTTGATTGAATATTTGATCAATCTCAGATTGAAGAAGTTGGTAGAATTCTTCTATTTCATCTTCACTGGCTTTACTGGTTGGTGTGTAAATTTGAATAGTAATGATATTAACTGGTCTTCCCTGTAGGTGCATGGATATTATCCTATCACAGACAGCATCTTACCATGAATGATATTGATATGTTATTTTTGACGATGAATGCAACACCATTCCTCTTTAATTTGTTACTCCCTACCCCCCACCCCTGCACAGTAAACTATGTAGTTGTCAGATTCAAAAAGGTCAATAGCAGTTTATTTCACCTGTAGTGTAGTGGTTAGGAATCGGGCTGCTACCTCAAGGTTGGCAGTTCAAAACTACTAGCTGTTCCGTGGGAGAAAGATGAGGCATTCTGCTCCTGTAAAGATTTACAGCCTCGGAAACCCTGTGCAGGGTCACTATGAGT
>NW_006408563.1:6275017-6279411 GCF_000296735.1 Chrysochloris asiatica | reverse complement strand
ACCCTGCATAGGGTTTCCAAAGAGTGACTGGTGAGCTTGAACCACCGACCTTGTAGTTCAAATGGCTTTGCAGTCTGGCGCATTAACCCACAGCACCACACCAGGACTCCTTGATACCTTGTTGTTGTTGTTAAGTGCCATTGAGTTGGTTTCCAAGGAGCGACTGGTGAGCTTGAACCACCAACCTTGCAGTTCAAACAGACTTTGCAGTCTAGCACATTAACCCACAGTGCCACACCTAGACACCATAATATCTCTTGGTGTTCAAAAATCTATCTTGCTTCCTACATTTTCTTTATCAACACTGTTGGGGCATCATGTGTGTAGACTTTGGAGGACTGAGGAAATTTCTCCCAAGAACCCTCAACAGATTTCCCATTATATCTCCCTGACTGGAATTGAGTTACATTCTCTCTTCTAAGGCAATTACTGACTAAGTGAATGGAGTTATCATGATGAGCTAGAAAAGGGTGGTGATGGTAAACTACATCCTGGGGGCCAAACCCAACCCATTGTATATTTGATATACTCCATAAGTTAAGGAAAGTTTTTATATATTTTTAAATTATTGTAAAACAGACTGAAAAAAAAAAAAGAATATGTGACGGACCATATGTAGCCGGTTGTTGTAAGTGCTGTTGAGTCGATTCTGACTCACAGAGACCTTGTTCAAGGTTTCCAAGGATCTGCTGGTGAGTTTGAACTTCTGATGTAGTGGATCATAGTTCAGTACTTATCTTATAGTGCCATATCAGGAGTCCATATGTAGCCTTGTTATTGTTGTTAAGGTCTGTTAATAACAGTCGAGACTGTTCTTACTCATATTGACCCTGTATAGGGTTTCCAAGGATCAGCTGGTGAATTTGAACCACTGACCTGTAGTTCAAACTGACCCTGTGGTCAAGTGCTTATCCTACAGTGCCATGCCATATGTAGCCTACAAACACTAAAATGCTTACAGAAAATACTGCCAAGCCCTGGCGTAGATGAGTCAGGCTCCATCTCTAGAGTTGAGAATGAGATCAACTTTGCCCTGAGTTGCATGGAGGGCAGACTGAGCTATTGAAACAAAAACCGAGTTCTGTTAGAAGGAAGAAGAGGAAAATAGATGTTGAGTGAATAGTCAGTTGGGCCCATGCTATGACCTAGCTTCCTGTTCTTCACTTTTCTAAGATTTGGAAGCTGGGTCTACACTCCTAAATTCAAGTATTGTGCAATGATTTGCCAAAGAGAAATTCTGAAGATACCATTCCTAAGAATATGAAGTATGTTATCTTCTGATTTATCAGTTTACAAATAGGTCAAGTGGTAATGATCAGCTTTTCTTTATTCTCTGGATATGTGAGCAATGTCTTTTCAGAACCTAGACCTAGACAGCTCTCTAGGCACAGATGCACACTCAGAAGTACACTGCCACACCAAGAGTCACTCACCATGAGCTGCTCACTCAGAGACATTTTAAAAAACACCCAAGAAATTAAACTCCTTCACACAATTAGCATGACTTTTAAAAGGAAAATTGCAGTTCCTGGCTCAGTTTTGGGCAAGAACAGGTTGTATTAGGACTAACTAAGCCTGCATTTAAGTGATAACACTTCTAATTAGACCTCTGTGCCCAAATGCCCCACTGAATGTAATTGGTTGTTAACTGCACCTGGAAGCAAAGCACTGTTTATGAGCTCTTTGAGCCGGTTTATGGCCATAAAATCTGGGTAGGGTTTGTATTGCGGATTAGAATTCAGACATGAAAGGCTGAATGCTAATAAGCACTCATTTCCTTTAAGCCTGTTATTGACATTGGCATATCATTATATATTCTGCAGTATCATAAATTTGTAAACCAACTCACAGCTCTGTCATCATCCCCTCTGCATGGCTGTCCATGAGTAGTAGAAGGAAACAGCTTGGCGGTGTCAGCAGGAATTCAGAATTGAAATTTATTGTGTATGTACTTGATATGCTGAACAAGGATATGGATTTTCCTTGCTCTCTAGTAAGATTTTTGAGGGGAAAGTAAGTACTAAGCAGTTAAAAAATATTATTCATGAAGTAAAACAACTTTCATTTATTAAGCAAATTTTCATTTGTTGAACCGATATGGGACAAGATCAGTTCTAGGCACTGAAGATATAGCAGAGAAAAAGCAATGATCCCTGCCTGCCTGGATTGGGCTGGAAATACAATTTTGGAAGTTGTAGGATCTAAATGGTATTTAAAGCTCTGCAGCAGGATGTGAGAGGGTGCCAAGACAGTGAATGTAAATAGGAAAAACTTCCAAAGACTGAGGAGCACTTTTAGAATATCAGTACAAGGTAGAAGGAAGGAACCCTGGAGGCATCGTGGGCTAGGCATTGGGCTGCTAAACACAAGCTCTGCAGTTCAAAACCACAAGCCACTCCATGGGAGAAAGATGAGGCTTTCTGCACCGGTAATGATTTACAGTCTCCAAAGTCCTACATAGGGTCACCCTGAGTTGGAACAGACTCCATGGCAGTGGATTTGGTTTTGCTTCACAAGGTAGGGGAGGCGAGGAGACTGGAAAGAAGCAGCTGGTCAGTACAGAGGAAATAAAGGAGAGTAAGGAGTTCGTTAACCAAGAAAAGTACTTCAAAGAGGAGTGTCAGATGTTAATAGGTCAAGTACAAGGGCTGAGCATTAACCATTGAATTTAGTTGTATGTAGGTCAGTATTTACTTGGTAAAGTGGAAAGCTGGAGAAAAAGCGGAGGACCCCCAACGAGATGGATTAGCACAGGGGCAGCAGCAATGGGCTCAAGCATAGCAATGGTTGGAAGTTTGGCTCAGGACTGGGCAGTGTTTCGTTCTGTTGTGCATAGCGTAGTTTTGCTATGAGTCGGTATTGACTCGATGTTGTCTAACAAAAGCAACGACAAGGTCAGTGCTGATCCTGATAAAAGCAATTTTGGAGGAGGTATAGGAAGGGGGACTTGACTGAAGTGTGCTTGAGGAAAAGTGACAAGAGAGAAATGAGTGCAGAACTAAACCCTTTAAAGGCAATCTAAAGGCGTCTTAACCATAATGTGGCACAACAGCTTGGTGTTTGGCTGCTAAGCAAATGGTTGGCAGTTTAAAGCCACTCAGCACCTTGAACTCATCTAGTCACTCTGGCAGGAGAAGGACCTGGTAGGCTGTACCTGTAAAGACCACAGCCTAGAAACCATATAGATACTTCTATTCTGTCACATAGATTTGAACCGCAAGGTCACCAGCCACTCCTCAGAAACTCTATACAGGGTCGCTATGAATCAGGACCTACTTGACAGCACTTAACAGTAACAACAACAACAAGGCAATGTTCTCTAAAGGATATTACTTGCTTTCCTTTTGCTTGTTTGCTTACTTTGAAGTATCATAATTATGGCTACAATTGAAAGTTGATGACGATTAGTTAAAATTTCAGTCTTTAACAATATCTGGAGAAGGTTTTTCTTGTTGTTCCTGGTTTGCTTAGCTCTTTAAAGAAGCTTTAGACAAATATCGTATTGGTTAGGATACTCATTTGGCTGTTGTCAAACAAAGGCCAAAGTAGTAGTGGTCAAGCATGATGACAATTTATTTGTCCCTCACTTCATGGCCAGAGTGAAGGATTGAGAAGCTCTAGTATGATAGGATTAGAGGTCCATCTTGTGCTGCCATCCTTAAATTGTGGCTTTCGTCTTGTGATCTGAGGTGGCTGTGCTAACTCCCACCATCACTTCCATAATTCAGTTAGCAGGAAGTGGGAAGAGGAAAGGCAAGAGCACATTCCTATCTTTTAAAAGGATGTTGTTGTTGTAGTTAAGTGACATCGAGTCTGTTTTGACTCATAGTGACCCTGTGTATAGGATTTCTGAGGAGTGGCTGGTGAGCTTGAACCTCCAACCTTGAATTTCAACCCAATCTTGTGTTCCAGTGCTTATCCTACAGCGCCACACCAGGTATGACATGTAAATTGCATGTCACTTTTTCTCATTTCCTACAAAGATCAGCTTGAGAAGATAAAGCCAAATATTACAACAAAATGTGCAAAGATCTGGAATCAGACAACCAAAAGGGAAGAACACGCTCAGCATTTCTCAAGCTGGGAGAACTGAAGAAAAAAAATCAAGCCTCAACTTTCATTACTGAAAGAGTCTCTGGGAAAATTATTGAATGATGCAGAAAGCATCAAGAAAAGATAGAAGGAATACGCAGAGTCACTGTACCAAAAGAAAATGGTTAATGTTCAACCATTTCAAGAGGTATCATATGATCAACAGCCAATGATACTGAAGGAGGAAGTCCAAAGTACATTGAAGGAATTGGCAAAGGACAAGGCACCAGGAATTGATGGAATAAAAATTGAAATCTTTCAAGAAAGTGAGGCAGTACAGGAGGCACTCACTCATTTCTGCC
>NW_006408563.1:6260593-6270662 GCF_000296735.1 Chrysochloris asiatica | reverse complement strand
ATTCTTGATGTGATCCCACAACTGTTCTGGCCTTTGGTTTTTAATGTTTAATGTATAAAATCTGCTCTTCATATGATCTCTAAATTCAGGTGGAATATATTCAAGGTCATATTTTGGCTCTCGTGGATTTGTTTTCATATTCTTCAGCTTCAGTTTGAATTTGCATATGAGCAATTGATGGTCTATTCCACAATCTGCTCCTGGCCTTGTTTTGCTTGATGATATGGAGCTTTTCCACCATCTCTTTCCACAGATGTAGTCAGTTTGATTTCTGTGTATTCCATCTGGTGAGGTCCATGTGTATAGCCATCTCTTAAGCTGTCTAAAGAAGGTATTTGAAATTAATAAATCATTTGTTTTATAGAATTCTAATATGTGATCTCCAGGATCATTTCTATCATTTAGGCCATATTTTCCAACTACTGATCCTTCCTCTCTGCTCCCAACCTTTGCATCCCAATCACCAGTAATGATCAATACATCTTGATTGAATATTTGATCAATCTCAGATTGAAGAAGTTGGTAGAATTCTTCTATTTCATCTTCACTGGCTTTACTGGTTGGTGTGTAAATTTGAATAGTAATGATATTAACTGGTCTTCCCTGTAGGTGCATGGATATTATCCTATCACAGACAGCATCTTACCATGAATGATATTGATATGTTATTTTTGACGATGAATGCAACACCATTCCTCTTTAATTTGTTACTCCCTACCCCCCACCCCTGCACAGTAAACTATGTAGTTGTCAGATTCAAAAAGGTCAATAGCAGTTTATTTCACCTGTAGTGTAGTGGTTAGGAATCGGGCTGCTACCTCAAGGTTGGCAGTTCAAAACTACTAGCTGTTCCGTGGGAGAAAGATGAGGCATTCTGCTCCTGTAAAGATTTACAGCCTCGGAAACCCTGTGCAGGGTCACTATGAGTGGGAACCGACTCTAAAGTGCTCAACAACAACAATACCTAAGATACCGATGTATATGCATACCATTTCATTTTTGACAATTTCCAATTTTCCTAGATTTCATACTTCGTACATTCCATGTTCCAATTACTAATGGATGTTTAGAGCTGTTTCTCTTTATTTTGAGTTGTGCCCCATCAGCAAATGAAGGTCCCAATGGCTTTACTCCCATGGGCTTTACTCCATTCATGTCTTCCCAGTCAACTCTACTTTGAGGAGGCAGCTCTTCCCCAGTCATATTTTGAGTGTCTTCCAACCTGAGGGGCTCATCTTCTGGCACTATATCTGACAACATTTCTCTACTATTCATAAGATTTTCAGTGACTAAATATTCGGAAGTAGTTCATCACTCCATCTTCCTAGTCTGGAAGCCCATCTGAAACCTGTCCACCATGGGTGACCCTGCTGGTATTTAAAATAGCCATGGCATAGCTTCCAGAATCACAGAAACTCACAAGCCAGCACAGTATGACAAACTGACAGACGCATGGTGGTTCAAACTGTATGCTGAGCGCATAGTCCAATAAGCTGGATTTTATGAAGAAAAACATGGCATCAGGACTGGAGGAAGACTCATTACCAACCTGCCAGATGCACATGAAAAAACCTTGCTTGTTGGAAGCAGAGAGAACATAAAATTCTTACTGAAGAAAATCAAAGAGTGTAACCTTTAGTATGGCTTGCCTCTCAATGTAAAACAAAAATCTTTACAGCTGGACCAATAATATCAAGACAAATGGAGAAAAGATTGAAGTTTGTCAAAGACTTTATTTTACTTGGTTCCAGAATCAACATTCATGGAAGCAGCAGTCAATAGAACCAATGATGTATTCCATCAGGCACATCTTCTGCACAATAGCTTTTTAAAGTATTCAAGAACAAAGATATGAGTTTGAGAACTAAGGTGTGTCTGACCCAAGCCATGGTATTTTCAATAGCATCACATGCATGTGTAAGTTGTAAAATGAATAAGGAGGATTACAGCAGAATTGATGCACTTGAGTTATGGTGTTGGAGAAGAATATTAAAATTACCTCAGATTTCCAGAAGAACAAAGAAATCTGTGTTGGAAAAAGTGAAGCCAGGATGCTCCTTGGAAGCCATGATGGCAATACTTCATCTCTCATATTTTGGACAGGAGGAACTTGTCCCTGGAGAATGAGGATATCAGGCTTGGTAAAGTAGATGGCCATGGAAAAGAGGAAGATCCCCAATGAGATGGATTGGCCAGTGGCAACTGCAATGACCTCAAGCATAACAACAATTGTGAGGATGTTGTAGGACCTGGCAGTGCTTTGTTCTGTTGTGCAGAGGGTTTCTATCAGTTAGAGCAAACTCTTTGGTACCTAACAACAGCAACAATATCCCTTATGAATATATATGCAAACATACTCAACAAAATACATGCAAACCAAATCCAGCAGTATACAAAAAGGATTATACAGCATGACCAAATGGGATATATTGCATGAATACAAAATTGGTTTGAGATACAAGACTCAATTAATGCAATGCATCGTATTAATAAAATAAAACATCATCTCAACAAACTAGGCATAATAGGAACTTCTTTAACCTGATAAAGTCATCTGAGAAAAATTTGCAGCTAATATCATACTTAATGGTGAGACCGTTTTCAACATTGTACCATGCATCCTAGCCAGGGCAACATTCTATCTTTATTTGAAAATGATCTTGCTTTTTATAGAAAATCCCAAAGAAGTGATGAAAAATGATTAGCATTAATATACAAATTCTGACTGGCTACAGGATATAAGATCAACATACCAAAATGTTGTTAAGTATCATCCTTAAGGTTGAAGGTTAGTAGTTTGGTCCTTTGGACAAAAACAATAGCTTTCTTATGGGAGTTTAAAGAGGAAGACTCCCCCGCCCTCTACCCATTCAGAGTGACAGGTTCCAGGCCCTTTGTTTGATTTCATACTTACAACAGAGTTAGTGTTGTGATTTTCAAATACTAAACTTAGGAGGAGGAGTCATTTTCTTTAAAAAAATTTCACTCATCCGCAGTGAAATGAGAACAACGTGGTGATATAGTACTTGTTTTATTCAATTTAAAGAATTGTCTTTACTTCAGGAATACACCTTTCTTGCCTTTTTGTTGTCAAATATGTACATTCATTCTGAAAATTTGTCATGCTATTTTATACAAGTTTATGGTGTTGTTGAAGAATATTGAAAGTATCATGGAGTGCTAAAAGAACAAACAAATCTGTCTTGGAAGAATGTAAAAAATGGCATGGAAGCCAAGTCTGGCTTCCTCTGGTTTCACAGGGGTGGGAGGGAAAGGAAAATCGAACTGAAAATCAGCCCAAGGCTGATTCCTATGAAGTGAAGGCATACATGCCTCCATTCTACAACCTTCTTTGCTCCCTTCTGATACCAACTGTTCTTCCCACAACATCCTTACTTTGCTGACAGAGAAGTTGGTTTTGATAATCAGTTGCAATGACCACACAGAACTCAGAGACAATACTCACAATTATGGGATTTATTAAGGAAGTGAACAGGGTACAATTGAGACACACCTGTAGGCACACCTTCCTCTTGTCTTCAACTTCTCAGCCATGACTTCTTGACCCTTGACCTCCGATTTGTGCTGACAAGTATTACAAAGTACTTTTAGCCAGTCTGTAAATGCCCCAAAGGCATATTCTGCAAGTCGGTCTCCTGCCTGTAGGCACTCAGCTTTACTTGTCCATGGACAGGGAAGCCTGGAGGTGTGGTCTCTCCATGCTGTTGCCTCTACTGCCACCTCTTTAGCTGTCACTTTTCCAGGTGGGGATCTCAAGCTCAGCTCACGGCTCTTCTTTCTTGATGGCTCTGGAATTGTCTGTTTCTACTTCTGAGATGGCTCCTATTAAACATATCAAGATGACAAAACTAGCCAAATCTGGTATTAGAGTCTTGTACAGCCTATTTGTATAGTCCCAACCAATCATTTGATAGGAATTAAGATGGCCCTTAACAGCAACAATAAGAAGATGACTTTGGATAGAAAAGCCACATCAAGTAAATTCATGGTACCACAAAAAAGTATAGCCAGAATGTGTCTTCGAAGCAACATGGTGAAATTTGGTTTCTCGTATTTGGGCCATGATGTCAGTCCCTGGTGAAGGACATCATGCTTGGAAAATGGAGGGTCACTGAATAAGAGGCATAACCCCAACAAGATGGACTGGTACAGTAGCAGCAAGCATGTGCTCAAACATAATAACAATTGTGAAGATGGCACAGGACTGGCCAGTTTGTCCTTCTGGTGTGCATGTTGTTGTTGTTAAGTGTCATCGAGTCAGTTCTGACTCATAATGATCCTGTATAGGATTTCCAAGAAGTGGCTGGTGGGGTAACCACAGTGCTTATCCTACGGCTCCACACCATCGGGTCACTGTTTCCTTCTGTTGTGTAGAGACTTTACAATACCTAAGAACAACAGTTTATACCAGGATCTTTAAAAACCATGAATATCATTACTTGGTGACATGAAAAGCAAACCAAGTCCTCTGCTGATTAAATTATTTATGTTTTGAAATTTTACTTTGAAATGCAAGAGACTGGGAGCACCATGGGTGAAAGTTATATTCACTGATTTTACAGTGTTTTCAGGGTTTACTCTAGCTTGACCAAGGAGCACTGATGGTACAATGGCTAAAGTACTTGGCTACTACTTTAGCCACTGTATCACCAGGGCACTTTGGTCAAACGCTTGGTGGTTCGAACCCACCAGTCATTCCGTGGAAGAAAAATGTGGCAGTGTGCTTCTGAAAAGATTTTCAGTCTTGAAAGCCCTATGGGGTGGTTTAACTCTATCCCACAGTGTTGCTGTGAGTCAGAATGAACTTCATGACAGTGGGTTTGGTGGAGCTAAATGACCTGACTTGACTCCTTTCTTGGCTTACCTTCCTTTTTTCTCTCCCTATTGCTCCATTTTTAGTTTATCTGACTAGCATGCCTTCTTAACTCTTTTCATCTGTTAGGAATTAGAAGAATGTTGGGGTGGTGAAAACAGTTGGAAAGATTTGAGCTGTCTAATTTGGAGTCTTGTTATTAATCCTCAAAAATAAAGAGGCTATAATGTGAAGGTCATGAACCCTAGATATTTTTGGTGGCCAAAATAAGAAGATCTAGGTTAAAATTGCAGAGCATTTGAACAGCAAGAAAGAATTGCTGAAATTGAGCAGTTGTAATAGCCTACTGAGACCTAGACTGGGCTTTCTGTCCCCGTGGAACACTGACCGGGTCAACACACATCTGCTGACATATCAGACATTGAGACTGGCCTTAGTAACTTCTGGAGAATCATTCCAATATCTGATTCCAAAATATTTTTATGACTTCTCTAAGTCCTAGCGCGATTTAAAAATCTCTGTGGAACTCTAATTTACCAAGTTCTTTAAGCCAGGTTTATAAATTAGCATGGACACATGGGTTTACAAGAATGTGCTTACAATGATAAAAAGTCATGCTTGGATGGAATGTGGGACCTGGTCCAGAGAAGCAGTGACACGAGAGATGGAGGCAGAGATGAGGACATGGAGAGATAGAGCCGCTGAGGACTCTGGACTCACGGAAAGAGAAAGACTGTGCTGGCACCAGGAGGCAGGCTTGCACAATGTGCCCTTTGGTTGTTTACATGATTATATATTCCTGAGTGTTTTTGTGTACACTACTCACCCACCCCCCACCCCCACCCCCCAATCCTGGTGTGGCGCTGTGGGCTAATGCATCAGACAGCAAAGTCACTTGAATTGCAAGGTCGGCGGTTCAAGCTCACCAGCTGCTCCTTGGAAACCCTATACAGGGTCGCTGTATAGTTCTTCAAACTTTAAAATTAAACAAAGCTCATCTGAAGAAAAAAAAAAAAAGAATAAGAAAAGAAAAAGCCATGCTTGGAAAAGTAGAGGGTCGGAGAATAAAAGGAAGACTCCAAATAAGATGAATTAACACAGTGGCAGCATCAATGGAGTCAAACATAACAATTGTGAGAACGACACATAATTGGGAATGTTTCATTCTGTTAAGCATAGAGTTGCTATGAATTGGAATCTACTGGATAGTACCTAATGACAATAGTAACAATAAGAACAACACTACCCATAGACTAGACTACTGCACTTTAAATGACTTACTGATTTATTGCATCATGATCTTGTTCATTCTGAAAGAAGCTGGCAAATATTCTGCAGGAAAGCCAGCCACAGTTTTGAAGAACCTGGAGTTTTCTTTTTCCTTATTATTAGTAAAGTGAAATAAATAATATTTTTACTATAAAAAGGTACTTAAGCCTTGGGCTGCAACCTAAAAAGTTGGTGGTTCTTGGGAGAAAGATGAGGCAGTCTGTTTCCATAGCCTTGAAAGCCCTGTGGAGCATCTCTACTCTTTCACTGTGAGTTAGAATCAACTCCACAGCAACGGCTTATGCAGCTATTATGAAAAAATTATATAGTTTTACAATGTTGGACTTAGACTCATAGCAGTGGTTCTCTTGCTTTTGACAGGACTGTTTTTGCCCTTTTTTTGAGTCAAAATAGTCTCCAACTTTCCATTTATGCAAGTAAAGAAATGAAGATCCACATAGGTTAACTGGCTTGCTTAAAATAATGCAATTAGAATTAGAAGCCAGATTTTCTGATTCTTACCTGTCTTAGTTGGAAGCATGGTGGCTCTGTTGGATAAACACTGGACTGCTAATCACAATGTCAGTGGTTCAAGTCTACCGGCCACTCCTAAGAAGAAAGATGAGGTTTTTTTTGCTTCTACAAAGATTTCCAGCCTTTGAAACCGTATACAGGGTTGGTACGAGTTGTAATTGACTTGGTGGTACAATAACAACCTTAGGTCTCCTGTGCTGCTACAACAGAAATACTGCAAGGGGGAGGCTTTAACAAACAGAACTTTATTTTCTCACAGTTTGGGAGACTAGGCCGTCAACTCTAGGGGAAGGTTCTCTTTCTTATCTGTATCTAGGGGACAGTCTTGGTTTGCGTTTAGCTTCTAATTCTTGGTTACTTGAAAATCTCATGTGACTAGGCATCTATTATCGCCCATTTCTGCTTGCTTGCTGCTTGCTTAATCTGCTCTTTTAAATCTCTAAAGAGACTGATGAAGACACACCCTATATTAATACTTGTTTATTAATGTAACCGAAAACTCAGTTCCCAAATGGGATTATATCTCCAGGCATTATAAAAACACCGCACTGCCAAATGAGTCAATTCTGACTCACAACTACCCTGTAGGGCAGAGCAGAACTGCCTCATAGGATTTCTTTGAGGGAGAAGACTGCCATCCCTTTTTCCTGCTGAGTGCCTTGTGGATTTGAACCGTGGATCTTTCCATTAGCAGCTGAGCCATAACTGCTGTGTAATCAGGGCTCCTTAATCACAGATCCAGGGTTAGGGTTAGGATTTACAACAGATATATTTTGGGTTGACAACTTACTCCATAACACTATCTATTATTTCTCCTGCCTTTCTGAAGATTTCTGCTTTGAAGATGTATACTTGAGAGAAACTCGAGTTGAGAGAAATTGTGGCCCATCTCTGAAAGTCTTTTCCAACTTGATGAAGGATTCTGTGATTTAGTTTGCAGAAAGGGAGCTCTGGCATGGCACATTTCAACAAATAGCATGTCTTGATCTAACTAGCCTGTGTTCCTACTCTCATGGAGCATTGGAACCTGGAGTAGGGGTGGGGGACTTCAGACGTTGTCCAGCTGGGGTTTCCAAAGCTGCAGAAGTCTTTCTACAAGTGAAACCTTTCATGCTGGTGTTGTCATGTACCATCAAATTGGTTCTGACTCATAAGGACCGGTTTCCAAGGAGCACCTGGTGGTTTTGAACTGCTGACCCTATGATTCAAAGTCCAGGGCTGATCTAATAGTGCCACATCAGGAGTCCAAAACTCCCACAGAGGCCCACAATAAAAAGTAGTTCCAAGTGGAGCTTCTTTCTTTGAGATGTGAACAGTAGTGGCGATTTCACACATGCCCTCACTCCCAGGGACCCCTGTTACTTTATGTCAGACATTTGGGTTCTTTTGGGAGCAATTCCAATACCAAAAGCTGGGGCTTTGGCCATTAAGTTACCTATGAAGCAATTAAGGACACATTTTTATTTTCCTAGAGCATACCTTCTAATAAGGGTATTGGGTTCCATATGAAAAGCACCGGAGTGGGAACCACAAGGTCTGTGGTTCAAGGCTGCTAGTTGCTCAATGGAAGGTAGATGAGGCTTTCTGCTTCCGAGAAGATTTAACCTCAGAAACTTTATACAGTGTCGTTATGAATAGGAATGAACTTGATGGCAC
Source organism: Chrysochloris asiatica (assembly GCF_000296735.1). NCBI lineage: Eukaryota > Metazoa > Chordata > Mammalia > Afrosoricida > Chrysochloridae > Chrysochloris > Chrysochloris asiatica. The sequence goes on along the minus strand of NW_006408563.1, from coordinate 6,262,369 downwards.
TTAACAACATCTTCAAATAAATTCTTAAGAATGGGTGTGTAAAAGGCAAAGCCCTTTGCAAGACTGAAAGTGTCTTTGTTTTATCCTCACACTTGACTTAAGACTGCTGTTGTTAGTTGTAATCAAGTTGGCTATGACTTGTGGTGGTTTATGTACAACAGAATGAAATGTCCAGTCTGGTACCACCTTCATCATCACTGGTAATTTGTTGTGACCCATTGGGGTTTTTGTTGACTAATTTTCAGAAGTATAATTAGCCAGGTCTTCTTCCCAGTTCATCTTAATCTGGAAAGTCTTCTGAAACCAATCCATCATGGGTAGCCCTGCCGCTAGTATTTGAAGTACAGGTGGCATAGCTTCCAACATCATAGCAGCACACAAGCCACCGTAGGTTTTAAAAGACTGAAGGCATATCTCCACTGACAAGTTTAATGACAGTCAATCTGATTTTCTGCTGCCTCTTATAGGAGGGGAAATGTACTTTTTGTTTTTTTCCCTTCCTGGAAGATTAGATTCTGATTATAATTTTTAAATTCTCTTGACCTTTAGTACTTGTAATTATTTGTGCTATGTGTAACAAGCACATTCATAAATGTATATATATGTGAAAATTGAGGAGCTTCCAAAAAGTTCATGGAAAATTTCCATTTTCTTTTAATTGCATTTTTTCATGAACTTTTGGAAGCCTTATTGTATATATATTTCTCATCATCCTCAATACATTATGTGTTAAAATTCCACACATTCCTTACTTTTTGAATCTTATTTCACCTACACATTTCTGCAGAGAAAGGATCCATTCCAGAGTAGCCAGCATTGCCAACCTCAATCTCCCCAGTCACTGCTCCCTGTTGTTGCTGGTGCCGCCCTCCCATTGTCCTGATGTTTGTTTGGACTAATAGAAAAGCTATATGACAGAAATCGAACCTCCTCATAGGGTTTCCAACACTGTAAATCTTTATAGGAGCAGACGGTCTCATCTTTTTCCCAAGAAGCATCTGATGGGTTTGAATTGCTGACTTTGTGTCTAATAGTCTAACACTTAACCCATTGTGCTATTAGGTCACCCTGTTATTGTTCGTTTTCATTGAGTCAGTTCTGAATCATTGAGACCTGATGCACAGCACAACAAAACACTGTCCAGTCCTGCACCATCCTCATAAGTGTTATGCTTGAGCTCACTGCTGCTGCCACTGTGTCAATCCATTCCATTGGGAGTCTTCCTCTTTTTCACTGACTCTCTACTTTACCCAGCATGATTCCTTCTCCAGGGATTGGTCCCTCCTGATAACATGTTTAATGTACAGATGTAAAGTCTTATCATCCTGACTTCTAAGGAGTATTCTGGCTGTACTTCTGCCAACACAGATTTGTTTGTTCTTCTGGCAGTCCATAGGACTTTTAATATTATTTTGTAACACAATAACTCAAGTGTATCAATTCTTCTATAGTCTTCCTTATTCATTGTTTAACTTTCACAAGCATTTAAGTCTATGAAAATATCAAAGCTTGGGTCAGGCTCACTAAGTCCTCAAACTGATATTTTTGCTCTTGAAAACTTTTCCAGCAGATTTACTGAATGAAAAATGTTTTTGGATTTCTTGACTGCTGCTTCCATGAGTGTTGATTATGGATCCAAACAAAATGAAGTCTTTGACAACTTCAATCTTTTCATCATTTATCATGATGGTATTTATTTGTCCATTTCTGAGGACTTTCATTTTCTTTACATTGAGGTGCAATCCATACCGAAGGTGCAAACCATCCTGAGGTGCA
>NW_006408563.1:6254383-6257693 GCF_000296735.1 Chrysochloris asiatica | reverse complement strand
GTGCAGCCAGAGTGCTCCTTGGAGGCCAGATGTCCAGACTTCATCTCACATACTTCAGACATATTGTCAGGAGGGGCCAGTCACTGGAGAAGGATATCATGTTTGATAAGGTGTAGGGTCAGAGAAAAAGAGGAAGACTGCCAGCGAGATGGATTAGCAAAGTGGCAGCATCAATGGACTCAAGCATGGCAACAATTGTGAGGTTGGCCCAGGACTGGGCAGTGTTTTGTTCTGTTGCTATAAATTGGTACTGACTCAGTGGCACCTAACAACCACAACAATTCTGAGGAATATATATAAGCATGGAACCGGGAACGTTGTAGGTTCCAAACAAGTGTTACTTAATCTCATGTCCATTGCAAGGAAAGCCAACCCTTTCCCTTTTTTCAATCACGGTCTTTGGTCTGATAACTTGCGTCAGGGTTCTTGGGTGGCTTTTAGATAAGAGTAGTGGTTCTGGAGCCTCATGATGTGACTTTGAATCTGTGTTCCATCACTTTTTAGCTATGTGACCTTGAACACGTTTCTTAACCTCCCTGTGTTGCTTCATAATTAAAAAGAAATAATAGCAGCATCCATCTGTATAAAGTGAATTGTCATGGACTGTAAATGAGATAATGCATTGGACACATACTATAGCAGGTACACTGAAAACCCCTAATGAACACAATCGAGGAAAGTGAAAGGGTATAGGCTTTGAAGTTAATAGGACTAACTAGTTTCAAATTTGGGCTTAACCACAATATGGCTTTATGATTTACAAGTTATAAAAATTGTTATCTCTAGATCTCAAAATGGGAATTATTTGTTGTTATGTGCCGTGGAGTTGGTTCTGACTCATAGTGACCCTGCACAGGGTTTCTGAGGCTGTTAATCTTTATGGGAGCAGAACGCCTCATCTTTCTCCCGTGGAATCACTGGTAGTTTCGAACTGCTGACCTTGTGGTTCACATCCCGATTCGTAACCACTACGCTAATAGTGGTACCCAATTTAGACGGTTGCTAGGGTGTGAAGAACTAATTTTAACTGCAGAATTTGGTCTTTGTCACTGGTTCCTAGGAGGTAACTTCTAACCCCTGGGAATTTCCGGAGTGATGAGTAATTAGAGTGTCCACATCACACCTGATAGTTTATTGCTAATGAGATGAATGGGGGCAGACCCTGCCAGAAAGACCCACCTAGAGGTCAGGTGGGGCTGGAGAGTGAATCCAATTAAATTGCTAATGATTAAATCATTCATGTAAATGTGATGTTGTTGTTAAGTGCAGTCAAGTCTATCCGGACCCATAGCAACCTTGTATAGGGTTTCCAAGGAGCAGCTGATGACCTTGAACCACCAACCTTGCAGTTCAAACGACTTTGCAGTCTGATGCATTAGCCCACAAACTACCAACTCCAACACAGAAGGAATTCACTGGCGCTTTAGGAATCAACTAGACAGTGGGTTTTAAGACTCCACTTGGAGATAGGTATGCTTGCTCTTTGGACATGAAAGAAAACTGTAAAACAAAACAATCCTGTCCCTTACTCCATGTTGCACACATGCTTAGGGAGTCAGTCCATGGTATGTTTGCAAGAAACGGAATAAAAGCGTTTGCACATCCTTGGGTTTTGTGAATTAAGTATGATTAAGCAGCACCCCCTAGAGGCTATATTCACGAACTGCAAAAGACACCTAATATGAAGGACAGGAGTTTAGTAAAGAAACCCCTTAGAAATAATTTATTTTTCCTTTTTATTGCCTAATATTATGAGCCACTTCCAATTTCCACAAGGATGTTTAATTTCCTCGACCTCTTTTTAACGACCTCTTTTCTTTTGCGGCAACCCAATTAAACACCTGCATTTCTATGCTTCAGCTTATACCAAGTATGGAATATTCCACTGGCTTTTGCCTACCTTCACTTAAGCAGCTCATCCCTGGAAGATCTAGTTTCTTGTGAAAGAAGATTCTGTTATTCAGCCACAGATGGAAACGATGGAATCTGTTTTCAACAACATGCAGATCCATGTTGACATCATTTTCTTTGGTATGAATGCCCGGTATTTGTACAACTTATTAATTACAAACCAGATAATTGCAAACACTTCAAGTGCTCAATTTTCCCTATCAAACATTTGGAATGACTAAGAGTTACCTTACATTCCCGACACACATGATTGGCTTTCTCATATCTGGAACATAAACAATTTTGTACTTTGTACTAAGATGATACTCTTCTCTCCCCATACTGTTTGTGTCTGAAAAGATACATTAGGGTTATTATAAATTATCATAAAATCACAGATTTGTTCAACAGTTATCAATGGATAGAATCTTTGTACATGAAAACTATTTCTCAAACTGAACAAATAATAAGAAACTGGATAAAAAAAACACTTAAGTGGTTTTATGTAAATATTGTTGTTATGTGCCGTGGAGTCAGTTCCGACTCATAGCGACCCTGTACAGGGTTTCCGAGGCTGTAAATCTTTACAGGAGCAGAAAGCCTCTTCTTTCTCCCACGGAACAGCTGGTAGTTTTGAACTGATGACCTTGAGGTTAGCAGCCCGATTCATAACCACTACGCTACCAGAGCTCCTTATGTAAATATAGTGTGTGTGGGGGGGGTGGGGGTGGGCAGGAATGGAGTAAAATGTCTGAATCCCAGCCTATGTCCATTGCTAATTTTTTGAACCTTAGTTTTCTTATCCGTGAAATGGAACTATTGTGAAGATTAAATGAGATAATATATATTAAATTCTTAGAACAGTATATAGAATCTTAACTGTCAATTCTCCTACTCTATGTAATGCAGAAAAAGGAAGGAAAGTACAAAAAGAGAGTTGAGAGTTCTGGAATTTGAAGTGGTGCTGTAGTTGACAAGTGCTGGACTGTTAACAAGGTCAGCAGTCATGGCTGTTTGGCGGTAGAAAGATAAGGCTTTGTGCTCCATAAAGATTTACAGTCTCATAAACCCTTTGGTCGACTTGATTTCTATGTATTCCATCTGATGAGGTCATCTCTTATGCTGTCTAAAGAAGGTATTTGAAATGAACAAATTGTTGATTTTTCAGAATTCTATTTTATCATGCGATCTCCAGCATCATTTCTATCATCAAGGCCATATTTTCCAACTACTGATCCTTCCTCTTTGCTCCCAACCTCTACATTTCAATCATCGGTAATGATCAATACATATTGATCGCATTTTTGGTCAATTTTAGATTGAAGAAGTTGGTAGAATTCTTTTATTTCATCCTCACTGGCTTTAGTGGTTGGTGTGTAAATTTGAATAATAGTGGTATTAACTGGACTTCCCTGTAGGC
>NW_006408563.1:6252240-6254283 GCF_000296735.1 Chrysochloris asiatica | reverse complement strand
CTCAATGTAAAGAAAACAAAAATCCTCACCACTGGATCAATAAACAACATTCTTATCAATGGAGAAAAGATTGAAGTTGTCTTGGATCAACTATCAACATTCATGGAAGTAGCAGTCAAGAAATCAAATGATGTATTGCGTTATACAAATCTGCTGCACAAGACCTTTTTAAAGTGTTGAAGAGCAAAGATATCAACTTGAGGACTAAGGTGTGCCTGACCCAAGCCATCGTATTTTCAATAACCTCATATGCATGCAAAAGCTAGACAATGAATAAGGAAGACTGTAGAAAAATTGATGCTTTTGAGTTATGGTGTTGGAGGAGAATACGGAAAGTGCCATGGGCTACCAAAAGAACCAATAGATGCATTTTGGAAGAAATGCACCCAGAGTGCTTATTGGAGGCCAAGATGGCCAAACTTTGTCTGTCATACTTTAGACATACTGTCGTCAGTTGTGACCAGTCACTGGAGAAGAATATTGTGTTTGGTAAGGTGGAGGGTCAGAGAAAAACAGGAAGACTCTCAATGAGATGGATTGGCCAAGTGGCAGCATCAATGGACTCAAGCGTGGCAACAGTAGTGAGGTTGGCCCAGGATCAGACAGTGTTTCCTTCTGCTGTGCATAAAGTTGCTATGGCATCTAACAACAACAACTGGCAAGAACCTAGTAGCAGGGCCATTAGCAGCTGCAAGAGTGACTGAAAAATGTAGTCTTTCGCTGGGTGGTTCTGTGTCCAGCCACACCTTCTATTTCCTGAAAAAGAAAGCAAGAGCAGGTAGTGGGAAGACAATTAGCAACCTTCACCACAAGGATTGATTGGTAAGTACTGAACTGTGACTATAGAATAAAAACTTTTTACTGTTCAGTAAAGCTATAATTATTGCAATGAACAAATAATAAATATGATACAGTGGTGTTATGGTATTAAATTTCAGTTTCTCCCCATTAGGAATTGTTGGGGCTTTTGGCCATCAGATTGTACAAGACATTTTCTTGTAGGAGTCTTGGTGTGCCACTGCAGGTTAATGTGCTGGACTGCAAGGTTGGTGGTTCAAGCTCACCAGCCACTCCTTGGAAACCTTACTCAGGGTCGCTATGGGTTGGAACAGACTTGATGGCACTTAACAACAGCAGGGTCTTATAAAGACTCCTGGTGTAGTGCTGTAGGATCAGCACTGGACTGCAAACCACAAAGTCAGCAGCTCAAACCCACAAGCTGCTCCTTGGAAACCCCAGTCAGGGTTGATATGAGTTGAAACTGACTTGGCGGCACTTACCAACTAACAACAACAGGTTTTTATGGGAGCCTTGGTATGGTGCTGTAGGAGAAGCACTGGACTGTAGCCATAAGGTCAATTCAAACTCACCAGGTGCTCCTTGGAAGTCCTATATAAGGCTGCTATGAGTCGCAATCAGTTTAACAGCACTTAACAATGACAACAGGTTCTTGTAGCCAGTTTTACAAAATTCTCATGTTGTAAAAGTACATTTGTTTACAGCACAATGTGCTTGGTGCCATGGCTTGTTTAATAGAGCATAACTTCTCTTCATTTTCTGTCTCATTTTGTGAGTTTTCTCTGGCTTCTGTCTATTGCTCCTTGCCTCTGTCTACCCAAAAGGCACTTTCAAATTGATTCTACAAGACTAAAATTACTCTGTAACAAAACCAGAAAAATATATCACAAGTAAACTACATACTAACATTCCAATTATACCAGAAAGATGTTTACTTGTGCTTTATTAACTAAGTAAAGACTTTTGACTGTGTGGATCCTGACACACTATGGATAATGGGTATTCCATTACTTAATTATGTTCATGAGGAATCTGTACATAGATCAAGAGGTAGTCATTGAAAAAGAACAAGGGAACATTGAATGGTTTAAAATCTGGAAAGGCATGCATCAGGGTTATATTCTTTCATCATACTTATTCAATCTGTATGTTGTTGTTAGGTGCCATCGAGTCGGTACTGACTCATAGCATATACACTCATAGCATATGCACAACAGAATGAAACACTTCCTCATCCTGGGCCAA
>NW_006408563.1:6249802-6252140 GCF_000296735.1 Chrysochloris asiatica | reverse complement strand
ATATTGTCAGGAGGGACCAGTAGCTGGAGAAGGATATCATGTTTGATAAGGTGGAGGGTCAGAGAAAAAGAGGAAGACCCCTAGAGAGAAGGATTGACAAAGTGGCAGCATCAATGGGCTCAAGCATGGCAACAATAAGCCAGTGTTTCCTTCTGCTGTGCAAGAGGTTGCTATGAGTCTGCACCAACTCGATGACACCTAACAACAACAACAAAACCGTTTGGTGTGGTGCTGCAAGATAAGCATTCAACTGTAAGATCCATTTGAACTGCAAGGTCGGTGTTCAAACTCACCAGCCGCTCCTTGGAAAAGACTAAGAATAGCTACATCCTAGACACAGATGATTTGGTTTCTCATATTTGGAACCCACAGGGCTGCTATGGATTGGAACCGACTCAAAGACATTTAACAAAATCACCAAACCTACTACAGGGTCAGCATGAGTTAGAGCTAACTTGATGGCAATGGGTTTGGGGTTTTTTTTTTTGTGTGTGTGTGTGGGCTTTAAAAAGGATTCCTGGTGATGCTGTAGGTTAAGAATTGGGTTAAAATCCACAGCTGCTCTTGGGGAGAAAGATGAGGTTTCTGGGACTGTAAAGATTTACAGTTTTGGAAACGCTGTGTAAATGGGTTGCTATGTGTCAGAATCAATTCAGTGACAGTGGGTTTTGGTCTGGTTTGTTTTGGATGTCTTTATAAAAGTGTAGTAGTTGTAAGCTCAGGCTCTGGAATTATCTGGTTGTGCTCAAGTTCTGGATTTGCCACTTAGGAAACTTGAGGAACACATAGCTTCAGTATCTCAGTTGCAAAGCAGAGATAATCGACCTTATTGGGTATGTTAGGACCAAAGAATTTTGAAGGATCTAGAAAAGATACTGGAATAAAGTAAAATTTTCATTAATATCCACTATTATTAGTATTAAAAGATAAAGTATATCAGACAGCATCCATAAAACACAAAAATGAAACCCAGATAGTTCTGTAATAAACATGCTCTTGTTGTTGTTGTTCAGTGCCATTGAGTCGATTCTGACCCATAGCAACCCTGTATAGGGTTTCCGAGGAGCAGCTGGTGAACTTGAACTGCCAAACTTGCAGATCAAATGATTTTGCAGTCTGGTGTATTACTATTTACCAGTGAATAGTGCAGACCAGAGCTGACCAATAGAAATATATTGTGAAACACATATGTAATTAAGTATTGTATTGTGTTTTATTGTTGTTGTTAAACATCAACTCATAGCAATCATGGTCAGAGTTTCTGAGACTTTAAATTCTTAGCGGGAAAGTCTCATCTTTATCCCGCAGTGCAGCTGAGGGTCTCCAACCACGGCCCTCATGGTTCACAGCCCAGTGCCTATTGTACGGAGCTACTACTCTCCCATATTGTACCATCACAATAACCCAAAGTAAAAATCACCAGGAATAAGACATACTTTGAGTGCTGGTGTGGCATTGTGAGATAAGCATTAGTCTGGTAACATCTAGTTTGGCAGTTCAAACCCACCTGTCACTCTTGGAAACTCTATACAGGGTCACTAGGAGGAACTGACTCAATGGCACATAACAATAAGACATACTGATACATTTCATACTGATATTGAACCCTTCAATAGGATAGCTCAGTAATTTTCTTGCCCAAATGCATAGCCTCATTTCAACTGTAAGAAAATATCAGACATCTCTAAATTGAGGGACATGCTAAATTGAGGGATCAGTTCTCCTCAGAAGTATCAAGATCATGAAAAGATCACAGAGTATTGAGGAGACCAGGATAATGTGTTCTGTTATACTTGTACCTACGGTCACCATGGGAGTCCTGGAGTGACAATCTAGGATAAACAGCAAGATCAGCACTTCAAACCCACCAGCCCCTACTCAAAAATAGTATTCAGGGTCACTATGAGGTGTGGCACTGTGGGTTAATGTGCCAGACTGCAAAGCCATTTGAACTGCAAGGTTGGCGGTTCAAGCTCACCAGCTGCTCCTCGAAACCCTATACAGGGTAGCTATGGGTCAGAATCGACTTGACAGCACTTTACAACAACAACAAATGAGTCAGAATACTGAAGGAAGAAATAATTAGTTATCATCCATGCAGAAAGAAAAAGGTCGTTAAAAAGACAGGACAGATACAAAAGACAAAAGTGGATGCCAGAAGAGACTCTGAAACTTGCTTTTGAGCCTAAAGAAACTCAAGTGAATGGAAGAAGCAATAAAGCAAAAGAGCTGAATAGAAAATGTTAAAAGACAATTATTTTAATGAAATCTCCAAAGAGGAGCTAGAAAACCAAGAAGGAAGAATATGCTTAGTATTTCTCAAGATGAAAAAAATGAA
>NW_006408563.1:6249034-6249613 GCF_000296735.1 Chrysochloris asiatica | reverse complement strand
GGGAAGAGCTGCCTCCTCAAAGTAGAGTTGACCGTGAAGACACAAATGGAGTAAAGCCTGTGGGAATAAAGCTCTTGGGATCTTCATTTGCTGATGGGGCACAACTCAAAATGAAGAGAAACAGCTGTAAACATCAATTAATAATCGGAACATAGAATGTATGAAGTATGCATCTAGGAAAATTGGAAATTGACAGAAATGAAATGGAACACATAAACATCAATATCTTAGGCATTAGTGAGCTGAAATGAACTGGTATTGTCCATTTTGAATCTAACAACCACATGGTTTACTACACCGGGAATGACAAATTTAAGAGGAACGGTGTTGCATACATTGTCAAAAAGAACGTATCCAGATCAGTCATGAGGTACAACACTGTTTGTGATATGATAATATCCATGCGCCTACAGGGAAGTCCAGTTAATATCACTATTATTCAAATTTATGCACCAACCACTAAAGCCAGTGAGGATGAAATAAGAGAATTCTACCAACTTCTTCAATCTGAAATTGATCAAATATGCAATCAAGATGTATTGATCATTACTGGTGATTGGAATGCAAAGGTTGGAAACA
>NW_006408563.1:6231722-6239614 GCF_000296735.1 Chrysochloris asiatica | reverse complement strand
CCCCCCCGCAAAAAAAAAGATGAATTGGCACAGTGGCAGCAACAAAGGGCTCAAATTTAACAACAGTTGAGAGAATGGCCTAGGACCGAGCAGTGTTTTGTTCTGTTGGAACTGACGCCGTGGCACCTAACAAGAACTGTGTTGACAAGTTAGCGCTTTTCCACTTGTAATTTGAGTGCCTTCCAACCTGAGGATTTCACCTTCTGGCACTCTATCTGACGCGGCCATCCATAAGATTTTCAGTAGCTAACCATTCAAGCATCCTCATATGGTACTGTAGGATGGCCACAGAACTACTAACCTTAAGGTCGGCTGTTCAAACCCACCAGCTGCTCCTTGGAAATCCTATACAGGGTAGCTATGAATCAGAATCTCTTCTTCTTCGTAGCTTGCCTTAGCCTGGAAGCTTCTCTGAAACCTGTCCACCATGGTGACCCTGTTGGTATTTAAAATACCAGTGGCATAGTTTCCAGCATCACAGCACACACAGCCACAACAGAATGACAAAATGATCGATGAGTGGTGATTACCTGGTGAACGTAACATATTTAATTCCCAAAAACTAACGAGTAGGAATCCTGTTGTGGCATTGTAGGATAAGCAATGACTGCTATTCACAAGATCAGCAGTTCAAATCCACTAGCCACTCCTTGGAAACCCCGTATGAGTAGCTATGAGCTGAAACTGGCTTGACAGCACTTAATGACAACAAAATGAGAATGTACTGTCATTATCTTCATTTTACAGCTGAGAAAATGGGATTCTGAGAAGTTCAGTCACTTGTCTAAGAATATACAACTAGTTAGAAGCTAAAACCTGGGTTCAAACCCGAGATATCTGTCTCCAGAATCTCTCCACACAAACCAGCCTCTTAATGACACAGTTTTGCACCAACAGCTGGGAGGGAATCTGGTTTTTCTGTTCTGAAATCAAGTTGTTCCACTGGGCACATTCCTGGGCACTGCCTGTAATACGAATCACATTTAATAATGTAGCAACACTTCTAAATTAATCTATTTAAAAGAGAAACTCGCTCACATATACTATGATTCAGAACTAAATTAAGTAAAAACAAGTAGTTCTGAAATTTGAAACTAAAATGAGACAGAATAAAACAAATGGCTCTACCAACAGGGTTCTGACACAGATGCCATTCCATTTTTGAGTTTGGAAACTTGAAAACTTCAGCAATTTGATTCTTTAATTAGTGACATTAATTACATTCTTTGAGTTATGGAATCATTCTCACCCTCTTCTGAGTTGTTCCTCCTCATTAACATAAACTCACTGCCGCCTAAAGTTACTTTTCAATTTTCAAGTTGCTGTTGTCAGTTTGATCCTATATTGATAGATACTTCTTAAAAGAGCACAATGTTCCTGGAAGAATATTTTACTAGTTAAATCTTTGTAGGAGTAGAAAGCCTCATCTTTCTTCTGCAGAGCCGCTGGTAGGCTTGAACCACAGACGCTGTGGTTCGCAGTCCAGTGCTTATGGTACGGAGACACCAAGCTCCTCTCTGCCCCTTGAAACTACTAATAAATTTTGTTGTTGCAGTTGTTGTTAAGTGCCATTGAGTAGGTTCTGACTCACAGCAACCCTGATAGGGTGAATTTGAACTGTGGATGTTTCATTTCAAAGGATCTTGTGGTCCAGGGCTTATCCTTCAATGCACAATCTCCTTTTATATAACTGAAGTCATACAATATTTACCCTTTTGTGATTGACTTTTTTCGCTCAACATAATGGTTTCAAGCTTCATCCATGCTGTGACTTGTATCAAGACTTCATTTCTCCTATTGGCTGTATGTATGCACCACATTTTGCTTATCCATTCAACAATAGTGAGGTTGGCCCAAGATCAGGCAGTATTTCGTTCTGCTGTGCATAAGGTCGCTGTGAGTTGGTACTGATGGCACCTAACAACTACAACAATTCATATGTTGATGGGCATTTACATTGTTTCTACCTTTTGGCTATTGTAAAAGTGTTGCAATTAACACCAATATACAATCTCTTTTTGAATCTGTGCTTTCAAGTCTTTTGGGTATACACTTAGGAGTGGAATGTGGGGTCATATAATAGCTCTATTTTTATTTATATTTTTGGAATCAACATGCTGTTTTCCACAGCAGCTGTACTGTCCACCAGCAAGGGTTCCAACTTCCCCAACCTTGCCAGCATTTGTTATTTTTTTTTTCTTTAATTAAAAAAAGAAAAGACAAAGAAAAAAATAGCCATCCTAGTGGGAGTGGAGTCCTGGTGTAGCACTATAGGATAGATAAGTGCTGGGCTACTAACCACAAGGTCAGCAGTTCAAACCCACAGTACTCCTTGGAAGCCCTATAGAGGGTCACTGTGAGTCGAGTCAACTCAATGGCACTTATGCCACAACAGTGGGAATTTATGGTATCACATTGCGGTTTTGATATACATCTCTGATAGTTCATGATGCTGAACATCGTTCAAATGTGTTCAGTCGCCATTTGAATGGTGTCTTTTATGAAATGTCTGTTCAAATCCTTTGACTATTTTATGATTGTATTATTTGTCTTTTTATTAATAAGTTGTAAACGTTTCAAAAACGATTTTTTGATTAGATTCTTATCACATATATGGTTTCCAAAGATATTCTCCCAGTCATTAACTTATCTTTTCACTGTTTTTCATAAATTATTTTAATCTACAAAAGTTTAAAATTTTTATGTTGTTGCTATTAAGTGCCGTAGAGTTGGTTATAACCCACAGCGACCTTGTATAGGGTTTCTGAGGAGTAGCTGGTGGGCTTGAACCGCTGACCTTGCAGTTCAAATCGCTTTGCAGTCTGGTGCATTTACTTTGTCTTTTGCTATTTGTGCTTTTCTTACTATATTAGATAATCCATTGTTTAAAAATAGGCACTGCGCCTGCTTGTTCTTCTAAACATTTTATGGCTTTAGTTTGGACATTTAGGTCCTTAATCCATTTTGGATTTGTTTTTGTGTAACAAACGTATGAGGCAAGAATCCTGTCTGAGTTTTCTGCGTGTGGAAATCCAATTTTCCAGGCACTTTTGATTTTCGAGAATCTTCTTTCCCTATTGTGGTGTAGTGAATTATCAAATGTCTCTTCGAGCCATGGCCTGTAACTCCCACCAAACAGCATTTCTGCTATGCTTGATCTGAGTAAGAAAAGGTGGGAGAAGATACTGATTGGATGACATGAATATACTGTGACGTTAGCAGAGCTATTTGTAATTGAAAAACTTGCAAGTTTAGCATGAGTTTAAAATGTCATATCTCGGAAGCAGCAGTAGGGATCTCACTACCACCATTGACGTGTCCGGAGGGGAGTGCATGCATCCTTTGGACTCTGAGATGTCTGCACATTGAATTTCCTCAGCCCTGGGACAGAAAGCTGTGAAACTGGAGGAGTGGCAGAGGAGCAGAATCAAGAGCTAGAGCATGAAGCAGCACAGTGGACTTCTCATCTCAGCCCATGGACTAGGCAAAGCTGAGTGACTTTGGGCAGGCAGCTTGCTTCTAGGCTGGGGTGCCTCCAGGCACTTTTATGGGGGAGCTAGAGCCAAGTACCTTCAGGCTGAAGCGTATGGTGGTCCTGTGGGCATTTTTCAACAGCGGCATGAAACAACTGTGCCTTGAGCATTTTCTGATCTTCTAGTGTAAGCTGTTAACTTCCCTAGTAAACTGAGTTTGGTGTCTTAAGTGCTGTGTGTCTATCACCACAGATTATGAAACCCAATTGAGGAGTAGAGAGGGTTGTTTGAGGAAGGGTTGGTGCTACGTCATAGTTTTGTACCTATCTAATGGACTTGGAGTCCTGGTGTGGTGCTGTGTGTGCTGGACTGCAAGGTCAGTTTGAACCTCAAGGTTGGTGGTTCAAGCTCACCAGCCACTCCTTGGAAACCCTATACAGGGTTGCTATGAGAACTTGAAGGCATGTAACAACAACAACAACAACAACAGCAACAAGGGACTTGGCATTCAACTGACCAAAAATGAGTGGGGTTATTTCTGGACTCTAAATTTTATTCCATTGGTGTGGTGTGTGTGTGTCTGTTGTTATACTAGTCACAGGCTAACTGATTACTTTAGCTGTATAAGGGTAAGTAAAAAGTATTAGTTTAGGATTCCAGTTCCTACATATATGGGTTTATTCCAAATAAAATGTGTTGAAACATGTCTCTGTGATAAGTAGAGGACTGCATTCTTTAAACAACACACTTATCTTAGTCTCATTAGGATACCTTAAAAAAAAAAAAAAAAGGTCCCATTAAGGTTCTTTTAGAACAGTGGCTTTTGAGGAATCTGCTGGGCACTTAAATTCAAGGCAGATAGGTCAGCATATGGTGATTGCTTTGGGGGATTCCAAAGGGGTCCTTGTGTAGCACTGGGCTGCAAGGTTGGTTTGAACTACAGGGTTGCTATGTGTTGCAACTGTACTTTAACAACAACAATCTTGGTAGATTTTCTGAAAGGACACAAGAAGATCACAGAGACTTATGAAGAAAATTTAAGAAAAGTGAAAACTACAAGGATGAGTCAAAAATTATCTGCACTTCAGTTATATTAAAATGCCCACCCATGTCCAAGGCTGTTGACCACATTGAACATGCCCATGAGATGATTCTGTTGAATAGATAAGTGACAGAGGATTATGTGACAAATCATTTACAAATCAGCCATGGCTCTGCCTATGAAATAATCTGAGACAGACTTGGGTTTTGAAAAGGTTGTGCAAGATGGGTACCAAAACAATTCCTGAAAAGCATAGACAGAAGTAGCTGGTAGGTGTGAATTACTGACCTTACAGCTCAGCACATTACCCTGCAGCATCACACATACAGTCCTTCAATATTGCAAGCTGAGGCTTGAATTTTGTTTTCAGTTCTTTCGGCTTGAGATATGCTGAGTGTGTTTTTCCCTTTTGGTTTTCTAACTCCAGATCTTTGGACATTTCATTATAAAATGTGATTCTGTCTTTCTCACTTTGAATTTTTCTGTTCAGTTCTTCTACGTTCTCATTTCTTCCATTTGTTTTAGCATCTCTATGCTAGAGAGCAAGTTTCAGAGTCTCTTCTGACACTCATTTTGGTCTTTTTCTTCTTTCTTGTCTTCTTAAAGAGCGTTTGCATTTTTCCTATATGATGTGCTTGGTGTCTTCCCACAACTTCTGGTCTTCAGTCTTTAGTGTCCAATGCATCAAATCTGTTTTTCAAATGATCTTTAAATTCAGGTGGGATATGTTAAAGTTAATTTTTGGCTTTTATGAACTTGTTTTGATTTTCTGCAGCTTTAACCTGAACTTGCATATGAGCAATTGATGGTCTGTTCCACAGTCTGCTCCTGGTATGGTTTTGGCTGATGATATGGAGCATTTTCATTGTCTCGTTCCACAGATGTAGTTAATTTGATTCCTGTACTTTCCATTTGGTGAGGTCCATGTGTACAGTCATCTTTTATATTGTTTACAAAAGGAATTTGTAATGAACAAGTCATTGCTCTTGCAAAATTCTATCATTCAATTTCCAGCATAATTTGTATCGCCAAGGCCAGGTTTTCCAACTACTGATCCTTCCTCTTTGTTTCCCACCTTTGCATTCTAATCACTAGTAATTATCAATACATCTTGATTGTATGTTTCATCAATTTCAGATTGAAGAAGTTGACAGAATTCTTCAACTTTGTCATCACTGGCTTTAGTGGTTAGTGTATAAATTTGAACAATAGTAGTATAAACTGGTCTTCCTTGTAGGCATGTGGATATTAATTATCTAATCACAGACAGCATTTATTTCAAGATAGATCTTTAAATGTTCTTTTTGATGATGAATGCATTACCATTCCTCTTAAATGTTCATTCCTTGTGTGGTGGAGCATATGATTGGCAGATTTAAAATGGTCAATCCCAGTCCATTTCAGCTCACTGATGTCTAATATATAAATTTTTATGTGTTCCTTTTCATTTTTGACAACTTCCAGTTTTCCTAGATTCATACTTCATATAGTCCATGGTCCAATTAGTAATGGATACTTGCAGTTATTTCTCCTCATTTTGAGTTGTGCCCCATCAGCAAATTAAGTTCCTGAAAACTTTACTCCATTCACATCAACACGTTCAACTATAATTTGAGGAGGCAGATCTTCCCCAGTTATATATGTATATAATTTCCCCCCTATTCCTGAGTGGATTTTAAAAATCTGCTTTTATTAAATGTAAGTAAATATAAACATTCCGAAAATATACAGACACTTAATTGTTGTCCTACATTTCAAGTTTTTGAATATAACAAATTTATCCAACCATGAACCTTTAACCAAGGTAGTCAGAATACCATAATCCAATCACAGTGGGGAGCAGATCCCCTACCCTCCAAATGGCATCTTGCAGGAGTAAAGTGGTATGAGACAGACCATATCAAACTTGGAGTAACAAGCGGAGAAGCTCACTGGGTCCAAAGAGGAGGGTCTGCTCCAAGGACAGGTCTTATAGCAAGAATGTGATGGGACAGCTGGCCAGTAACTCTGACCCTACCCCCACCCCTTTTCCTTGAATGAGTATAGATATTAATCAATCGGCTAAAAAGAAAAAAAGGGACAAAATTTGACTAAACCTTTCCTTCCCAGACTCTGTGAGTCAGGGAAGAGGGCTGGGGCAGCAGAACAGAATGGGATCCAGTTCCTAAGGAATGGCTGCCTGGAGACTTCCCATGCCATTGTTAACAGAAGTGAGTTTACACACATTTACAAAATGATCCAGATATTTGGGAGGCAGGAGACAACTGAACAGAAGGTCCCATGTCATCTGAAGGCAAACTGACTAAAGATTTCTTATCTGTTCAGCAATTAAATATGCATTAGGGTCTGAGACACATCTGTACTCCTCTCTAATAAGGGACCCATGGGCCTATAGATTGTCCCCTCTACAATGTGCGGAGTGGAAATGCTTACCTGACCCTTTTCCAAACTGGTCCTGTGTCCAAATCTCTCCCTATGAAAGGGACATGAACATCAGGCTTTTGATTTAGAAGCCCAATCAGAGAGACACACTGTGTCCCTTAAGAGGCACTTTAAAAGAACTGAACCCAGCAGCTGGACAGATTTCTGACATGGCTTGAATTGATGCTGACTAGGCACTGTGGCCTACTGCTTGCTGGAGACCAGTCTTAAATGGTAAGGGTTCATAGGAAGCCACAGAACAGATGCAAGGATGAAATGGCTCCCTCCCAATCTTGGTCTCCTCCAAAATTGAGGCCTGATTCCTCTGAGGAGCAAGTTTTGCATTCATCACTTGCCTAACACACTGTGAAACTGGAAGTCAGACAACAAGTAATGACTTTAGGCTGGCTCTGGTCCACACAAGGGACCCTATTTACATTTATTTCGCCAAATTACTTCTCCAGGGAAGTTCCCAGTCATATTTTGAGTGCCTTCTAACCTGAGGGGCTCATCTTCCAGAACTATATCTTATAATATTCTGGCGCTATTCATCATGTTTCAGTATTCAATATTCTGGTGCTATCTAACTGTGTTCCACTGCTATTCATAAGGTTTTCGGTGGTGCTGTGGGATAAATCACTGGATCAAAAGGTTGGATTGAGCCACAAGGTTGGTGGTCAAACTCACCTGTTGTCTTTGAAAACCCTATGCAGGTTCTCAATGAGTCTGAACCAACTCAACAGCACTTAATGACAACAAACATTCAGAGGTAGTCTGCCTTTCCTTCTTCCTAGGCTCACTTGCTCTGAAAGCTCAGCTGAAACCTATCCACCTTTGCTGTACTCTACTGATATTTAAAATACCAGTTGCATAGCTTCCAGCATCACAGCAACATGTAAGCCACCACAGTGTGACAAATTGACAGACAACTGTCTGTGATAGAATACTATCAATAC
>NW_006408563.1:6217684-6231083 GCF_000296735.1 Chrysochloris asiatica | reverse complement strand
CCACCTGAATTTAGAGATCATCTCAACAGATTTGATGCATTAGACACTAAAGATTGCACACCAGAAGAGTTGTGGGATGACATCAAGACTTTCATACAGGAAGAAAGCTAATGGTCATTAAGAAGACAAAAAAGAAAGAAAATACCATAATGGATGTCAGAAGAGACTCTGAAACTTGCTTTCCAGTGCAGAGATGTTAAAGCAAATGGAAGACATGAGGAGGTAAAAGAGCTGAACAGAAAATTTCAAAAGGCAGCTCAAGAAGACAAAGTCAAATATAATGAAATGTCCAAAGACCTGGAGTTAGAAAACCAAAAGTGAGAACATGTTCAGCATTTTGAAGAAAAAATTCAAGTCTCGACTTGAAATATTGACGGATTCTATGGGCAAAATATCAAACGATGCAGAAAATACCAAAAGAAGATAGAAGGAATACACAGAGTCTCTGTACCAAAAAGAAATGGTTGATGTTCAGTCATTTCAAGAGACAGCATATGGTCAAGAGCTTATGATACTGGAAGAAGTCCAAGGTGCATCGAGGCATTGGCGAAGAACAAGAAATGATGGAATACAGATGGAAATATTTCAACAAACTGACAAAGCACTAGAGACGCTCACTCATGTATGCAAGAAATTTGGAAAACAACTAACTGGCCAACTGACTGGACGAGATCTATATTTGTGTCCATTCCAAAGAGAGATGACCCAATGGAATGAGGAATCATTAATATCGCATGCAAGTACAATTTTGCTAAAGATAATTTAAAAAACGGTTGGAACCATACATTAATAGAGAACTTCCAGACACTCAAGCCAAATTCAGAAGAGGATATGAAATGAAGAATATCATTGCTGATGTCAGATGGATCTTGGTTGAAAGTTAAGAATGCTAGAAAGATGTTTATCTGTGCTTTATTTATTTATTTTTAAAAAGTTTTTATTGTGAATTGAGTGAAAGTTTACAGGGCAGATCATCAGTTTTACATTCAACAAATCATACACTTTATTTCATTACAATGACTATAATTCCCTCCATATACCACCAGTTAACAGTATTTCTCTCTATTCATTTTAGCTCTTTTTTTAAAAAAAGTTTTTGTTGTGTTAGTTTACATGGGTGAACATTTTGTTTACATTCATCCTGTTGTATTTTGTTTCATTGCAATGATCACAATCCCCTGCATACATCATCAAATAATCAAAGGGTACACCCAACACTCCTACCCCCCAGCCACCAGCGCACAGCACCTCTCCCTCCCTGAGTCTAGAGTCCCCAGCCGCTCCTTCTATGCAAGTCATCATCTTTGCCTCCATCCCTAGTGTCATTGGTCCTTGGATAGGGTCTCGCACTTCACTTTTCTTCCTTGATGGTTCCAGGGATCTCTGTACCTGGGCTGCAAAATCAGCTATCTGTGCCTTATTGACTACACAAAGGCTTTCAATTGTGTGGGTTATGACAAGCTATGGACAACATTATGAAGAATGTGTATTCCAGAACACTTAATTGTGTTCATGAGAAACCTGTTCACAGACCAAGAGATAGTTATTCAAACAGAAGAAGGGAACACTGAACAATTTAAAGTCAGGAAATGTGTGTACCAGGGTTTTATTCGTTCCCCAACTCTGGTAGCCTAGTGGTTCGAATCGGGCTGTGAACCATAAGGTCAGCAGTTCGAAAATATCAGTTGTTCTGTGGGAGAAAGATGAGGCTTTCTGTTCCTGTAAAGATTTACAGCCTCGAAAGCCCTGTACAGGGTTGCTGAGTTGGAACCAACTCCACGGCACATAACCAACACCGCCATACTTATTTAAACTGTATATTTAGCAAATAATCTGAAAAACTGGATTATATGAAGAAAAATGTGGCTTCAGGATTGGAGGAAGACTCATTAGTAACCTGTAAAATGCAAATGATACAGCCTTGCTCACTGAAAGTGAAGAGGACTTAACATGTTTACTGATAAAGACCAAAGACCATAGCCTTTGGAATGGGTTGCACCTCAGTGCGAAGAAAACAAAAATCATCACTAATGGACCAATAAACAGCATCCATATAAATGGAGAAAAAATAGAAGTTGTCAAAGACTTCATTTTGCTCAGATCAACCATCAACACTCATTGAAACAGCAGTCAGGAAATCAAATAACGTATTGTATTAGGCAAGTCTGCTGCATCAGATCTCTTTAAAGTGTTGAAGAACAAAGATGTCAGTTTGAGGACTATGGTGCGCCTGACCCAACCCATGGTATTTTCAATAACCTTGTATGCATGTGAAAGTTGGACAGTGAGTAAGGAAAACTGTAGAAGAATTAATGCATTTGAGTTACAGTGTTGGAGGAGAATATTAAAAGTACTGCCAAAAGAACAAACCAATCTGTGTTATAAGCCAGGATGGCCAGATTTCATCTCATATACTTTGGATATATTATGAGGCGGCACCAGTCCCTGGAGAAGGATATCATGTTTGGTAAAATGGAAGATTGGAGAAAGAGAAGAAA
Source organism: Chrysochloris asiatica (assembly GCF_000296735.1). Taxonomy (NCBI): domain Eukaryota; kingdom Metazoa; phylum Chordata; class Mammalia; order Afrosoricida; family Chrysochloridae; genus Chrysochloris; species Chrysochloris asiatica. Next base: position 6,228,585 of record NW_006408563.1, on the reverse strand, counting down.
ATCCCCGATGAGATGGACCAGCACAGTGGCAGAAGCAATGGACTCAAATGTAGCAACAAATGTGAGGTTGGTACAGGACCGGGCAGTCTTTCATCTGTTGGATTGCTACGTTGGTACCTACTCGATGGCATTTAACAACAAAAACATGTGTCTTGGTGTAGATTTCTTTGTGTTTATCCTGCCTGGAGTCTTCAAGCTTCTTGTTTTTGTAGATTCATACCCTTTAAATTGGGGAATGGAATTTTTCTGTCATTCTTTCTTCAAATATTCTTTCTGCCCCTTTCTCTCTTTCTTAAATTTCTATGATGCATTTATTAGGTCTCTTAGTCTATGATTCTATTAACATTTGTTTCACTTTCTTGTGACTTCACTCTTGTTGCTCTTCAGCATCTATAATTTTAACTCTCTTATCCTCGAATTGGAGTCTTGTATGATAAACACTGGATTTTTTACTCCCAAGATTAGTGGTTTAAGCCCATCAGCTGTTCCTTGGAAACTCTATACATGGTTTCTTTGAGTCAGAACAACAATTTCCTAAATTTCTAATTCTTTTTCTGCTTGATTAAATCTGTTGGTAAGTTCTGTTGTGTTTCTGTTTTCAGTTAGTGTCCCTTTCAGTTGCAATATCTCTTTTGTTAGATCCTTATATTGCTCTTATATTGTCTTTCTTATTTCTTTTAGCCATTTTTCTATGTTTTCCATTAATTCTTTACTTATGTTTAATGCTGTTTTAACATCCTGTTAAACTTAGTCTTTCATTATTTGGTCATACTTGTAGAAGAATACTGGTGTGGCACAATAGGATGATCACTGGACTGCTTGCTAACAGCAAGGTTGGTAGTTCAAACCCACCAGCTCCTCCTTGGAAACTCTATACAGGGTCTCTATGAGTCAGAAGCAACTTGATGGCACTTAACAACAACAATATAGAAAACTTAGAGAAAGACTCCCAATGAGATGAATTGGCACAGTGGCTGTGACAATGAGCTCAAACATAACAACAATTGTAAGGAAGGCACAGGACTGGGCAGTGATTTGTTCAGTTGTGCTTGGGGTTACTATGTTGTTGTTGTTGTTGTTGTTAAGTGCCTTCGAGTCGGAGCCGACCCATAGCGACCCTGTACAGGGTTTCCGAGGGTGTAAATCCTTACGGGAGTAGAAAGCCTCATCTTTCTCCCGCGGAGCGGCTGGTAGTTTCGAACCACTGACCTTAAGGTTCGCAGCCCGATTCGTAACCACTACGCTACCAGAGCTCGTGCAAACTCAACAGCACCTATAACAACAGATGGTCTTCTACTCCCTTTGTCCTGTTCATTTACATGGGCTATTGTTTCTGTGTTCTTTTGCGTCTTGTGATTTTTTTTTTTTTGTTGGGGCGCTGGAATTTTTTGAAGGTGCTAACTTTCTTTTTCAATTTCCTCTAGTATTTGGTGTTTTGCCTACAACACTTCTGGAAGAAACCCTTAAGTGCGCAAAGCCTTTGGCTTTTGCTTACCATTTCATTGCCCTCTCTAATAGCTCCTTCTCTTTTCCTGGTTTAATTGTGAATTAAGAGTTTCAGATCTCATTTTCAACTTTTAGTCTCTCCCAAACATACCAGAGGACAGGTAAGTCTGTTGATCAGAAGTACCCCGTCCCCACCACCACTAAGATATTATGTACTATTCAATCTGTCCCCCAGAGGGCGCAGTTCCATCTCTCTAGTGATGTCTCCATTACCTTCTCTGTTTGTGCAATCACGTTCTTACTCATATAATCCATATTCACTGATTCTCTTTTGCGGCTGGGTGTTGTTCTCTGAATTTGCCTGAAATTTTCTTCCCTGCTGTGGGGACTGCTTACATCAGAGTTGGCGTTCAGGGAAAAGCACAGACAAACTTTCTTCCATTTCAGGAGGAGGAGGCGCTGGTACTCCCAAGAAGGACCCCTGAAGATCTTTGTAGTAGGTTTCAGAGCCCTAGATGCCCTATGTTCATTGGGGGAATGGCAGTTTCCACTTACATGAACTATCTCCTGACTGTAGGGAACCTTCTGTAGGAGTTTGTATTAGTTCAGCAACAAACTGTTACTGGTTTGAAGAGGTGTAGTCACACTCCAAGTGGGCCCCTAGAGAGGTCTACTTTGTTTGCTTTCAGAGCCTACACCATAGTATGTTGCTGGTGGGTATATTCAGTTTTTACCAATGCCTTCAGTGCAACTTGGCCTTCTTCCTACAATGCCATTGGTTCTTGATCATATGCTACCTCCTGAAATGGTTGAATGTAACCCAGTTATTTTTGGTACAGTGACTCTGTGTATACCTTCTATTTTCTTTTGATGCTTTCTGCATAATTCAATATTTTTCTCACAGAATTCTTCAACATTGAAGCTGAGGCTTGAATTTTTTTCTTCAGTTCTTCCAGCTTGAGAAGTGCTGGAAGTTTTCTTCCCTTTTGTTTTTTTTAAAACTCTAGGTCTTTGAATATTTCATTATAATACTTGCCTTTGTCTTCTTGATCTGCCCTTTGAAATTTTCTGTTTAGTTCTTTTACTTCCACATTTTTTTTCCCCCTTTGGCTATAGCATCTCTACACTGGAGAGCAAATTTCTGAGTCTCTTCAGACATCCATTTTGGTCTTTTCTTTCTTTCCTGTCTCTTTTAATGACCTTTTGCTTTCTTCCTGTATGATATTATCGATGTTATCCCACAAGTCTTCTGGTCTTCAGTCCTTAGTGTCTAATGCATCAAATCTGTTCTTGAGATTGATTGTCTCTTAATTCAGGTGGGATATGTTTAAGATCACATTTTTGGCTCTCATGGATTTGTTTTAATTTTCTTTAGCCTAAACCTGACCTTTAATGAGTTAGTAAAGGAGTCCTGGTGTGGCACTCTAGGATAAGTACTGGACTTCTAACCACAAGGTTAGAGGTTCAAACCCACCACCAGCCACTCCTTGGAGACCCTATAAGGGTCTATATGAGCCGGAACCGTTTCAATGGCACATAACAATATCAACAAAAATTAGTGGTCAATTCTATAGTCTGCCTCTGGCTTTGTTTTGGCTGATGATATTGAGCTTTTCTATGATCTCTTCCTACAGATGTAGTCAGTTTGGTTCCCGTGTATTACATCTGGCGACACTCATGTGTATAATTGTCTTTTATGTTATTTAAAAAAAATTTTCTGCAATGAATAAGTCATTGATATTGCAGAATTTTACCATATAATCTCCAGCGTCATTTCTATTCGTTGTTGTTGTTAAATGCCACTGAGTCAATTCTGATCCATTGTGACCCTGTATAGGATTCCTGAGGAGCAGCCAGTGAGCTTGAACCACCGACCTTGCAGTTCAAACGGCTTTGCAGTCTGGTGCATTATCCCACAGCACCACACCAACCAGGGCTATATTTTCCAACTGTTGACCCTTCCTCTTTGAAATTCCTATCTCATATCATATTAATTAAGCCAAAGATGTCTAGTAATATTAGATAGGAATTTCATCAGGATAAGTATTTATTTACTAACTTCAAGTCTTTATTTGCTAACAGAATTTTAAAATCTTACATTATGCATAAATGTTAAATTTATAAAATATTTTTTGGGCATCTATTGAGATGATCAGAGTCCTGGTGTGGCACTGTGGGTTAATGTGCTGGACTGCAAAGTCACTTTGTAACACAAGGTTGGTGGTTCAAGCTCACCAGCTGTTCCTTGGAAACCATATACAGGGGCGTCATGGATGGGAACCAACTCGATAGCACTTACCAAGAACAACAACAGCAACTGAGATGATCATATATAATAGTCATTTAAGTCGTCATTGTTGTTGTTGTTAAGTGCCGTCGAGTTGATTCTGACCCATAGCGACCCTGTACAGGGTTTCCAAGGCTGTAAGTCTTGATGGGAGTAGAAAGCCTCATCTTTCTCCCGCGAAGTGGCTGATAGTTTCGAACTGCTGACCTTAAAGTTCACAGCCTGATTAGTAACCACTACGCTACCAGAGCTCCTTTAAGTAACTGTTGATTTTGCCAGTTGCTGTTGAGCCAACTCTGACTCATGGGGGGCCCTATGTACAATAGAATGCTCAGCCCTGTAGCATCTCCACCATAGTTGGTATGCTGAGGTCCAATGTAACTACCATTTTGAGTGCCTTTTAACCTAGGGGCTCATCTTCTGCTGTGAGCCATAGGATTTTCATTGGCTAATTTTTGGAAGTAGATCATCAGACTTCCTAAATCTATTTTAGTTTGGAAGTTCACTGAAACCTGTCCACCGAGGGCAATCTGCTGCTATTTGAAATACCTGATGCATACATAGCTTCCAGCATCACTGTTGTTGTTAAGTGCCATTGAGTTGGTTCCGACTCACAACAGCCCTGTGTAGGGTTTACAAGGAGTGGCTGGTGAGTTTAAACTGCTAATGTTACAGTTCAAATTTACCTTGCAGTTTAGCGTTTATCCTACAGCTTAACACTGGGACTCCTTTCCAGCAATTTAGCAACATGCAAGTCACCACAGTACAACAAACTGATGTGTAGGCAGTGGTTCTTTAAGCTAATGACATAGAAGCAGATTTCTTAATATTAAGCAATATTTGCATTCTTAGAATAAATCTTAGTTGGTGGATTATTCCCTTAACAAACCACTGGATTCAACTTTTTTGTATTGGATTTTAAATGTATATGCATTCATAAATGAAATTAGTTTATGGATTTTTTGAGTGAACATTGCTAGAATTTGTTAGCAGCATTATCTCAACTTCAGCATTACCACCATAAACTGAAAATATTTCTTTTTTCTCCTCAGAGCTCCAGGATCATTTATATAGCATGGGAATTTTCTGCATTATGAAAGATTAACAAACTCACTTGTAAGTAGGCTAGGCTCAGCACTTTTGTAAAAGCTAGTTTGTTCTTTCCATTTTAATTTGCTTCCAAGGTTACAAATCAATTCTGTTTTCTCTTTCTGTGTCTCAGAAAATTGGGCATTTCAAACATATTTTTCAAAAGTTGCATGATATCAGCAGTTGTGTTTCCTTCAAATTTAAGACATCTCATCAGTGCCTCTATATTATTTTCTTCTTCTAATGTTGTTCAGGAATAGCCTCTCTTTTTTCTCATGTTAAGATAGTCTAACTCAAGTTAATGATTTGAAAATAAAAACAGTACTTTGAATTTATTATTTTTATTTTTTAGTTTACCAGATCAGTTTTTTTTTTTAAATATTAATACTATCTTCCTGCTTCTTAAAGGCTTATTTAGTTTGCCTTTTTTTAATCTCTTGATTTAAATGAGATTAAATAAAACATCTAATTGATGTTTTATTCTTGTTTAATACAGAAAACTTAAAGATATATGAGCACATTTTTTACAGTTTGGGCCACATTTAATACATTTTGGTAAGTATCATTACTTTTCCTAAGTCATTTATTATTTTCATTTACTATTTACTATTTGGTGAAAGAGTTATTTTACAGAGCACTTTAAGTTTTCTTAATACTTTTGAGATTTATTCACATAATGATTTTTTCCTTTGAATTATACTCAGGGTTTTTTTGTTTTTGTTTTTTTAAGTCTAATAGGAGGGGGCTTCAAAAAGTTTATGAGAAAAAGTTTATGAAATTTCCCATGAACATTGTAAAGCTCCCATGTACACATTTTACAAATGTTTTCACATATGTTGTAAAGTAGGTGTATCTTTAATTGACTAAAAGTTTAATATGTACCTGAGAGAGAGAAAAAAAAAAAAAAATCCCAGTTTATCTCACATAAAACATTATCAATTAGTCAAAATCAATTTATTATCAGTTCTCTTCTACTTCTGTTCTGACACCAGTTTCACAGGCAACTTCTTCCTCTGGCCTTACCACTGAGATCTAGGCCAGAGCCCGCAAGTCCTCCAGACTGCCAAGTCCACCTAAGGCCTCAGACACCAGCTGCGTACTTGGGAATCCCCACAGTACCCTCACTTTTGACATGCTGACTAAACATTTGGGAGTTCTCACTACCCCCTGTGGATACCAGCTGTAAATTCAGGAGTTCCCAGGCCCCACTTATAACTTGTTGACTCCTACTACTCCCCCGGGTTTGATAATTCACTAGAACAACTGACAGAACTTCCAGATGGTACTGTACTTACTATTACAGGTTTATGGTAGAAAACAGGATATGAATGAAGAGACCAATAAGGGGAAGTGGAGCACTCCTAATGCAGAAACTTCAGGTCCCAGTGGGTGCACAACTTTCCCATGTGCCTCGAAGTCTTTCACCAGCCAGAGTCATTAGTGGGGCCTTGTGATTCATGATTAACAGAATCACTTCACTTCTCCTGAGGTCAACTAATATCATGAAGTGGTCTTTCTGGCCTGACACCTCTCTGGTTACTTCAGGTGTGGTCTGGAGGTCTCAGCTTTGTTGATTGTGCTATTCAAATTCTCTTTAATTTTTTGCTTGTTTGAATTTTCAATACTAAGAACTATTGTGCGCTTGATGATTCTTATATATTTCTAGCAATTTTACCACCACTTGCTGCCTGTCAGTGTGTCTCACTGTGGTGCCTTGCGTGTTGCTGAAAGTTCTGCCATTAGTATTTGGAATAGTGAACAGATTTCAACTGAACTTCCTAAGACAAACTCAAAAGAAGAAGAGGCAGATGACTTCCAAATCTTTAGCCACGGTAATCCTTATGAATAACAGTGAGACACTGTCAGATAGAAGCAGAATATTGTATATTTAAACATAATGACTAGCACCAGAATATTGTCAGATATAATGCTGGGATACAAGCCCCTTCAGGTTGGAAGACACTCGAAATATGACTGGGGAAGAGTTGCCTTCTCAAAGTAGAGGTGATCGTGATGTCGTGAATGCAGTGAAGTTTTCAGGACATTCATTTGCTGATGGGGCACAACTCAAAATCAGGAGAAACAGCTACAAACATCCATTAATAATTAGAACATGGAATGTATGAAATATGAATCTAGGAAAATTGGAAGTTGTCTAAATGAAATGGAATGCATAAACACTGACATCTAGACATTAGTGAACTGAAATGGACTGATACCGTCATTTTGAATTTGACAATCAAATGCTTTACTATGCTGGGAATCACAAATTAAAGAGGAATGATATAGCATTTGTTATCAAAAGCAGCATTTCAAGATCTATCCTGAAGTATAATGCTGTCTGTGATAGGATAATATCCACATACCTAAAAGGAAGACCAGTTAATACAGCAATTATTCAAATTCATGTACCAACCATTAAAGCCAGTGGTAGTGAAACTGAAGAATTCTGCCAACCTCTTCAGTCTGAAACTGATCAAACATGCAGTCAGGATGTATTGATAATTATGGTAGTTGGAATACAAAGGTTGAAATCAAAAAACAAGGAGTCATAGTTGGAAAATATAGTCTTAGTGATAGAAATTATTCTGGAGATTGCATGATAGAATATGGCAAGACCAATGACTTATTCATTTCAAATACCTTTTAAACAACATGAAAGACAACCATATACATGAACTTTACCACATAGAATACACAGATATCAAACTGACTGCATCTCTGGAAGGAGATGGTGAGAAAGTTCCATATCATCTGCCAAAACAAAACAAGAATATGGGAATGTGGAAGTCCAGACCATCAATTCCTCATATGCAAGTTCAGGCTGAAACTGAAGAAAATGGTGGTGGTGACTGTGTGCCGTGGAGTCGGTTCCGACTCATAGGGACCCTGTACAGGGTTTCTGAGGCTGTATATCTTTAAGGGAGCAGAACGCCTCATCTTTCTCCTGTGGAACAGCTGGTAGTTTCAAACTGCTGACATTAAGGTTCACAGCCTGATTTGTAACCACTGCATTATCAGAGCTCCTTGAAGCTGAAGAAAATAGAGAGCCAAAATATAAACTTGAATATATCACACCTGAATTTAGAGATCATCTGAAGAACAAATGTAATGCATTAGACACCAATGACGGAAAACCAGAAGAGTTGTTGGATGACATCAAGAACACCATACAAGAAGAAAGCAAAAGGTCATTAAGAAGACAAGGCTTGAGGTGAAAAAAAGACCAAAATAGATGTCAGAAGAGACTCAGAAACTTGATCTCCAACATAGAGATGCTAAAGCAAATGGAAGAAATGAGGTAAAAGAACTGAACAGAAAATTTTAAAGGCAGCTTAAAAAGACAAAGTCAAATATTATAACAAAATGTGCAAAGACCTGGAGTTAGAAAACCAAAAGGGAAGAACACACTCAGCATTTCTCAAGCTGAAAGAGCTGAGTGAAAAATTCAATCCTCAACTTCTAATACTGAAGAATTCTATGGGCCAAATAATGAATGATGCAAAATGCACCAAAAGAAGATGGAAGGAATACACAGAGTCCCTGTACCAAAAAAGAAATGGTCAATGTTCAACCATTTCAAGAAGTTGCATATTGTCAACATCCAAAGATACTGAAGAAAGAAATCTAACGTACACTGACAGCATTGGTAAAGAACGAAGTTCTGGGAATTGATGGAATACAAATAGAAAAATTTCAACACACTGATGCAGCAATGGAGACACTCACTCATCTGTGCCACAAAATTTGGAAGACAACTACCTGGCCAACTGATTGGAAGAGGTCCATCTGTGACCATTCCAAAGAGTGGTGACCTAAAAGAAAACAGAAATCATAGGACAATATCAATAATATCACTGCGAGCAAAATTTTGCTAATGATAATTTTAGATGGTTGCAACAGCACATTGTCAGAGAACTACCAGAAGTTCCAGCTGTATTCAGATGAGGACATGGAACAAAGGATATTAGTGCTAACATCAGATGGATCTTAGCTGTGAGCAAAGAGTTCCAGAAAGATGTTTACTTGTGCTTTATTGACCATGCAAAGGCTTTTGACTGTGTGGATCATTGCAAGCTATGAATAACACTGCAGAGAACAATTATCCCCAAACACTCACTTGTGCTCATTAGGAATCTAACATAGAGCAAGAACAGAACAAGGGGTCACTGAATGGTTTAAAATTCGGAAAGGTGTGCACCAGGGTTATATTCTTTGACCATTCTTATTCAATCGGTATGTGGAGCAAATAATCCAAGAACCTGGATTATATGAAGAAAAGCATAGCATCAGGATAAGAGGAAGACTTTATATACTTTAGTGATATATAAATATAAAGATTTATGACTATTAAAGTCTCATTGTAAGTTTTAGTTTTTATTAATATTAAATGACATAAACTTTTGTTTTGAATTCTTCTTGGCTGTTAATTCTGGTGTGGTTCTTTAGGATAAGCACTGGATTGCTAACTGCAATGTCAGCAGCTCAAACCTACTAGCCGCTCCTCAGAAACACTACATACAGTCTCTCTATGAGTCAGGATTGACTCGATGGCACTTACAACAACAACATCAATATTTTGACTCCATCTTTTTTATTTGTGATTGCTTATCATACTTATTACTTACTGATGAAGATCAAAGAGCACAGCCTTCAGTATGGATTGCATCTCAATGTAAAGAAAACAAAAATCCTCACCACTGGACGAATAAACAATATTTGTATCGACGGAAATAGATTGAAATTGTCAAGGACTTCATTCTTCTTAGATCAACCATCAACACTTATGGAAGCCACAGTTAAGAAATCAAATGATGTATTGCGTTAGGCAAATCTGCTGCACAAGACCTTTGAAAATACAGTGTTGAAGAACAAAGATGTCAGCTTGAGGACTAAGGTGCACCTGACCCAAGCTGTGGTATTTTCAATAACCTCATATGCATGTGAAAGCTGGACAGTGAATAAGGAAGACCGTAGAAGAATTGATGCTTTTGAGTTATGGTGTTGGGGGAGAATATTGAAAGTGCCGTGGGCTGACAAAAGAACCAACAGATCTGTGTTGGAAAAAGTACAGCCAGAGTACTCCTTGGAGATCAGGATAGCCAAACTTCATCTCTTATACTTGGGACATATTGTCAGGAGGGACCAGTAGGTGGAGAAGGATATCATGTTTGGTAAGGTGGAGGGTCAGAGCAAAAGAGGAAGACCCGCCAGTGGGATGGATTGGCAAAGTGGCAGCATCAATGGGTTCAAGCATGGCAACAATTATGAGGTTGGCCCAGGACCAGACAATGTTTCATTGTGTTGTATATAGGGTCACTATGAGTCAGTACCAAATCGATGGTACCTAACAACAACAACAACACAACATCATATTTATGCACATCTTTTTATATTTTCCCTCTGTCAATTTTATATTCAAATCTGTTGTCTGGTTACATATGGAGTCTTAATGTTCCCTATCAATTTGTATTAACATTTACATATGATAAATATAAATCCTTTGTCTTTTTTGTTGTGAATACTGTATCTCATTTATTTGAATTATAATCCTCATTTTTTATGTGTAAAATTATTTTTTGGGAGTTAATTTATAAATGTTTCTCTATGAGATTTCTTTCATTACTTTGATACTTTAAAAAGACCTCTTATTCTACTCTTATTTCAATTTGAATTTTCTAATTTAACATTTCAATTTAGATGGAGTTTAGGTTGATATATAATGTAAGCTGTAGATCTAAATTTGTTTTCCAACAAGCTAGTCAAAAGCTCTGACACCATTTATTAAATAAATCTCTTTCTAGCTGATTTGAAATACTGTTTGTGGTGGACACTGAGAATTGTCTTGCTCCAATTTCATTACAAGCTCCAAGTGAGCCTTTATATTATTATAGAGGATGGAATCTGAAAAGTACCTTTCTAGGCTTCCTTGATGCTATAGTTCGAATGCAGTTTTGGTTCCATCAATTAGATGTACCAGTATAAATAACACTTGAATTTAGAATTGACTTAGTGGGAAGAGAGCAAAAACACCTAGTTTACTATAAAAAATATGACAGAGGTTTTGTTGTTGTTGTTA
>NW_006408563.1:6215560-6216884 GCF_000296735.1 Chrysochloris asiatica | reverse complement strand
CCAGCTTCTTGGATTATTTGCTCAGCATACAGGTTGAATAAGAATGGTGAAAAAATACAACCTTGTCACACACTTTTCTTAACTTTAAACCATTCAGTGTTCGAATATTCTGTTCGAACAACTGCTTCTTGGTCCAGGTACAGATTCCTCATGAGTACAATTAAGTGTTCCAGAATACTCATAGTTCACAATGTTGTCCATAGCTTATCATGATCCACACAATTGAAAGCCTGTGCATAGTCAATAAAGCACAAGTAGACATCTTTCTGATATTCTCTGCTTTGAGCCAAGATCCATCGGACATAAGCAATGATATCCCTTGTTCCATGGTCTCTTCTGAATCTGGCTTTAACCTCTGGAAGTTCTCTGTTAAGGTATGATTGTAGCCGTTTTTTTAGTTTACCTTTAGTAAAACTTTACTCACATGGGATATCAAAAAGACTGTCCAGTGATTTCTGCATTCCATTGGGTCACCTCTTTTGGAATGGGCACAAATATGGGTCTCTTCCAATCAGTTGGCCAGATAGTTGTCTTCCAAATTTCTTGGTAGAGATGAGTGAGTGCCTCCTCACTTTATTGAAACATTTCAATTTTTTATACCATCAATTTCTGGTGCCTTATTCTTTGCCAATTCCTTCAATGCACCTTGGACTTCCTTTGTCAGTATCATTGGCTCTGGATCATATGGTATCTTTTGAAACAGTTGAACATGAACCACTTCCTTTTGGTACAGTGACTCTGTATATTCCTTCCATCTTCTCTTGATGCTTTCTGCATCATTCAATAATTTGCCCAGAGACTCTTTCAATAATGAAAGTCGAGACTCGAATTTTTTCTTTTTTCCCCCAGCTTGAGAAATGCTGAGCGTGTTCTTCCTTTTTGGTTTTCTGATTCCAGATATTTGCACATTTTATTATAATATTTGACTTTATCTTCTCGAGCTGATCTTTGAAATTTTCTGTTCAGCTCTTGGACCTCCTCATTCATTCCATTTGCTTTAGCATCTCTATGCTGGAGAGCAAGTTTCAGTGTCTCTTCTGACATCCAATTTGACCTTTTCCTTCTTTCTTGTCTTCTCAATTACTTTTTGCTTTCTTCATGTATGATGTTCTTGATGTCATCCCACAACTCTTTTGGTCTTCGGTCTTTAGTGTTTAATGTACCAAATCTATTCTTCTGATGATCTCGAAATTCAGGTGGGATAGGAGTCCTGGTGTGGCGCTGTGGGTTAATGCGCCAGATTGCAAAGCTGTTTGAACTGCAAGGTCGGCAGTTCAAGCTCACCAGCTGCTCCTTGGAAACCCTATCCAGGATCGCTATGGGT
>NW_006408563.1:6211702-6214400 GCF_000296735.1 Chrysochloris asiatica | reverse complement strand
CTTTAAATTTCGAGGAGATCTGTGCGCATGTGTAGTAGAACCCTCCAGGGGAGTGGGTAGGGTATCCATTTGCTCAGGCATCCCCTGTATTAACCAGAATGGAGGTGCACAGACAGTGAGAGACCAATGAACAGTTACCAAAAAAAAGAATGTCCACACCTGTATCTCTGCAGTTCTGTGAGGCATTCGTGGCTGCTCTGCTTCCCACCCACCCCCCACCCCCCGCTTGGTCACTCAAGATGGTGGTTCTAGGAGCAGCTGAGCATCTTGAATTAGAAAGCAATGGATTTCTTGATTCTGCTACAAATTCTCCTAGCTGTAAGCCTTCCAAACTTCTAAATATTCCTTTATATGTGGTTCACAGTCTAGCACCACCCCTTGGGCCTACTTGGTCTGGTATTCTGTGTTATTGCTATCAGAGCTCCTCACTACACGTCTACCTTTTAGTACTGCCATTGTGTAGTAGAGATCATGACAGAAGTAGCAGAGTCTTATAGTCAGTAGATCTCTGGCATGGCAGCCTCCAACAATGGCTATGGCAGTTTTTATTATTACCATGGTTGTTGTTAAGTGCCGCCAGAATAGAAGCAGTATAAGTCTAGAAGTTGGGAGTTGTTCCTGGAAGCTATGTCCAGAATCTGTTCCTGTGGTCTTTTCAAAGATTTTGTAATATATGCTAACTGTTTAAACTCAAGACAATGATTTTTGTTATCTTCAATAGAACCCTCCCTAATACATTGCTTTTACTAAACACAGGTGACCAGTTCCAGACATCATATATTATGTTTCATTGACTTGTTCACCTTAGAGCCATTAAAAAGTGATCTAGTTATTATAAATTTATGTTACCATAAGAAAATCCTAGTAATCATCTTAAGTTAATTTTCTTTCTTTTCTGGATAAACTTTAATTATAACCTTGACAATTTCACCCTAGTCTTCCCTCTACCCTGACCTTCTTTCTACCTTGAGGATTTGAATTCAATATACCATTTTAAAGGAACTCTGGTGGCACCCAAATTGTCAATTCAAAACCCCCAGCTACTCACTCCATGGAAGACAGACCTGGAGATCTACTGCTGTAAATATCACAGCTTCAGAAACCCAATGGGTTCTCTACTGACTTAGAGCACACAATGAGTTGACTCAACAGCACAAAAGAACAGCAACATGCCAAGTGAGGAAACTGCTCATTCTTTGGGCTGTAGTTTAGGTTGGCTCACAATATTCACTCACATAAAGCCAATGAATTTTTCATGAGATAATTAGAAGAATTCAGGATTTGGAATATAAGATGTGAGATAGATTTCCATGGCTTCCTAACTGCACCTGATAAATCTTTGTTTATATTTTTTATATCCAATAACCTGTGAAAGCTAATATCAGAGGAGTCTACAAACATCATTACATCTATTATCTGAGGAGGGGTTAGATCAAAGATTATTTTCAATTGCATTCTTTAGGCTTAGAAAAATGTAAATTCTTAGGGACTGAAATAGAACCAAGATTTTAGTATAAACTTCTATAAGCCCAACACTTTTTCATTTCCTTCTTTTCAGAGCACTAATCTAGAAGCAAGATTATGTGAGTCCTAGTTCTAACTCTGGACACCTGGTGTGGTGCTGGATAAGCACTGGACTACTAACCACATGGTCAATGGTTCAAATTTACCAGTCACTCCTTGACATCCCTGTACAGGGTCACTATGAGTCAGAACCAACTTAATGGAACTTAACAACAATAGTTGTAGCTCTGGTCTATCTAATTTGGACAAAACATTTAGCTTCTTTGAAATTCAGGTTTCCTCTCATACAACCTGTTCTGCTTAAGTCATTGTTTTTGTTTTTTAGTATATAATGTATGTATACATGTTATATAAACTGTAACATGTCATACACATGTGAATTAATATATAATATTTTATCATCTCTTTTACCTGTTTTCATTACCAGGGCATCTGGACAGTCTGTCACTTTTCATAACTCCATCTTCTCCATTAAACCTTTCAACCACTTCTGATATTTCTTGACTTACCATGAATCCAAAACAGGTACATATTTATGTGTCTAGGTTGTCATTCCTCAGTTACTTTTATGTCAAACCTCATTAGCCTTTTAGAGATCCTTGGTTCCATTCAAGTGCTAAGGAGCAGTGCTTAAAAACTGAGACATACTCTTGCTGTTGTTGTTGTTAAGGGGTCTTGAGTCCTTTCTGACCAATAGCGATCCTGCATACCATGTCTGAGGAGCAGCTGGTGGGCTTGAAATGCTGACCTTGTGGTTTACACTTCAGTGCTGATCCTACAGAGTCACACTAGGGATAGAGTCATGTTAAATGTTTACTTTTAAAAAAGCTATTAGTTTGTTTTAAAGCATGGCTGAGAAATAAATGTGGACATTGATGGAATGTATGAAAAAATATAGTATTAGTTTGAAAAAGTATAGGATTCACTTTTTTTAAAAAAATATTTTATTGTGAATTATGTGATAGCTTACATGGGAAAACATTAGCTTTACATTCATCCTATCGTATATCATTTCATTGCCATGGTTACAATCCCCTCCATGAATCATCAACCAACCAAAGGCTATACCCTTCAAGCCTGCCGCCCGGTTGTCAGCACACAGTCCCACTCCCTCTCTGTGTCTAAAGTCCCCAGTCACTCCATTTCTCTATGTCATTGTCTCTGCCTCCATCTC
>NW_006408563.1:6209634-6210507 GCF_000296735.1 Chrysochloris asiatica | reverse complement strand
TCCACCTGGGTTCACAGAAGTCTATTGAGCATTGTAGGGCTTAGCTTGCAACTTCATTGCTGTTTTTCCCTCACTTCCCCTTATCAGTGATGAATGTGGTCACCAATCAGAGCATGTACTCCCAGTGAGTCTTAGTCTTGTCTGGGGGTTTACCCTGAGGGGACCCGACCACTTGCCTTGATGTTTTCTGGGCAAGCAACTTGCTTGTTCTTGTAGTAACAGTCGGTCTGCCTATGTGGTTTTGTATTTTTCCTGTAGATCTTTCTTTCAAGAAATATCTTCTGTTTTTCTTGCCACTCCAGGCTAGTCTGCTCATCCTTTCATGTGGAAATTTCCCATCTCTGAAGCTCTTGATGTTGTCTAGGTTCCCTTTTGAAAATGTGTAAGCCAGTCACTTCTTGCCTCTGTAGCTCCCTCATTCTGGGTAGCCAATGTCCAAGTTGCCCATCCCTGTCTACACTGTGTATGGAGGGGCTGGAAATGATTCTCGCTGTGAAGATTTGTTCCCTCTTTGAGCTACTGCATCCATAGGTGTAGATCAAATTCATCAAATTGTATCATAGTATTCTTTTTTTCCTCTTCTTTCTTCTTCAGGTTGAGCTCTGATCATCCAGTCATTGAAACTAGGTCAAGTGGGTATTATCTGCAAGTGTGGGTGTTCTTATGCATATGCTCTCTCTTCTTATCAGCTGGACACTTTAATCTCCACTCTAGCCCTCTGTGGCTATATCACTGACTCTGGGCCCAAGAGTCCCCAGGTCTTGCTACACTGCTGGCCAACCAGGTTTCTACCCGGGTTCACAGGAGTCTATTGAGCATTGCAGGGCTTAGCTTGCAGCTTCATTGCTGTTTGTCCCTCACTTCCCCTTATTG
>NW_006408563.1:6194638-6195674 GCF_000296735.1 Chrysochloris asiatica | reverse complement strand
TTTGTCTCTCATACTTTGGGCATGTTATCAAAAAAGACCAGTCCATGGAGAAGGACATCATGCTTGGTAAAATGGGGGCTCAGAAGAAAAAAAAAGACCCGTAATGAGATAGATTGGTACAGTGGCAGCAACAATGGACTCAGATGTAACAATAATTGTGAGGATGGTACAGGACTGGGTCATGTTTCATTTTGTTGTGAATAGTGTCATCATGAGTCATAACTGACTCTATGGCACCTCACAACAACATTTATTTTCGAATTTTGGCATACATATGCATTGACTGAAAAGATGATAGCTTGGGTCAGGAGCACATTAGTGTTTAAAGTGACATCTTTAAAAAAAAACTTTTGTAGCAGATTTACCCAATGAAATTTATCATTTGATTTTCTGACTGCTGCTTCTGTGAGCACTGTGAATGAAATCTTTGAGGACATCAATCTTTTCTCCATTTATTGTGAAGTTGCTTTTTAATCCAGCTGTGAGGATTGCTGTTGTTATTGTTAAGTGTTGTTGAGTTGTTCCTACTCATAGCGACCTTGTAAAGGGTTTCTGAGTAGCAGCCAGTGAGCTTGAACTGCTGAGTTTGATGTTGAACCCGACCTTGCATTCCAGTGCATTAATCCACAGCGCCACAACATGATTCGCCACTCAATAAGAGATCAATGATGCTGCTAGCTGTCATGTTTTTCAGAAGAGGGTCATCAGTCTTAATCTTCTGTATAAAAACTCAAGATGAGTTAAAATGCTCTGTGATATTTTTAAGATATTAAAAAGGTATTATAAAGTCATGAGATTAAAATATGAAAATACTTAGATTTTTGCTCTCTTGTTATAATTCTGAAGAGCTTTCAAATATCCAACTTTGTCATCCTCACAAGAATCCTATGAAGTAATAGATGAGTAAACTGATCAGAAAATTCACACAACCTGCCCAGGACCAAAAAGATCGTTAATGGGGGTGTCTAGTACAGAACCCGAGTCTTTTAACTTTATGTACAAATGGATATGTATGTATTTCCCAGTGAATGTTATC
>NW_006408563.1:6179486-6193858 GCF_000296735.1 Chrysochloris asiatica | reverse complement strand
TCAATCTTTTCTCCATTGATAAGAATGTTGTTTATTGGTCCAGTGGTGAGAATTTTTGTTTTCTTTACATTGAGATGCAATCCATACCAAAGGCTCTCGTCTTTGATCTTCATTAGTAAATATTTTAAGTCCTCTTCACTTTCAGCAAGCAAGGATGGATCATCTGCGTATAGCAGACTTTCACAATTATTTGGAAAAACCAGAAGATATGACTGCACTGCATTCACATTCCTTTGCAAAAAGTGAATCAAACTATTCAGTGCCAGGTGCTAAGCAGGAGAGTACAGAAAACTGGATTCACATTTTGCAAAGATGCCTCTCTTCAAATCAGTCATTTTGAAGCAGGACAATTGTGGGGACAGAAAGACCAGAGAGGAGGGTATCTAGAAGAGGGATGAACAAAGGTCTGGTGCAAGGCAGTGATCCTGAGGATGGAGGGAAGACAGACCTTAGAAGACAGTTAAGGAGAAGAAGAAGAAGAAGAACTGGGTCTTTCTGATGCATTTTTGGCTCCTGACTGGGTAACTACATGGGTGTTAGGGGATCTGGGTGGAGAAGCAATTTGGTTAGGAAAACCCTTCTTTTTGGATGCTTTCCCACGTCAGATGCAAACCAAACTTAGGTTAAGTACAGATACTTTTGGGATAGCTTCTAACCTTATTGTTTGGACTTAATGGTGCTGATGTGCAGTCTCCTGCACAAACACAAATGCTGTTCTCATTATGTTTCAAGCAAAGTAGTGGAAAAATAGTTACCTGTGTTAGAAAAGTAAGCAGGCAGTATTCTGAACTCTGGTGCCTACAAGGCAAAAAACAATAAATATTCCACTTTTACTGTAACTAACGTTCCATTCCCCACCCTCACCCCAGATCTCTGCACACACAAATCAAAACCATGTTAAGTCATGGAATTAAAAAGAATAAAGAAAAGCAAACAAAAAGGGCTTCCTGCGGGGCGAACGGAAATTTTTGCCTAGTTTATTTGCCAGGCACATGAAAAGTAGTACTGAATATTTAAAACCACAAGTAATTCTATTCTTAACAATTTTTGAGAAGGTGGAGACAGGGGAAAGCTCACATAGAGTGGGCCCCTGATATAAGGCACCATTCATTAGAAGCAAAGTCTGCTCCCCCTAAAGATCATTTGCCATCAAATGTCCTATGGAGAAATATGTTGGTTTGAAGAAAGCAAATAGATTCACATCAAATAAAAGCACACATGTGAAGCTGAACTCATGGTAAATTCATCTGGAGCTTGTGTGACTTTTGCTCCCCTTAAAGTGGAAACATCGCACTTAAATTTTATTACAAACCTTTTTTTTGTTGTTGTTTCAAAATATTTGGGGACTTCATCTAGGAATCACTTCTACAACCTATGAGGTCAAAAGATGATGCTACAAGGAATTTAAGGCCAGATAAATGAGGACTAGTTTAAGGGTCCTGGTGTGGGCTGTTGGTTAATGTGTTGGATTGCAAGATCAGTTTGAACCAGAAGGTCAGAGTTCAAGTCCACCAGCTGCTCCTTGGAATCCCCAATCAGGGTCGCCATGAGTCTGAACCAACTCGATTGCATTCAACAACAACAGCAGCGTAAGTGTGTCACTTGGAAATTTAGAGTGGGACATGGAAGTTTCAAAGTCTAGTTTTCCCCCTGCTTGTTCACTTCTTAGCTGTGTGATCCTGGGCAAGTAACTTCATCTTTCTGATTTGTATTTCCTATGAAATGAGAACAATACCAGGGTCTCTCTCATACGATTGTTTTAAAAACTGAACAAAGAGACAATGTCTGGCACAAGGCTTATACAGAATCAATGGCTCTTACTCTGTGTTACTGTGGCTAAGCTCTAGGATACGTGGTAGCTTTTATTAACTCAAGAAATGTCCTATGCTCAGTTTCCCACCACCTGTCTGTCATTTTGTCTGGCAGTACTGTGGTGGCTTGTGTGTTACTGTGATGCAGGAAGCTATGCCACTGAGATTTTAAATACCAGCAGAATCATCCATGGTGGACAGGGTTCAGCAGAGCTTCTAGACTAAGACAGACTAGGAAGAAGCAGAGGTAGACTACTTGTGAATGTTTAGCCACATGAGGAAAACCTTATGAATAGCAGCTGAATTGTCTGATAAAGTGTCGGAAGATGAAACCTTCAGCTTGGAAGGCACCCAAGATTGACGCAGTGGCAGCAACAGTGGGCTCAAACACAGCTCATCTTAATAGAGTCTGTGAGGATGGAGCAGGACGGGACAGTGTTTCGTTCTGTTGTACGTACAGTCACTGTCAGGTGGAACGGACTCAATGGCACCTAACAACAACAGTGCTTAGTTCCAGAGCTAAGCTATAAGTAAGTTAGGAAAGAATTCACCACTGCTTCTGTTTGCTAAAAAAAAAAGACCCGGCGTAATGGTGGGTCTAGAAGCATCTCTTCATGATGCTTCCAAAGTACCGAGTGGAAGGTGAGGAATAGAAGGAAATCAGGGTAGCAGGTTCCTGTTGAGGAGGGGCCCGGTTTCTATTGATTAGGCAGCTCAGCACTTCAAATAGCTTATTTTGCATCTACTGCTGAGACCAAGAAGTCCAAAAAAAATGTCTAGGGAAAGCCCTCCGATATCTTGGAGGAAATCAGTATGGGATCAAGTTCCTAACTTGCCTTTTAAATCCCCTGGACTGGTCAAGTCTCTCTAGTTGTTCTATTGCTCCAGGGCCTGCATATTTTGGAATGACAGCTTTGATTTAAATGTCTCATCTAGATGCCATCTCTGAGTACTGTGAGTTGGTCCTGCCTTGGATCCAACCAATTAGTTGGAAGCCCAGCCTGATTCAAAATCCTGGAATCTGGTTTAGACCTCAGGAGAGCAGGGTTGGCAGACTTGAGCATGGGTGAGTCCACCTGCTTTTGTTAAGAGTGAGAACTCTGGAGCCAGGCTCTCTAATTCCTAGCACTGCCAAGGTAAGACCTTTACCACTCTGTGACTCAGGTTTCCTAATCTGTAAAATGGAAAGAAAAGTAGTCCCCACCGCATGGGGCTAGTCACAGGATTTGAAGAGTTAATGTGAACTACTGGTGTGGAACTGTAGCATCAGCATTGGACTTTGAACCACAAGGTCGGCAGTTCAAATCCATCAGTTGTTCCTTGGAAACTCTATATAGGGTCGCTAAGGAGCTCTGGTAGTGTAGTGGTTACAAATTGGGCTGTAAACCGCAAGGTCAGCAGTTCGAAACTACCAGCTGTTCCGCGGGAGAAAGATGAGGCTTTCTGCTCCCGTAAAGATTTACAGCCTCGGAAACCCTGTACAGGGTCACTATGAGTCAGAACCGACTCCACGGCACACAACAACAACAACAAAAATGACTCAGAAGTGACTCAATGACACTTAACAACACTATGTTTGTAAAATATAATCTAAATATATAATGCACTTAAATACGTGTAAAATAATGAAATCTAATAACATTAGCTATGTTTATGATAGTTACATATATTTGAATATATGCTATAGTATTTTATATTTAATTTTATAATGCTTTGCATTAAGATGTATTTTTTTTTTCATATAAATCACTGAAGTACAGATAAATATGTGGGAACTTCAAAACATTCATGGGAAAATTCCATTATCTTTTAATACTGTTTTTCCATGAGCTTTGAGGCTCCCTCATAGAATGATGATATTATTACTATTATTATCACCTTTGTTATTGTTTAGTTTATCTCCCTCTAGGAACAGAGAAACCATGGGTAATCTTTTAAACTTTCTTGGTGCAAAATCCCTGGTTTCCCAAACGTTGCTGTAATACACAGAGTAGTTTGTTAATTTAAAATTGACCTCACCATTTGGAAAATCATAATCTGTAGTAAATGCCATGAAAATATTATTTCTCAAAATCCTTTGTTGCTGTTCCTTCAGATTTCTGCATTTCAGTCAATGTATGTAACAATGTTCATTTTTTCTTGTCTTATTCGAAAACTTTCTCATCTCTGTAGCAATTAGGGTAAAATAGAAATGTGTTCAGAAAATACGTACTATCCATCTTGTGGATATTTTTGTTGTCATTGTTGTTAACTGCCATCGAGTTGGTTCCGACTCATAGTGACCCTCCATAGGATTTCTGAGGAGCAGCTGGCGGGTCTGAACTGCCAACCTGTGGTTCACAGTCCAGTGCTGATCCTACAGCACTACACCAGGAGCCAGTGGGTATTTTTGGATCCTAAAACTCTGGTAGCATAGTGGTTACGAATCTGGCTGCGAACCGCAAGGTCAGCAGTTTGAAACTACCAGCTGCTCCGCGGGAAAAAGATGAGGTTTTCTGCTCCCGTAAATATTTACAGCCTCGGAAACCCTGTTCAGGGTGGCTATAGGTCAGAACCGACTCGACGGCACTTAACAACAACAACAACAACAACAACATTATTTCCAATAATTATTGATTTCGTGAAGTATGAAGACTCTGAAAATTATAGATGTTATCATTTCTTTCCCTTGAAACCAGAATGAAGGTAACGTTTTGCTGTCTTCAAATCATCAGTAATCCGTGGATTAAGTGTGTTCACACCAAAGCAATAGACCCATTGCCTTTGAGTGACTTCCAACTCCTAGTAACCCTCTAGGATACAACAGAACTGCCCCGAAGGGTTTCCCAGGCTACAGTCTGTATGAAAGCCAACTGCTACAACTTTCTACCATGGACAGGCTGGCGGGTTTGAATTGCAAACCTTTTGATTAGGAGCTGGGTGCTAACCCACTGTGCCACTATGTCTCCTTTAACAAGCAATGTTGTTGTTAAATGACATCGAATTTATGCTGACTCACAGGATCTGTGTAGGGTTTCTGAGGCTTTAAATTTTGGGGGCAGCAGAAAGCCTCATCTTTCTCCCTTGGAGCAGCTGGTGGACTCGAACCACCAACCTCGTGGTTCCCAGTTCAGTGCTTATTGTATAGAGCGATACCTCGCGTATAGTCTTTGGCATCAATTGAGAGACACCCCCTGGACTTGATGGTAATTGTGACTTAACGTCAACTTCCACAAAACCCACTTCCTTTCAAACAAAGAGAAACAACTGAGTGCATTTAATTCAGAGTCAGCTTTGAACACTGAAAGAAGAGATTGAACCTGTTTCTGGCAAACATGAAGTCAAACATATGGTATTTTTTTCTCTTCTCCTTCCTAGTTGAAGCTCTAACAGGTAAGTGGCCTATTGCATCTTTCTTATTGATTTATAATCGAAGTGGAGATGAGAAAAATTAATCATCAAGTAAAACTCATTACTACTGAATCAATTCTAACTCATAGTGAATAACTCTATAGGAAAGGGCAAATCTGCCCTATAGGGTTTCCAAGGTTGTAAATCTTTGTGGAAAGAGACTGCCACATCTTTGGACCTGCTGCACCTGCAAGGCTCCTGAAAGGTGGAACAATTGAAGAAGAGCACAAGCACATGATGAAGGCCACTGTGCCATCCACGCCACCTTCTAGGGCATTGAGCTAGCAATGCTGCCGTTGGTACTACATTTTAAGATGTAAAAAAATGGTTTTCATCAGACCATTAAAATTTTAAATTACTTCCTTAGAGTTACCTGTTAGTAGGTAAAGCAGAAGAATAGCCTGCTAGTCTCTGGAAAGACGAAAAGTAAAATGATTTGTGTTAACAGTCCTGGCATTTGGGCTAGGAATTGTTTTCTGTGGGAGAAAATAAAGTGGGAGGGCTTTGAAAAGCAACATTTTTGCTTTCCATCTTATCTGAAAATTCCCTTTTCTGCAATGCCTGGGCAGCCACAGAGCTTTTATTGACACAAAGTATCAGGATCCTCCTCAAAGCCATGGATGATATCAAAACACTCCTCTGTTCTGTAGACATTAAAAAAAAATTATTTTGGAGTCCTCAATTCCTTCTCTAGGAAATAGATGTTGGTATATAACAGACTCTATAAGAGCAATTTGTGGTTACGAATTGGGCTGCAAACCTTAAGGTCAACAGTTCAAAACTACCAGGTGTTCTGTAGGAGAAAGATGAGGCTTTCTGCTCCCATAAAGATTTACAGCCCTGGAAACTCTGTACAGGAACTGACTCCATGGCACATCACCACCACCAGTTACATTGCGGTGTAAATATTTACAGTGGCAGCAGCAATGGACTCAAACATAACAATGATTGTGAGATTGGCGCAGGATTGGGCAGTGTTTCGTTTGGTCATGCATAGGGTTGCTAAGAGTTGGTACCGACTCGATGGCACCAAATAACAACAACAACTTAAATTTTAAAGTAAGGAGTCCTGATGGTGTAAGGATTACTTGTTGGGCTGCTAACTACAAGGTCAGCAGTTCAAATCCACCAGTCGCCCCATGAGAGAAAATCGAAGCTTTCTGCTCCTATAAAGAATTACAGCCTTGGGAAACCTCTATAGGGTCACTATGATGACTAGACAGTACACAACCACCACCACCACGATTTAAAGGGATATGTTTGTTTTGCTTCTTACTCTGCATTTTTGTATTGCTTTTATTTTTTCTTAAATTCGGAGCCATGCTCTTGTGACTAAAAAAGCAAAATAAAATGATAATAAATGGGAAAATTCTACCACTGAAAGTGAAAGCAAAACATTCAGTAGGTATAATTCCACCTAGAAATAAATTTAGTAGTGGTGCAAAGAAATAGATTTTACTATTCCTTAAAAATTTTTTTTGAAAGTAGACTGATCAGATTCTGGATTTTGTGGTGGCTCAGGTGACTAATGTGAGGGATAAGGAATGAGGAATTAGGGTTTACTTATAAAAAGTCCCAACAGTAATTCTAGACTACTGAAGCTACTTACTTGACTATACCCTTTCTATAACCTAAACAGCCACATGAATGGCATATGAATAGTGTTTCTGAACTGATATTCATTCATTTATCCAGTCATCCATTCAATCATGTAGCACTGAATACCTTTTCTGTAGGAAGTACTTTGTTAAGCTGCTATACTTACAATGATCAGCAAAACTATGTCCATTCCTGCTCTCATCAAGTCAAATGAATGGTTGAGAAAGAGGCATTAACCAAATAGCACCATGAATTAATGATAATTACAGGCAGATCCCAATTCTATGAGAGAATGTCACAAAGAACCTGTGTTGGTTTGGTGTCTATGAATGGTGATGGGGCTAATCCAAGACTTTTGTGTGGACGTGACACTTAAGATTTCAAGGACAAGTAGGAGTAAATGAGGAGAAGGATGAGGGGTGGGGAAGACCAGCCCATGCCAAGGGAAGGATAAATACAAAGCACCTATGGCAGGAGAGAATGAAGGGAGGTCAAGAATTGGAAGAAGCCAGATGTACTTGAATCCACAGAAGGACAGGGCTGGAGTGGTGTAAGATGAGGCAGAGAAGGGAAGCAGAGGCCAGACCATTCAAACTGTATGTTGTTGTTACGTGCCATGGAGGGAATGTTAAATATTTGGAGTTTTCTTCTAAGTACAGTAGACCAGTCCTTAAAGGGTTTGTTTGCACCATTCAATAGCATCCTAATATGCCAAACCTATTTGAATGGCTATGGTGGTACAGCAGAAACCTTTTCCAGAGATTTATATTAGCATTGCCATTATTTCTATGAGATGACAGATCCAACAGATGAATAAATTGTAATTCTAAAATACCATTTCTCTTAGACTTTTAATGAATAAGCCAGGGGACATGTCATTTTCTTGACAGGCATGAGAGGCTATATGTTAACACTAATTATGATAATGATCATATTAGTAAAAATATCACCAAAATGGATTTACATGCAGCTATCCTTTCTAAATGCAAGAGCCAAACTGAAAGAAAGTAAGAATTTGAAAGCTCTTTTGTCTGCCATATTTTAAATTCTCCTCATAGGGTTGCTCTGAGTTGGAACTGACTTGATGGTACTTAACAACAACAACAAGGCGCTGTAGGTTGGTCATTCAAACCCACTGGCTGCTCCTCAGAAACCCTAGATAGGGTTGCTATGAGTCAGAACCGACTCCACAGTATTCAACAACAGTTACAGCAACAACTAGGCAGAACTACTTCCCAACTAAGTTTCCACCTCACTGGCAGAAATGTATTATTACCTTCACTTAATGTTTAAAGAGGGAGTCCTGATGTGGCACTGTGGGTTAATGTGCCACACCAGGTTGAACTGAAAGGTTGGCAGTTCAAGCTCACCAGTTGTTCCTTGGAAACCTTGTAGAGAGGGTCACTGTAGGTCAGAATCGACTAGACGGCACATCATAACAAAAACAACAACAATGTTTAAAGACTCTCAGATGAGGAAGAATATACAGTAATTCGTGATGGAAACATGATTAGAACTCAAACGTACCTGACTTCAACATAGGTATTCTTTACCTGTGGAAGTTGCAGATTTATAGCAAATATTTCAAAGGAAAGAAATTCCTGTTAGCTTTGTAAGAAAATTGGAAATCTTGTCAATTCCCAGTTTTCTGTTGATTTCAATGTGCATTTAACAAAATCTTGTTGTTTTAACTGATTTAGAACAATGGAAGGCTCCTCAGTATAAAAGGATCTGGAGAAAAAGCGAACCTCTAACTGCAATTAGCAGAGACTCTTTCTAGACCTTAGACAACAGGGACCATGGAGTGACTTGACAAATTCTAATTTGAGAGAGATGACTCAGGAAGCAGGGTGGAGAATGCACCCGAATGGGAATGACTGACACGACATGGTGCTTAAGAAGTGTGTATGTTTCACGATGTGTTCTGTAAGGAAGCTTGGCGATTCCTCTCAGGACCACACAGATCCTTATTTTGTGACCCAGATGTTTTTGATTCTTGGATGTCCCCATTTCAGAACAAGCAGCTCTTTGATGTCTCCTGCCTCTGCTTCTCCCTGAAGAGTAAGTTGATTGCTGAGCTGACCTTTGAGCCCCTCCCAATCTGGCCAAAAGGTGTCTTCTGGCAGTACCCTCTACCAATACTCATGCTGGAGTTAAAATATCCAAATCTCTCAATCTTTTTATAAAAACATTTAGGTCACTTCCACTTAGCACTGCAATTCTGTATTCCATCTTCTCCTTCCTTTTTCTTCTTATTTCTTAACAAGTCTCCTTAAGTCTTGTGCTTTGGTTTCTATAAAATGAGAGCCTTGGTCTAGGCTACTGGACTAAGAGATTTGTTAAGGGTGTAGATTCTGGTGTCAGGTGACCTCAGTTCAAATTATGGCTTCACCATCTATTGACTCTATGACATTGGGGAAGCTATTTCCACTTCACTTTCCTCATCTGTAAATGAGGCTATTAATAAGATCTCTTGTTCCATTTTCTCTCTCCTCTCCTAAGTCCATTACAAGGCTAATTCCCAACCATGACCAGACTCCATGTTCTTTTATTCATTAGTTTATTTAATATTACTGAACTTCTATTTTTTCCCATTCCTGGAATTATTTAGATGAATTCTGATACAGGCCTTATCCTTGCGGAGATCATGTTTACATAAGTAAAATAGACGAAAATAATTAGTACCTAAGATAACATGTGTTATAAAAGTACCTGTATAAACAAAGTACGGTTGAGAACATAAAAATAGGATACTTAGTCTGGATCCGCCAAGGAGAGCGAGCAGGTGACATTTGAAATGGTTCTTAAATAATGAATAAGCGTTGCTAGGCAGATAAAGGAATAGTGGAATATTCTAGGTGTGGGGCTGTAGGATAAACATTGGACTTCAGACTGGAAGGTCAGCAGTTCAAACCCACCAGCCACTCCTCAAAAATGTTTTTACATGGTTGCTGTAAATCAGAATAGACCCCGCAGCACTTGACAATAGCAACAAAATGGAATCAAAGTAACAGTGTGAAAGGTATGGTCAAATAGTTCAATCTGGCTTGAACACATGGTCTGCAAGACTGTGAAAGGATATTAAGTCATGTCAAGGAATTTGATGTCCATCCCATCAGCAACGGGAAACTAAGAAAGACTTTGAAGCTTGGGAGTTTTTAGAAATACAACTTTAGGATAATATGTCTGGGACAGGAGAGACTGGTGTCAAGCATGTCATTAAAAATCTGTTTCCACAGATGAGAGGAGACAGGATAAAGGCGTGAATTATAAGAATCAGAGAGAGGGAGAAAGACTGAGATTCTTAGTGATGGATCAGTGATCTCCTTAACTGACAGTAAATCTTGAGTTCAGTTTGGAAATGGTAGGTACGATGTGTCAGGAAACATCCAGATTCAGATGTTGAAAGGACACTGGGAACTGAGATGTGGAGCAGAGGGAAGGGGTGACCTGCAGATGAAGATGTGGGGAACTGGTGTAGAGCAGCAGTAGTAGGAAACATGCTGCAAATGAGTTCACCCATAAGTACCTCGTCCCCTGTCTGCCCAAGAGCTTTGCACATCAGTTGAGGAATGGGAGCAGCGTGGGCTTTCCTGGGTGTGGATAAAGTTCTCCTTCCTTCCC
This sequence comes from Chrysochloris asiatica, assembly GCF_000296735.1. Classification (NCBI taxonomy): domain Eukaryota; kingdom Metazoa; phylum Chordata; class Mammalia; order Afrosoricida; family Chrysochloridae; genus Chrysochloris; species Chrysochloris asiatica. Next base: position 6,183,434 of record NW_006408563.1, on the reverse strand, counting down.
CATCTGTGGAAGACAGCTGGATTCACTTACTCACATGTGATTTTGAAATGGAATAACTAACCAAGTAACTTGTTTACAAATTAATTACTTGGGGAATATTGGTACAGAGTTTTATAACACCTCTGGGATTTTTCCATTTTCACAAAGAAAATCAGTTTTTAGGGGAAAAAAAAATCAATCTTTCATTTATCATACTCACTTAGAGAACCAAAGGCTGTTTTATCGGTGTGGCGCTGTGGGTTAATGCACCAGACTGCAAAGCCATTTGAACTGCAAGGACGGCAGTTCAAGCTCACCAACTGCTCCTTGGAAACCCTATGTAGGGTCGATATGGGTCAGAACCGACTCGATGGCACTTCACAAAACAACAACAATAGAGTAGTAGTGACTCTGTATAGGGTTTCAAACCCTCAGATATCCTATACAGGCTTGCCCACACATTTAGAATGTGTGATGCATGTGTGTGAGCACACATGTGCACACACACACACTGACTTTTTGGCTTTTTCATTCCTATTCTTTCTCATATATTTTTGGATTTGGTTTATTTTACCTATCCATTCTCCAGATTCCATTCCCTTCTTTAGATCATGGATGTCTTGAATAGTAATATAAATACGAGAGTAAATTTTTTAAAAGTTTTGCTACAAAATCACAGAATATTTACTAAACAAAATATCAAATGTAAAACCATGGTTTCTTGACATCATCTTCTAGATCTATACACTTCTGAAGGCAGTGATTATATCTCTGGAACCCTTTCCCAAAGAATTCTGTACTTTTCAATGTACACCTTGCCAAAATGCCATTTTAACATCCCTGCAGAACTCAAATTGTGTTCCTTTTAAAGGTTCTATGAGTTGGGGGAACAAAAAGAAGTATGAAGGTGCCAGAACAGGGCTGTAGGTTGGATGGGGTCAGGTTTCCAGTGAATTTCTTATAAGACAGGCCCTGCTGCCCATGAAGAATGAGCAGATGCATTGTCATGATGCAAAAAAAAAAAAAAGATTGGTTCAACTTCTCTGGCCTTTTTTGCAATATTGTTTCAATTTTCTGAAAACTTAATAATAAGCCTCCTTGATCATCCTGTTCCGTTTGAGGAAATCTATAAACTACCCCTTGACGATCCCCTGAAACAGTTGCCATAGCCTTCTGAGCTGCCCTCTCTGCCTTAAATGTACCAGGCCCATCAGATTCCCTTGGCAGCCATTGTTTTGATTGGACCTTAGTCTTAATGATGCTAAGATAAGTGTTTCACTGAGAGGACTTGTCTGTGGCCATCCACCTTTCACAGAGACATATTTAAACATGTTTTATTTGGAATAAACACATGTATGTATGAACTGGAATACTTATTAAACTTAGCCTTGTATGTTGTTTGTGCCGTTGAATTAATTCTAACTCATAACAACCCTCGGAGTCCTGGTGTGGCGCTGTGGGTTAATGTGCCAGACTGCAAAGCCTTTTGAACTGCAAGGTTGGCGTTCAAGCTCATCAGCTGCTCCTAGGAAACCCTACACAGGGTCGCTATGGGTCGGAATTGACTCAATGTCACTTAACAACAACACAGCAACCCTGTATAGGGTTTCCAAAGCTGTAAATCTTAATGGGAGCAGAAAGTTGACCTTGTGGTTAGCAGCCCAACAACATATAACCCATTACGACACCAGGGATCTGAGAGATAAAAATCTACAAATTAGGGATCCAAAAGTTATAGCTTTCAAAAGGTGAAAGAACGCATATATGTTGTTTAAAACCAGAATTTCTTAGTAAACAATTAACTACAACTAATGTCTACTATTGTTGCTGTTATTAAGTGCCATCAAGTCGGTTCTGACCCATAGAGACCCTGTATAGGATTTTCGAGGAGCTGCTGGTAAGTGTGAACTGGCAATCTTGTGGTTCAAATAAATCTTTCAGTCCAGTGCTTTATCCTACAGTGTCACACCAGGACTCCTCTTGTTATTATTGTTAAGTGCCATGAGGAGTCAGTTCCTACCCATAGTCACCCTGTATAAGGTTTCTGAGGAGTAGCTGGTGAGCTTGAATTGCCGACCTTGTGGTTCAAATCGATTTAGCAATCTAGCGCATTAACCCACAATGCCACACCAGGACTCCTATAACCTCCCACCCCCCACCCATACCTACTGCTATCCAGTTGATTCTGACTCATAGTGATCCTTTAATAGGGTTTCTGAGACCAAATATCTTTATGGGAGCTGTTGTTGTTGTTGTTAAGTACCGTGGAGTCTGTTCCAACTCATAGTGACCCTGCACAGGATTTCCGAGGCTGTAAATCTTTACAGGAGCTGACAACCTCACATTTCTCCTGCAGATTGGCTAGTGGGTTTGAAGTGCCAGTCTTTTGGTTAGCAGTCCAATACCTAGCCCACAGAGCCACTGGTGGTTGGTGGTTATGTGCCATGGAGTCGGTTCTGACTCATAGCGACCCTGCACAGGGTTTCCGAGGCTGTAAATCTTTATGGGAGCAGAAAGCCTCATCTTTCTCCCGCGGAACAGATGGTAGCTTCGAACTGCTGACCTTGCGGTTTGCAGCCTGATTCATAACCACTACGCTACCAGAGCTCCTTACAGAGCCACTAGAGCTCCTTTAAAATTACAATACACAGTGAGATTCTTTAGAAATTTGCTTCTTGCACCATACTTGTGTGCTTTGTTAAGCCAAAGTTTATCGTTGTGTGATTATAGCTTCATATGCATGTGAAAGCTGGATGATAAGTAAGGAAGCCTGTAGAAGAATTGATGCATTTGAGTTGTGGTTTTGAGAAGAAAATTGAAAGTATCATAGATTGCCAGAAGAACAAACAAATCTGTGTTGGAATAAGTGCAGTCAGAAAGCTCCTTAAAAATCATAATGGTGAGACTTTGTCTCTCATACTTCAGACATATTATCAGGAGGGACCAGTCCCTGGAGAAGGACATTATGCTAGGTAGGTAAAGTGAGGGGTCGAAGAAAAAGAGGAAAACCCCCAATGAGGAGGATTAGCACCATGGCAGCAGCAATGGGCTTGAGCATAACAACAATTGTGAGGATGATGCGGGACCGGGCAGTGTTCACTCTATTGCACGTAAGGCCACTGTGAGTTGGAACCAACTCAAAAGCACATAACAACAACAACAACAACAATAATTGTAAACCCAAGATACCTCATCTTCCCATAACTCTAGGATCTTTGTAGAAGTTTGTGGCTAGAATACTGATTTAAGGAGAAATGGTCTGAGTTTTCTCTAAAAGATTTTCAACCAAGCATACATAGCACAGCTGCTTACTAAGAGTCCCAGCAGAATGAGTCCTAGCTAGGCTATCTTACATCAGAAAATGAAATAATGTAGACATTTGAGTCCTGGTGTGGCACTATGGGATAAAGCAAGGTAGGTTTGAACCACAAGGTCAGCAGCTCAAACTCACTAGCTGCTCCTTGGAAACTCTATACAGTATTGTTTTGAGTCAAAACCAACTCGATGGCACTTTACAACAACAACATAGATATTAAAATAATTAGCCTGCAATTCTCAGGTGAGTGACCTTTTCTTCAATTTTTTTCTTAACAGCCCTCAGAAAGAAGATGCAAATGATCTTTTTCTTCAAAAAAATATTTTGTGTTTTTAACAAGGTACCCAAATGTTAACAACATATAGCATATTGTCTGTATCATAAATTACTAACATGCTATGGTCATGAAACATTTGGGTGTATCAGAACAATCATTGATCCACAGACTCCTGTCCTGACTATACATTGACCAAATTTACTGACTATGAACTTTGGGGGGAGGGGGGAAATTCAAATAATCAACCAGGTTTAAGCCTGTCCACTCTGCCACAGACATAAGCGAACCAAGAGCATAGTTAAACATATAAGTAGATACTTAAATAACTTGTTGTTGTTGTCAGGTGCCATCGAGTCGGAACCGACTCATAGCGACC
>NW_006408563.1:6172087-6175779 GCF_000296735.1 Chrysochloris asiatica | reverse complement strand
GTATTCCATGTTGTTGTTGACCGAGCTCCTCACTACACAGCTACCTGATCCGCCATCTTCAAGGAAGGCCTGGTAGTGTAGTGGTTAAAACAAACAAACAAACAAACAAACAAACAAACAAACAAACAAACAAAATAACTAGTAGATCTTTTCAGGCAAATAACTTTTTCTTTCAAACTCACATATACTTCTTATTAGCATCTGACACCACTATGGTGTCTAGTATGACTAAATATCTATCTACATGTATTTGTTTCTAGAGAAAAAAACAACATGTTGTAGCTAATCTGGGATCATATCCCTCCTATAAATTGGGCAAGAAACTCACTTTTCTAGCTCTTGTTTAACTTGATAAATGTAAATACAAAATATGAAATGATGAGTTTAACTTGATACATTCTAAAAGCCTTTTTGGTTCTTACATTCGTCTTTTGTGACTTATAACTTCACAGAGATATCCACATTCACTTGTTCATCTGTCCATCTAGCAAATATTTATTGAGACTTACTTCTTCCAGGTACTATTGTAGGCACTGGGGATAAACCAGCGAATAAGACCTACAAGTTCCCTGATTTTTAAAGCCTACATTGGAATGGGATAACCAAGCAATAAAAAAATAAACAAGGAAGTAAGCCAGATAATTTTAGACATAGAAAAATACTTAGTCTAAGTGTAGTATGATGTACAATGATTTGGGGGCTGTACTTTGGGTTAGTGGTAGCTAGTGATCATTGAGGAAATATCATTATTCCTAGAAAGGAATGAAGCAACCAAATGAAGATCAGACAGAAGAATTTTCCAGGACTATAAACAGCAATTCAATGTCCTGGGAATAAGTTTCTTGGGTTAGAGGAATAGAAAGAAGGATAGAGTGACTGCACTGTAGTGAATAACTATCATAAGACAGTGTTGGTGAAGTGCATGGGTCATGTACATCCTGGGAGGCAAGGGTAAGGAGGTAGATTTTATTTGAAGTAAAATGGGGAGACCCTGGAAAGATTTTTTAAAAGAAGAAGCAGAGAGAAAGAAGATGGTGGTTGGGGAAGTTATAGCAGAGATGGAGGATAGATAGATGGATTCTGTTGGGCATAAAAAGGAAGTACACAAATTAGGCCATCTCTGATATACTATAATAAGAGGAAGGTTGGTTAAAAAAAAATGATGAGGGTAAAGGAAGATACCGAGAGGAATACAAGAGTTTTGCATCAACACAGGTAAATACTATCATATACACAATACTGCAAAAACAATAATCCTTAAGTGGATGGGTAGAAAGACACGAAGCTGAGCAATTGGGAAGGAGAATAAGAGTAAACCCAGGAACGTATGTAAGTTTGACTGAGGATATTTCTACATTTGCATTTATCTATGCTGCAGAAAGATCCATAAATATAGTATTGCACACAAGAGGCAAAGTTATAAACAGTTTTTAGACATAACCAAACACCTCAAGTATATAAGGTGCCAGGCCTGGGGACTCAGGACCATAGTCTTGGGAGACACCAAGGTCAATGAGCATAACAGAGTCCACAAAGACAATGTTCTACATCCTACTGGGTGGTGGTGGTGTGCCGTGGAATGGCTGCTAATTTCAAACTGCTGACCTCGAGCTTAGCAGCCCAACTCATAACCGCTATGCTACCAGAGCTCTTTACATCCTACTTAGAGATCTTACAAGCATACGAGCAGCCATGTAAGGTGCAACTATTGGTGCCTCTCCATTTGGAGCAAAGAACAGTGAAAAAAAAATCAAAGACATGGAAACAATTAGTTCAATGGATAAATGGATCATACAAACATCAGCCTCCATGACCTTGAGACCAGACTAGATAGTGTGTGGCTACCACTACTGACCACTCTGAAAATGATCACATTAGAAGGTCTTAAATAGAGTGGGAGAAAAATATGGACCAAAATCAAAATCATAAAAAAAGACCAGGCTTGCTGGTAGAACAGAGACTGGTGGAACACCAGAGACTATTGTCCTTAGTCATCCTTCAGGCCTGGAACTGAACTCACTCCTGTGGCTCAATTTTCAGCTAAACAATAGAAAGGTCTATGAAGTAAACATTAACATTGGGGGATACACACTCCCCAGAATGATCAACCACTTGAGATAAAATGTCAGCATCTGACCAAAGACAAAGTTCAAAAGACAGAAAGGGTTAGGAAAAAAAGGAGGAATGGAAACTGGAAACACAGGAAGGAAGTGGGTTAAGTGATATTATATTGTGGGAGCTGTCATCAATGACTTGAAACAAAATGTGTATGAATTGTTGAAAGAAAAGTTGTTTTAATATATAATAAACCTTTACCCAGTTCTTACGTACACACACAGAATTTGGAGCTTTTTTCCACTGACAGATATTATAAATCCTCCTGTAAGACTCAGACTGCAGTGAGCAATGTCTAGTTTCATGTAGTTGCCTGCTTCTGTCCCTTTATCCTTGATTGGTGCTAATAGCACATCAGTCTTGGACTGGACCCAAACTATGTCACCCTAAGATCTTTGTGACCTGGGACAAAGAGTCAACTGTCTGGAACCTCAGTTATCTGTCCATGAAGAAATTTGTATTGCTATCTAGTTTCTGAACTCACCAGATCAAACAGTCTTTGATGAATCCTGGTACAGAAAATGTGACTGTGGAGGTGGTCATGTTTACAAGGTAATTAATACATGGACAGACTATGCTTATGAGAATTTATGGATATTGGATATGGAATGTTAGAGAGAATGAGTAGCGTATCAAAGAGAGAAGGTGGTTCAGAAGAATATTTCAGGTGTGGACATTCTTTGTTTTGGTATCTGTTCATTGGTCGCTCTCTGTTTGCGCACCTCCATTCTGGTGACTAGAGGGGATGCCTGAGCGAATGGACACCCCATCACCTCCCCTGAAGGGTTCTAGTACGCATGTGCACAGATCTCCTCGAAATTTAAAGTGACAGTTTTCACTTAAAACCAAATGGCCACCACTTGTCTGTCAGTTTGTCATACTGTGGTGGCTTGTGAGTTGCTGTGATTCTGAAAGCTATGCCGCTGGTATTTTAAATACCAGCAGGATCACCCATGGTGGACAGGTTTCAGATAAGCTTCCCGACAAAGACAGACTAGGAAGAAAGAGTGACGAACTATTTCCGAATATTTAGTCACTGAAAACCTTATGAGTAGCAGAGAAACACTGTCAGATATAGTGCCATAAAATGAGACCGTCGGCTTGGAAGGCACTCAAAATGCGACTGGATAAGAGCTGCCTCCTCAAAGTAGAGTTGACTGTGATGACGCGAATGGAGTAAAGCCTGTGGGAGAAAAGCCCTTGGTACCTTCATTTGTTGATGGGGTACAACTCAAAATGAAGAGAAATAGCTGTAAACATCCATTAGTAATCAGAACATGGAATGTACTAAATATGAATCTGGGAAAATTGGAAGTTGTCAAAAATGAAATGGTATGCATAAACATGGATATCTTAGGCATTAGTGAGCTGAAATGGACTGGCATTGGCCATTTTGAATCTGACAACCACATGGTTTACTATGCTGGGAATGACAAATTGAAGAGGAATGGTGTTGCATTCATTGTCAAAAAGAACATGTCCACATCAGTCATGAGGTAATACAGAAACGGCTGCAATCATACATTGACAAAGAACTTCCAAAGGTTCAAGCTGGATTCAGAAGAGGCCGTGCAACG
>NW_006408563.1:6147012-6171092 GCF_000296735.1 Chrysochloris asiatica | reverse complement strand
CAGCATTGATGGACTCAAGCTTGGTAACAGTAGTGAGGTTGGCCCAGGATCGAGCAGTGTTTCGTTCTGCTGTGCATAAGGTCGCTATGGGTCGGCACTGACTCAATGGTACCTAACAACAACAACAGTGTTGTGGGAAGCACATATAAACAAAAGCAAAAGGAAGGGAGAGTAAGACAAAGTGATTAGATTAGTGAGGGTGGCACATTTTTGACAGCTGGAATAACAAGTAAACTGATGAAACAGATTTGATTTCCAATCTATCAGAGCAGGCATTTGTTATAAAAATTGATAGTATCAAACCAGTACTCCTGGCTGAATATTAGACTTGGAGATAAGAACATCCAGGGGTGGTAGAGAAAAGATATTAAATGCTTCTGCAGCTGTAAGAAATGAACATATTAACTTATTTATTCATTGAATTAAGGGATGATCTTCTTTTGATATTAATTTCCAAATGCCACTAAAAGCTAAGTAGAATTTGTATTTGAGTATATCTGTTCAACAAGTGCCAAAGTAATTATGAAGCACGGACTGAATGCCATGCTTTGTTCCTTTAGCTAAAAACATTCAAATTACAGACTTAGGGTTGCCAAAAGGAATTTCAGATGGAAAGCTTAAATACTACATATATGGCAACCTGAATCTGGCCTTGGATTACTGCATTTAACAATAAAAGTTCCACCTACACAGTTGTAAAGAGCGCTTGTGAGGTGATGGTTAAAATGTGTTGCTACTAACCGAATGGTCAATGTTTTGAATTCACCAGTTGCTTTGTGGAGGAAAAACCTGGTGAACTGTTCTGATCAAGATTAGAATTTAGGAATTCTAATTCTACTTTATTATGCAGGGTCAGTATAAGTTAGAATTGACTTGGTAACAACAACAATATAGTTTCTAGGTTAAAAATGATTGTTTGAATAGGTAGGAGTGTTCCATGGAAATAACAATTTGGAATCCTCAGAGATCAGTGGCATATAACGTTGCCACTGTCACTCAAGAAAACAGAACCATTGCTTTCCAAACCCTAAAAACAATGGGCATTCATTTTCATCTCACCAGACTCCCTGGAATAGCTCGTTAAGATACAAGCATAGACAGAGGGTTATGGGAACAAGACTTCCCCTCTGGAGGATTCATCGAACACCAAAATACATATTGGTTATTTTTAGTCTTATCTGAATGTGTTCTGGTCCTGAATTCATAGAAAGTGGAAAGAACTTTAAGACTTTTGGTCTCATTTGCTTATTTCAGGTGAGGCGGCTTAGATCCAGAAGGATACTGTAGTCACAGAGCCTTGCTAGAAACAGAGACAGAATTTGCTCTGGTTTCCTAGGCAACCACCTCATTGCACTGTCTACCATTTTAGTTAGTCTCACACTGGGTTATAAGTCACAATGTGGGCACAAAAGCAGAAATGCTGACAAAAAAAATCATTTTCGTATATAAAAGACAAGTATATCTGCATCTGTGTGTGCACAGAGTGGCCACAGGCACTTTTGTGCCAAGATCTTTGTGGTTTACTTGCTGACACCTTGGCCTCTGGGAGATTTGCTCTGAATAACTCTAAAGGAACTGAGAATCCACTCCCTGATTTTATCTTGTGCCACAAAGACAGTAGCGACACATTGTATATATATATATATATAAAAAAGTTGTGCAACATAATTCACTCTTAGACAAATAAATCCCCAGACAGTATCCCTTTCATTTGACTCTAATGTGGACTGCACCTACCCTCACATTGGCAGTTCTTGTTGCCTTGTTTTTTGCTGACATTGTTTTCTTTATTTTTTTCAAATGAAACAAGCTTTTATGTAGTAGGACCAAAACCCACTGCCATCGAGTTGGCTCTGACTCATTGGGCTTCTGAGACTGTAAATCTTTGCAGGTTTTTTTCTCCTGAGGAGGCGCTGATGAGTTTGAACCACTGACTCTGAGGTTAGCAGCCCAACACTTAGCCCACAGCACCACCAGGGCTCTGCTATTGTATAAGAAAACATCTATATACAAAGGAACATAAACACAGAATTTAATAAATGATTATAAAGTATGTCACTCTTCTACAACACTCTTCACACATCAATAAATAAGGCAATATAATATTACAACTTTATCTTTTTTTCCTTAAATGAAATAAGAAGTTTAATTGCTTTATATTTGAGATCTTATAATTCAAATATATTAACTATGAGTATGTTTCTGTTGTTGCTTTGTTTTCTTGTATGTCTGAATACTTTTGATGATGTACCTATCAGCTCTGGTAGCGTAGTGGTTACGAGTCAGGCTGCCAACCGCAAGGTCAACAGTTCGAAACTACCAGCAGTTCTGCTGGAGAAAGATGAGGCATTCTGCTCCCATAAAGATTTACAGCCTCGGAAACCTTGTACAGGGTCACTATGAGTTGGAACCGACTCCATGGAACTGACTCCACGGTACTTAACAACAACAACAACCTATCATCACATTTAAATATTATTGTGGGAATGATTGGAGGCCTAAGCATTTAATCTTTTCTTCCAGGAATATGTTGCATTTTTATTTTCAAAAGCTTAGGGTTAATAGTCCTAGATCACCTAAAACAAAATTCATGAATTGAGATTTCCTGAAATATCCAAGTTATTAAAAGATGAGCTGTCATCAACATAAGGACTGGCTTATTTCTCATTTACCAGTACATGAAGGGCATAACTCGTTGAAATCCCAGCTTGTTGTCAACATATTATTTTGTTTAAGTCCTAACTTTAAAGACTCTGACAGTAGAAATATCAGAGCCAAAGTTTGAATTTGAGAGATCAGCTCTTAGAATAAAAGCAGCAACCAGGTTGTGATCATATATTTAGGTTCTGGCTCCTTTTTCACTTTTAATCTGGTAATTTGACCTTTTCTCAGCATTTAGTTGTTGTCAGTGGGGGAATTAGCTTGATAGCTGAACACTGGAACACTTGTCCTTAAATATCAAAATCATATCTCTAAGCTGAGACTTTATCCTCAGGTAATATTAAATATAAAAATGAAAGCCTAGAGATATTCTGAATAAGTATTAATTATGAATTGAGATAAAATGAAGGCAACTAGTATAAACAGAATTGTGGCAAATAAACCTGCTTACATATTTCTTATACTATTATAAATTGACCAGTCCTTTCAGTAAGAAATATAGGAATAAACAATTTACAAAATTTCATAATACTTACATAAAAAGTAAATGCTGAAAATTATCCTAATATCCAACATGGAATACGTTAACAGATTATGATAGATCAACATGATGGCATAATATATGGTCATTAAAAAGTATGATTATGATAACTGTTCAAGGCTTTCAACTATGTGGATCATGACAAGCTATAGATCCCACTGCAAAGAATGGGTATTCCAGAATATTTGACTGTGCTTATGAGAAACCTGCACATAGAACAAGAAGCAGTTGTTCAAACAAAACAAGGGATATGCAATGGTTTAAATCAGGAAAGGTGTGCGCCAGGGTGATATTCTTTCACTTACTCAATCTGTATGCTGAGCAAATAATCTGAGAAGCTGGATTATATGAAGAAGAATGTGACACCAGAATTGGAGGAAGACTCGTTAGCAACCTACTTCATGGTGATAATACAACTTTACTTGCTGAAAGCAAAGAGGACTAAGACTATTTAGAAGATAGAAGACCACAGACTTCTATGTGGGTTGCACCTCAATATAAAGAAAACAAAAATCCTCACAACTGAACCAATAAATAACATCATGATAAATGGAGAAAATATTGACGTTGTCAAAGACTTCATTTTACCAGTATCCACCATCAACACTCATGGAAGCAACAGTCATGAAATCAAGTGACATATTGCTTTAGGCATATCTGCCTCACAAGATCTCTTTAAAGTGTTTAAGAGCAAAGATATCAGTTTGAAGGACCAAGGTGTGTCATGGTATTTTCAATAACCTCATATGACTGGGAAATTTGGACACTGAATAAGAAAGACCATAGTAGAATTGGTGCATTTGAATTATGATGCTGGAGAAGAATATTGAAAGTACAGAGAAACAAATAAATCTGTGAAAAAGGAAATACAACCAGAATGCTTCTTAGAAGCAAAAGTGGTGATTTTTCATCTCTCATACTTCGGACATGTTATCAGAAGGGACCAGTCCCTGGAGACGGACATTATGCTGGTAAAGTGGATGGTCAGTGAAGAAGAGGAAGACCTCCAATGAGACGGATTGGCACAGTGGCAGCAGCAATGGTCTCAAGCATAGTAACAATTGTGAGGGTGGGGAAGCACCAGGCAGTGTTTCATTCTGGTGTATATATGGTTGCTGTGAGTTGACACCAACTCAGTGACACCTAGCAACAACAGTGCAAAAAGAAGCATGTTTATGATAAAACATTAAATGACAACAGCTTGTTTGCTGTATAAAATAAGTATAGATCTTGAAGATAAAGAGCAAAAATATAAAAGTAGAATTTCTGTTTCACTGGAGGATGGGGTATTTTTTTTCCCCTAAAAATTCTACACTTGCTATGTAATCTTGTCAAGAATAAAGACAGAGATTCCAAATCTTAGGTAACTGTCATGCTAGTAATTTTTTTTTCTTTCTCAATTTCAGAATAGAGATTTTGTCATATTAAAAAAAGGAAAAACATGAGTAATTTGAATGTATTTAATTTTGTAAGGTGGAGGATCAGAGAAAAAGAGGAAGACGCCCAACGAGATGGATTGGCCAAATGGCAGCATCGATGGACTCAAGCGTGGCAAAAATAGTGAGGTTGGCCCAGGATCGGGCAGTGTTTTGTTCTGCTGTGCATAAGGTCGCTAAGAGTCGGTACTGACTAGATGGCACCTAACTACAAACAACAAAAGTAACTCAGGATTTGTATCCAACTCAAAGTCATTTTCATTTCTTCCTTCTATAATTCCCATGTAGCTCAAAAACAAAACAATCTTAGCTTCCTAGAAGCTTAAAATTTATTTTAAAACCGAACAAAACAAAATGACAAGAAAAAGTAAGCAAAAATCAAGGGTTTTCCCTTAATTGTTGTTGTTGTTAAATGTCGCTGAGCTGGTTTCAATTCATAATGACCCTGTATAGGGTTTCCGAGAAGCGGCTGGTGGGTTTGAACCACTAACCTTGCTGTTAGCAGTCCAGTGCTTATCCTACAGCTCCACACCAGGACTTCTTACCTTTACTGTTGTTAAGTTCCGCTGAGTTGGTCTGACTCATAGTGACCCTATATAGAGTTTCCCAGGATTGGCTGGTGGGTTTGAACCACCACCCTTGTGACTCAAACTGATCAGTGGTCAAGCGCATTATTCCCAGCACACCTTACGTTTATTATCCAGGCTCAAATCAGTTCTCAGTGGGTGAGGTTCAGAGAAGACACGTTGCTATTATTTGGAAATGGTTCATCAGGAGGGGACAATGTAAGTATATGCTTATGTAATCATTAATTTTTAGTTAAAGCTACGTTGTTGTTAAGTGCTGTTGAGTCCGTTCTGATCTATAACGACCCTGTATAGGGTGTCCAAGGAGCGCTGGTGAGCTTGAGCTGCCGACCTTGCGATACAAACCAACCTTATAGTTCAGCACATTACTCCACAGCACCACACCGGGACTTCAGTTGAAGCTTTATGGAACCTTTAAAACTTGTTTTTCCTAAACTACAGTTTGATATATTGCATATTGCATGTGCATATATAGAGTCCTGGTGTGGCACTTTAGAATAAGTGCTAGGCTACTAACCAAAAGGTTAGTTGTTCAAATCCAGCAGTTGCTCCTTAGGAAATCCTTCACAGGGTCTCTATGGGCTGGAACCGACTCGACGGCACACAACAACAAAAGCAACAATATGTATAATAAGCAGGGTTTTTCTAGGGCACACTCTTACCTTTTAGCATGCTCTTTCTTTTTGGAAGTGAAGTTCTTTCATTTTGGTGCAATTGTTAAGTTGTTATGTGTTGTTGAGTAGGTTCTGACCCATAGCGACCCTGTATAGGGTTTCCGAGGAGCAGTTGGTAGGTTTGAACTTCCAATCTTGTGGTTCACAGTGCAGTGCTTATCCTACAGAGCCAAACCAGGAGTACAGCTCTAATGGTGCAATGGTGGTGGTGGTAGTGTGCTATGGAGTTGGTTCCTACTCACAGCAACTCTGCATAATATTTCCAAGGCTGTAAATCTTTACAGGAGCAGAAAGCCTCATCTTTCTCCTGAGGAATGGCTGGTAGTTTCAAACTGCTGACTTTGAGATTAGCAGCCCAACCCATAACTACTATCCTACCAAAGAACCTTATTGGTACAATGTTGTCATTAGGTGCCATCCAGTCAATACTGACTCATAGTGACCCTGGGCCCAACAGGACAAAAGACTGCCAGGTCCTGGGCCAACCTCACAATCATTGCTATGTTTGAGCCCATTGATGCTGCCACTGTGTCAGTCCATATCACTGGGGGTCTTCCTCTTTTTCTCTGACCCTCAACTTTACTAAACATGATATCCTTCTCCAGGGACTGTTCCCTCCAGACAGTATCTCTGAAGTACGAGAGGTGAAGTCTGGCCATCCTGGCTTCCAAGGAGCATTCTGGTTGCACATCTTCCAACACGGATCGATTTGTTCTTTAGCAGTTCATGGTAGTTTCAATATTCTCCTCCACTACTGTAATTCAAATGCATCAGTTCTTTTGCAGTCTTCTTTATTCACTGTGCAACTGTCTCATGCATATGAGGTTATTGGAAATACCATGGCTTGGGGCACCTTAATCCTCAGACTGACATCTTTGCTCTTTAACACTAGAAGTGACGTTATAAAGAGAAATCATTTTATATTAAAATATAATGATGATAATATATTCTTAAAATCTCTCTTTTGCTTTGTTTTTATCCAGGAGAAGTCAATGGTTCTGCCAAGACTGAGATGTTCATATTTCATGACAGAGGTGTGCAGATTATATGCAAACACCCTGAGACTATCCAGCAATTTAAAATGCAGTTGCTGAAAGGACAGCATATCATCTGTGAGCTCTCCAAAACAAAGGACAGTGGGAACGTGGTGTCCACCATTAAGAATCTGGAGTCCTGTCGATCTCAGTTGTCCAATAACAGTGTCTCTTTTTTCCTTTATAACTTGGACAACTCTTATACTAGCTATTACTTCTGCCAACTAACAATTTTAGATCCTCCTCCTTATCGAGTGGAGATTCTTCATGGAGAATATTTGCATGTTTATGGTAAGGCATTGCTTTTATCTTCCTGGCTTAAGAGTACATACTCATACATTTTGATAAAATACTGAAACATGGAAGCATCTTTTGTATTGAAGTTCATTTGAGTGCAGGTGGTGTGGGATACACATTGGGCTGCTAACCGCAAGGTCTGCTGCCGGCTCTTGCAAAGATTTACAGTCTTGAAAATTTTGTGGAACGGTTCTACTGTGTCCTAGAGTGTCGCTATGAGTCAGAATCGACTCAACAGCAGCGGGTTATTTATGATGAAGCTACACAAGGAACAGTGTCCTGGTGAGGTGCTGTGGGTTAAGTGGCTGGACTGCAAGGTCAGTTTGAATTGCACAATCGGCAATTCAAGCTCACCAGTCTCTCCTTGGAAACCCTATACAGGGTTACTATGCATTGAAACTAACTTGATGGCACTTAACAACAGCAACAACATATAAGGAACAATATTATTAAATAACTATTGTTATTAAATAATATAGCATTTAATCATATCGACCACTGAATTAGAGTTGTCATACTATTTTTAAAAAAACATATATCTCATTTATAAGAAAAAAATGAAATAAGAAAACTCCCCAAACCCATAGTTTAATGACTGTTTCCTCTGTTCATCTAAGGTTTAATATTTTGAATTTGTGCTGGGGTTGTGTAATGGAATTGTTGTTGTTAAGTGACATCAAGTCAGTTCTGACCCATAGTGACCCTGTATAGGGTTTCTGAGAAGCAGCTGGTGAGCTTGAACCATCGACCTTGCAGTTCAAATGGCTTTGCAGGTCTGGCACATTAACCCTCAGCACCACACCAGGCCTCTGGAATTAGATGATCGGAAATAATAGTTTTGTGTTATTATTTGCTCCGTATTGTTTCTCTTTTGCAAAAAGAGAGACACGGCATAGCTTTCTATTAACCGTATTTCTAAACATACGTGTACACTGAGTATAAATCTAGTCTTTCAAGCTTTAGTTTCCAGATGTTTGCTATGATATTAACTACCATTCACCAACTATCATTACTGCAATGAAGAAAAGCTTTAGTTAATTAAATAACTTTTTGTGATGCAGTGCTAAAAAGGGATATTTGATTCTCAGAGTTTTTTCTTATCTTTTTTCCAACCCAGAATCACAGCTTGGTTGTCACCTGAAGTTCTGGTTGTCAATCATATGTGCGCCTTTTGTTGTACTCATCATTTCGGGCTGTGTATTTATTTGTTGGCTCACCAAAAAGGTGAGCAATTTTTTCTTGCATCTTCTTACAAAGTAATGTTGATGAGAATCTTGTCTTAGAGTTTAATCATATAGACCACTGAATTAGAGTTAAGTCATAATATTTTTAAAAAACAAATATATCTCATTTATAAGAAAAAAATGAAATAGGAAAAATACTGAAACCCATAGCTTAAAGGCTGTTTCCTCTGAAGTTCACATTGCTCTTACTAAAGTAATTTGACTGCCAGATAGACAGTTCCTTTTCCCCAACATTGCTGTTGTTGAAAAGTGCTGTGGAGTCATTTCCAAGTCATAACTACCCTATATAGGGTTTCAGAGGAGTGACTGGTGGGTTTGAACTGCCAATCTTGTAGTTAGCAGTCTAGTGCTTTTCCTACAGTGCTACACTAGGGTTTCTTGCCCAAGATATACTTACAGATACACTTTATCTATAGAATAAATAAATAACAGAGCTTATTTATTTATTTTATAGATGATTTTACTGCAAAAAGGACTTTATGGCTAACAGTCTGATATATTATTATTGTTTTTTTTTTTAAAGACAAGGATATTGGGGTCAAGGAAAGGCAAAAAGCCTGGAGGAAGGTCAAACATAAAAAGAGAGTATAGCGTGATGGTTACAAATCGGGCTGCTAACCTCAGGGTCAGCACTTCAAAACTACCAGCTGTTCCACGGGAGAAAGATGAGGCTTTCTGCTCCCGTTAAGATTTACAGCCTCGGAAACCCTGTACAGAGTCGCTATGAATTGGAACTGACTCCACGGCACATAACAACAACAACAAGATTCTTAAAAGATATTAAAGGACAGCTACAAATTTGATTCCAGCTTTCTTAAGGGTCAGGACAAAGATGAAAAAGTTAGCTTCAGTACAAATTTCACTCAACTGGTAAAACAAAAACAATCAGTGAAAAAGTCTTACAAGCTACCAATAGTAGCTTAAAAGGAAATGGCCAGTTTTTTCCCATGATAAGTGATTACACTGCCTGCTTTTAAAGAAAACCACGGAAATCTACTCAGAAAGGTTAAAACAACAGTAGTAACCTCAGTTTTCCTTTGTTTTGGTGAGTTTACAGATTATTGCTCTCCTTTCAGCAACTGCCTTTTGAAGTGCTAGATAGATAGTCTATATAATGTGCACACCTCTGTCAGGAACTGTGAACATTTCAGTCTTGATAGAACCATTGCCTTCTCCTGGATAAAAACAAAGCAAAAGAGAGATTTTAAGACTATGTTATCATAATAATTATATTTGAATATAATTATTATAATCTTTCATAGTATAGATTTTGCAATCAAATAATTTACTCAAATTTTCATGCTATGCAAGTATGAGAATATTTAAATACGTGCAAGATGTGGTCCTTGACCAGAGAGTGTGTCTATCTGTGCTAAACTCAAACTTGAAAAGACAGAGAAAAAGGAAGTAAGATAGTCATGGGCACTATGATGGCATAGGGGAAGAGCAGATGACAAACCATGTTTCTGATTTGTTTTCTTTCAGAAGTATCAATCCATCGTGCATGAACCTAACAGTGAATACATGTCCATGGCAGCTGTGAACACAGCGAAAATACCTGTACTCAGAGGTACAGCTCCACTTGGGGATTTGGTCAGGAGTGGGGATGGGGATGTCTTTACATTATGCCTGGGCTTTATTTTTTAACTGTAAAGAAAGGGGAAGTATCTCATAGGCCTAATTTGAAATTTTTTTTTTCTCTGAAAATCTGAATTTTCATTTTAATTGAATTTATGATTTATGTAGTACAAGCAAAAAATGTGTTTGTAACCTACTATTGTATCAAGGATATTTTTCTATTGATATTTTGAAAATTGTGATGATTCTGTAATACTTACTGAAAAGTATATTAAATCACTTTAATGAACATTTATTGAACATCATATAAGAGCAAGCTATTGTGGAGGATGCACATATGGGTGGGGATTTTAACCAAGAGAGATCTGGGCTGGTGGTACAAAAGGGATGAAGGGGAAATTGGCAATGATGTGTCAGTTTCTTGGGGATGTCATATCAAAATACCACAAGTAGGTATATTGTAAGACTAGAAATCTATTGTCTCACAGTTCTGGAGGCTGGGAGTCCTAGATTAGAGTGTCAGTGGGACCATTGTGAAGGAGCCTTGATTGTTGTTGTTGTTGTTAGGTGCCATCAAGTTGGTACTAACTCATAGCGACCCTACGTACAACAGAACGAAACACTGACTGGTCCTGTACCAACCTCACAATCATTGCTACATTTGAGTCCATCGCTGCTGCCCCTGTGCCAATCGATCTCATTGGGGGTCTTCCTCTTTTTCTCTGAGCCTCCATTTTACCAAATGTGATATCCTTCTTCAGGGACTGGTCCCTCCTGACAACATATCTGAAGTATGAAAGATGAAGTCTGGTCTTCCTGGCTTCCAGTGAGCACTCTGGTTGTACTTCTTCCAAACAGATTGGTTTGTTCTTTTGGCAGTCTGTGGTACTTTTAATACTCTCCTTTAACACCATAGCTCAAATGTATCACTTTTTCAACAGTCTCCCTTACTCATTGTCCAACATATGAGGTTATTGAAAATACCATGTCTTGGATCAGGAACATTTTAGTCGTCAAACTGGCATCTTTGTTCTTCAACACTTGAAAGATGTCTTGTGCAGAAGATTTGTCTAATGCAATATGTTGTTTGATTTCTGACTGCTGCTTCCCCGAGTGTTGGTTGATTCGAGCAAAATGAAATTTTTGAAAGCTTCAATCTTTTCTCCATTTATATGGATGATATTTACTGGTTCAGTAGTGAGGACTTTTGTTTTATTTACATTGAGGTGTAACCCATATAGAAGGTTATGGTCTTTGATCAGTAAGTGTTTTAAGTCTTCACTTACAGCAAGAAAGCTTGCATCATCTGCATTTCCCAGGTTGTTAATGAGCTTTCCTCCAATCCTGATGCCATGTTTTTCTTCATATAATCCAGTTTCTTGGATTATTTGCTCAGTATATAGATTGAATAAGTATGGTGGAAGAATACAACCCTGTCACACCTTCCCTAATTTTAAACCGTTTGGTGAACCTTTGCTCTGTTCGAACAACTGACTCTTGTTGGTCTATGTATAGGCTTCTTATGAGCAAAGTGAAGTGTTCTGGGAATACTCATTCTCCACAATGCTATCCATAGTTTGTCATGATTCACACAGTCTAATGCCTTTGCATAGTCAGTAAAGCACAGATAAACATCTTTCTGATATTCTCTGCTTTCAGCTAAGATCCATCTGATGTCATAATGATATCCTTCATTCCGCTTCTGTCCTCTTCTGAATCCTGCTTGAACCTCTGGAAGTTCTCTGTCAATGTATGGTTGCAGCCATTTTTTAGTTACCTTTAAAAAAAAAAAATTTGCTTGCATGGAATATTAATGATATTGTCCAATGATTTCCACATTCTGTTGGGTCACCTCTCTTTGGAAAGAGCACAAATATGGTTCTCTTTCAGTCATTGGCCAGGTAGGTGTCTTCCAGATTTCTTGACATTGATGAGAGTGATTGCCTCCTGTGCTTTGTCAGTTTGTTGAAAGATTTCAGTTTGTATTCCATCAGTTCCTGGAGTCTTGTTCTTTGTCAATGACTTCAATACACCTTGGAATTCTTCTTTCAGGATCATTGGCTCTTGATCATATGTTACATCTTGAAATCGTTCAACATCGACTATTGCTTTTTGGTACAGTGAATCTGCGTATTCCTCCTATCTTCTTTTTACGCTTTCTGCATCATTCAATATTTTTCCATAGAATCTTTCAATAATGCCAGTGCCCTGGTAGTGTAGTGGGTTATCAGCTGGGTTGCTAATTGCAAAGTCAGTACTTCAAATCTACCAGTCACCTCCGTGGGAGAAAGATGAGGCTTTCTGCTCCTGTAAAGATTTATAGCCTTGGAAACCCTATATGAGGGTCACTGTGAGTCAAAAACAACTCAGTGCCACATAGCCACCACCACCACCACCAGGGCTTCAATTGGAGTTTTGGTGTAGTCTATAGGATAAGCACTGTATGCTAATCACAATGTCAGTGGTTCAAATTTACCAACCACTCTTTGAGTCAGAACAAAAACAGGCCAAGATCTCCCTTAAGGCCCTAGGGAAAGATCCTATTGTATCTCTCTGGCTTCTGGTAGCCCCAGGCCTTTGTTGGATTGTAGCTGCATTTTCACCTGGCGTTCTTCCTCCTGTGTCTGTCTGCTCTTTCTTTTATAAAGACAACACATATTACATTAAATAACTTGTTCCTGTGAAGATTTATAGCCTCAGAAACCCTATACAGGGATGCCCTGAATTGGAATAAACACAACAGCAACAATATAAATTTAACTGATAGCATCTCCAAAGATTCTGTGTCCAAATAAGGTCACATCATAGTATTGGAGATAGGATTTCAATATATCATTTTAGAGGTTACAGTTCAATCAATAGCATTTGATGAAAAGAGCATGCAAGTTTAGAGAACTTGGATAGCCCCATTAGTCTGTCAGTAAGGTGGAAAGTTGAGCTTTTTTGTTAGTGCTGACAGGTTGAGGAAAATCTAAAAAGTAGAAGCATTCACAGTGAAACATCTATTAAGTCTATGTCTTTGCTATTAGAATGACACGAGAAAAGCAATGAGGCAGTTGTTGCTAGTTGCCATCGAGCTGATTCCAGATCATGGCGAGTCAATATGTGGAGTAGAAGTGCTCCATAAGGTATTCAAGGTTGTGACCTTGAGAAAAGCAGATCACCAGTCTTGTCTTCTGAGGTACTCTGCTGCTGTTAGGAGCTGTCAAGTAGGCTTGGCATCATAGCAACCCTCTATTCAATAGAATAAAATGCTATCCTGACAATTATTGTTATGTTTAAGCCTATTGTCACTGCCTCTATGCAAATCCTTCTCATTGGGAGTCTTCCCCATTTTTTGCTGACTTTCCATTTTACTTTACCAAACATGATGTGCTTCTCAAGAGACTGATCTCTCCTGACAACATGTCCAATGCATGAGAAACTCAGTTCACCGTTCTGGCTTCTATGGAGCATTGTGTCTATATTTCTTCCAAGACAGATTTGTGTGTTCTTCTGGCGGTCCATGGTACTTTCGATATTCTTCACCAACATGATAATTGAAATGCACCAAGTCTTGTCCAGTCTTCCTTAATTATTGCACAACTTTCATGTGCATTTGTGATGATTGAAAATGCCATGGCTTGGGTCAGGCATACCTTAGTCCTCAAAGCAACATCTTTTCTCTTTAATGCTTTAAAGAGGTCTTTTTCAGCAGATGTGCTCAATGCAATATGCCATATGATTTCTTGACTGCTGCTTCCATAAGCATTGATTGTGAACCCAAGCAAATTAAATCCTTGACAATTGAAATCTTTTTTCCTTTTATCATGATGTTGTTTATTTGGTTTAGTTGTGAGGATTTTTGTTTTCTTTACATTGAGTTGTACTCCATACTGAAGCCTGCATCTCTTTGATCTTCATCACTAAATGCTTCAAGTCCTCTTCGCTGTTAGCAAAAAAGCTTGTGTGATCTGCATATTGAGTATTGTTACTGAGTCTTCATCTACTTTTGATGCTGGACTCTTTATCATATATTCCAGTTTCTCAAATTATTTGCTCAGCATCCAGATTGAATAAGTATGGTGAAATGTTGCATCCCTGGTACACACCTTTCTTCGTTTTAAATCATGCAGTGTCTGCTTGTTCTGTTTGAACAACTGCTTCTTTTTCTATATACAGGTTCTGCATGAGGACAGTTAAGTGTCTGGATTTCCCATTTTTTAAATGTTATCTATAGTTTGTTATGATCCATATAGCTGAATGCCTTTGCATAGTCAATAAAACCCAAGTAAGTATCTTTCTGGTATTCTCTGCTTTCAGCCAACATCTATCTGATATCAACAGTGACATTCCTTGTTCCATGTCCTTTTCTGAATTCCCTGGAATTTCTGGCAGCTTCTTGTTGTATTGCTGCAACCATTAAAAAAACCTTCAGTAATATTTTATAGTATGTGATCTTAATGAACCTGAACTTGTCTATGAGAAATTGATGGTCTTTACCACAGTTGGCTCCAGCTTTGTTTTGACTGATGATAATGAGCTTCTCCATTGTCTCTTCACACATATGTAATCAATTTGTATATTCTATGTATTCCATTTGATGAGGTCCATGT
This sequence comes from Chrysochloris asiatica, assembly GCF_000296735.1. Taxonomy (NCBI): domain Eukaryota; kingdom Metazoa; phylum Chordata; class Mammalia; order Afrosoricida; family Chrysochloridae; genus Chrysochloris; species Chrysochloris asiatica. The sequence goes on along the minus strand of NW_006408563.1, from coordinate 6,156,445 downwards.
GTATAGTCACCATTTATGTTGTTGAAAAAATGTAATTGCAATAAGAAAGACATTGGTATTACAAAATTCTATCTCTGTCTCATTTTGAGTTGTGCCCCATCAGCTAATTGAAAGTTTGCTCCATTCATGATGTCATTAAGGTAGAGTCTATTTGGAGAAGGCAGCTCTTCCCCTGTCATATTTTGAGTGTCTTCCAACCTGAGAGACTTCTCTTCTAGCACTATATCAGACAATATTTCATTACTATTCATAATGTTTTCAGGGGTCAATCCCTCAGAAGTGGATTGCCTAGTCCTTCTTACTATGGGAAGCTCCAGTGAAACCTGACCATCATGGGTGACACTGCTGGCATTTGAAACACCAGTATCATAGCTCCAGTATTCCAGCAGTATTCCAGCTACCACTACAACAAACTAAGACGTGGGATATTTTGTCTTAGATTGCGTATAAGAACCTGAAACAAGGACTTAGATGCAGGTAGTTTATTAGGGATCCTGGGAAGTAGTGAGGGAAATGGGGAAAGAGGACAGGCCAGTAAAGGCTGCATTATATCCAGGACACGGGGTCTTGGTTTCATTGGGACCTCAGCAATGTGTGCAGACTTTGTAATGAGAGGCTTTTAAGAACTCTTCTATTGAATGGTGGGAATTGTAGGTATTTAACCACAGGCTCTGGGTGTCACTGGTTTGGGTTTGCATCTAGGGGGCATTAACTCTACTCATCCCTGGGTTATGTGTATGTGTGTTTATGAAAGTCAGAGAAAAGGGGTAACCTTTTGGAGGGTATTTGCACATGAAGAGCTTTGTAAGAGTTATTCTAAAATTCTTTTTACAGATGGGCACCTAGCGTGAATAACTTTGGCCAGATCTCCACAACTTGAAGTGCAAGATTCTCTCCTTCCCTGGAGCACAGTCTGAATTGATTTGACATACATCTTCTGCTGGTGTTTTCTTTAATGTGGACCAGTGACTCTATCAGTCAACAGGGATTTATTGTAATAGACTGCCTCTGTACTACTGAGTTATCTCAAAACAAACACCTTCCTGCAAAGAATTTTCTAGAAAGACCAGCTTTTGTGTGCTCAGCAAATAGACCTCATTGGGGAGGGATCCCTGTCTTCCACATCTGCTCCTAGGAATGCAGCAACCAACAAAACACACACACACACATAGTTAATGTGCTAAATCTACAAAGCAAATGAGCAGCCAACGGCCAGCATCTGTCCACATATCACTCATAGACTACTTCTTTCTGTAGAAATGAGCATTCCTTTTAAAATCAGATAGTAAAGGGAAATGCTTCAAATCATAGCTATTTTATTCTTGTTTTATTATGTTTTATATTGTACTAATATGGTAGCATAGTGGTTACAAATTGAGCTGGGAACCACAAGGTCAGCAGTTCGAAACTACCAGCTGTTCCATGGGAGAAATATGAGGCTTTCTGCTCCTGTAAAGACATACAGCCTCGGAAACCCTGTACAGGGTTGCTATGAGTTGGAACCGACTCCACGGCACATAACAACAACAACAATACAAAAATACACAATAATCTCTTGTTCAGCTTTGGATATTTTAGAATTCCAATTGACCATCCCACCAATAGTTAATACCTTCTCTTGTCCTCAGATTTACTTACTCAAATACTTGTATGTGACTACTTTATTAATCAACAACAAACAAAAAACATACAAAAAACTAACTGAAACCATTGTCAATGAATAGATTCTGACACCTGGTGACCTTATGTGCCACAGGGCAGAACTCTGCTCTGTTGGATTTTCTTGGCCTTTATCTTTACAGAGACAGATTACCAGACCTTTGCTCCCTGACACCATTGGATGAATTTGAACCACTAACATTTTGGTTCATAGTCAAGCACAAACTGTGCCATCTAGGAGACTGACTACTTGATAGTTACTCTGATAAATCTGGAAATGATTTTTACATTATTTTCCTCTGCTGCTCAAATAATATACAATGTATATACTGTCACAGCCTAATCGATATAATTTATCTACATTCTCCCTTTAAGAGTATAGTTACCCTAGAATCATTTGATTTCCCAGATTCAGTGAAAATGGTTGACTTTGTTAGCATTGGTGGTAGGAACATTGCCCAGAATCAAATACAACTTCTCATTATCATCCTGTATACTATCATTATGTATGTTTTCATGGTGCTATTAATTCCCAGATCTATGATTTTTATAGATCAGATTAAAATTGTCAGCAAGTAAACAAACACAACCATCTTTAACTGTCAAAGATTCTCCTGGGGTAGAGCCAATTATCCATTCAGCACAAAAGCTGAAGCTACTATAGGTTGCTGCCAAACTATACTCTGGTTTTAACAGGTTAAAATGGAGAAATTCCATTTCCTGAGCCTGGGGCAGTCCGCCAGACCCTGAAATGAATTCCAAGGTCCCAGACTTCTCAGAGCCAGGGACAATCTGGTGCTGTTGATCCTAGAGATTGAAGTCATCCTGAGCACCATAGCTGAGAACTGTGAAGCACAGATTCACTAGGAGACCAGGATGATCCCACAGACTTAGCAAACATCCAGCACAGAACCTGTCCCTGGGTCTTCCATTTCGCTGGAAAGATTCTTACCTATGTGTAAACCTGTCCCTGGGTCTTCCATTTCGCTGGAAAGATCCTTACCTATGTGTAAACCTGTCCCTGGGTCTTCCATTTTGCTGGAAAGATTCTTACCTATGTGTAACAAGTGATTATTCTTAGTTGAAGTATTGTCTTGATATGCTGTCTGCAGGCCCAAGGCTTCTGAAGTAACTAATGCATATGCAACATTTTAAATGTTACATAAAGTGGGGTTATTAAGTTGTTTTAAAAGCTAAAGTTACTTGCCTCTAGTTTACTTTACAAGTGAGCTCCTATGTACCATTATGCATGCCTATATTATTTTAAGTATGTGTAATGTGGATGTGTACAGTATAGTACTGAATTTGTAATTTGAATCAAGTGTTATGTACTCTGTTTACAGATGACTTAGACAACTTGTCTGGCTGGGCAGAGGTGTATAAGGAGTAAATTGCAGAACCATATCAGTGTGTGTGAGGGGAAACAGCCTTCTTGTGGCATCCCTGGCTTGGCTGCCCAAACTCTGCCCTGCAGTTTCCTTATCCTCAAATTGGATATTGCAATTACTAAAGAACAAAATTTCTGTGAAGTAAAAAAATAAAAAATAAATAAATTGTAAGAGGATTCACTTATTAAATAGGTTTTAGCACTAATAGTAAACTAAAGAATAAACATTTGATACCTAGCAACTGAAAATACCTCAGTGTTTTCTTTGTGTGTTTGTGTGTGTGATATTTACCTTAGTTAGCGGTTGCAAACTTGACCTTGAATTTTAAGGTGTTTGCTTGGAGCAGTTGCTTTTTCTATTTTTCTTCCTTTCTTTTTGTTTTTTACCCTACCACTATCTTTCTTTCCTTCTTTTAAAAAAATGTTTGAAATAGCAACTTAAAAGAATTGAAAATATCGCAAGAGGACTGTTCTTGAATACATTTCTAACCCTAATAGCCTATCACCTCTGAGTACTTCAGTATGTATTTCCTATAAACAAGAACATTCTCCTCCTTACCACAATACAGCCATCAATACCAGACAATTGAAATTGATAACTTGATAATATTTAATCCTCAGACTTCATTCAAGGTTTGCCAGTTGTTCCAACAATGCACTTTATAGCAAATAATTTCAGTCAGAATCTTCCTTGGAATTTAGTTGTGTCTGTAGTATCCTTCAGTCTGGACACTTTCTTACTCTAGACTTTCATGACACTGGCAATTTTAAAGATTATGAACCAATAGTTTTGAAGAAATTACACCATAGAGAGGTGACCCAATGGAACGCGGAAACCATCAGACAGTATCTTTGATATCTCATGCGAGTAAAGTTTTACTAAAGGTAATACAGAATTGGCTGCAAGCATACATTGACAGAGAACTTCCAGAGGTTCAAGCTGGATTCAGAAGAGGCCATGGAATGAGGGATATCACTGCTGATGTCCAATGGATATTGGTTGAAAGCAGAGAATACCAGAAAGATGTTTACCTGTGCTTTATTGACTATGCAATGGCTTTCGATTGTGTGGATCATGACAAGCTATGGACAACATTGCGAAGTATGAGTATTCTGGAACACTCAACTGAGCTCATGAGGTATCTGTACATGGACCAAAAGGCAGTTGTTCAAACAGAACATGGGAACACTGAATGGTTTAAAATGGAGAAAGATGTGTGACAGGGTTGTATTCTTTCATCATATTTATTCAACCTGTATGTTGAGCAAATAATCCAAGAAGCTGGGTTATATGAAGAAAAATGTGGTTGGTATCAGGATTGGAGGAAGACTCATTAACAACCTGTGATATGCATATGACACAACCTTGCTTGCTGAACGTGAAGAGGACTTAAAATATTTATGAAGATCAAAGAGCTCAGACTTCAGTATGGATTGCATCTCAATGTAAAGAAAACAAAAATCTTCACCACTGGACCAATAAATAACATTCTTATCAATGGAGAAAAGATTGAAGTTGTCAAGGACTTCATTCTTCTTGGATCAATTATCAACACTCATGGAAGCAGCAGTCAAGAAATCAAATGACGTATCGCATTAGGCAAATCTGCTCCACAAGACCTTTTGAAAGTGTTGAAGAGCAAAGATGTCAGTTTGAGGACTAAGATGCACCTGACCCAAGCCATGGTATTTTCAATAACCTCATATGTATGAGAAAGCTGGACAGTGAATATGGAAAACCATACAAGAATTGATGCTTTTGAGTTATGGTGTTGGAGGAGAATACTGCAAGTACCATAGTCTGCCAAAAGAACCAACAGATCTGTGTTGGAAGAAGTGCAGCCAGAGTGCTCCTTGGAGGCCAGGATAGCCAAACTTCGTCTCTCATTCTTCGGACATATTGTCAGAGGGACCAGTCACTGGAGAAGGATATCATGTTTGGTAAGGTGGAGAGTCAGAAAAAAAGAGGAAGATCCCCAGTGAGGTGGATTGGCCAAGTGGCAGCATCAATGGGCTCAAGTGTGGCAACAATTGTGATGTTGGTCCAGGACCAGGCAGTGTTTCATTCTGTTGTGCATAGGGTCAGTATGAGTCGGTACCGACTCGATGGCACCTAACAACAACAACTACAATTTTGTAGACTGTCCCTCAATTTGGGTATTCTGGTGTTTTTTCCATGATCAAAATCAAATTCTTTATTTTTGACAGAAATACACAGAAGTATTTTCTTTTCATTGTATTTTATTAGGAGCATTTTGAGAATCATTGTTCTTTTTACACAGTGTTTGATTTCTGTCAAATAACATTGTCTACCACATTACTCCTGAGTCTCCGAAGAAAGTCACTTAGAGACTAAGGTCTTTGTTGGGAGTTCCCCTATGAATGCTTCTTTACAATCCCAACCAGGGTTTCCTATACTTAGCATGTTCTACCTTTGTCTCTAAGCCTCTCTTTCTGAACGTCCACATCCCTTACATTTTCTTTGGGCTCTTTTCTTGGCTAGTGGACCACATTCCAAGTCTAAGACAAGCAGACGTGAGTAGAGTTTTAGGTTGAAGGTCATTACTCTTAGTTGTGTGGGTGCTGGGGTAGAGGAAGGACAGGGAGTTTGGGCTTCTGTCCCATGGGCTATGATGAAGTAAAGTCCTTCAGTTTCAGCTTCTTTTTCATAATTCCACTGAAAGATGCTGTAGAACTAGTGGCTTCCTTGCTATTTGGTACACCCCTGAACAAGAAGCTATAGTTGGGAGTCTGTACTGTCTGAACTCATGCTAAGAAAACCGTGTTCTCTTACATAGCTAGGATCTTGCCCTGCGCTTGGTACCAGTGGGTCTCCATCACTATGAAACAAAGTTTTTCCTTGCTGCATTTGGAAGAGTTTGCCAGAATCCTAAAAGAAGTTGTCTTTAGCTTTCAATGACTCTTCACTATCATGTGGGACATAGGATAGATTTAATTAAATAATTTTGTGTCAGAGTTTCTCCTTTAATGGGATCCAGGATGGGGGTCTTCTATTTTCCTTCATCCCATGACATGTATTAAATGCCATGGTATCTGAATTGATTTCCTAGCAAGAGCCAAGAAAAATAGCTATTTCTGGGAAGCACTCCTCTTTTAACATAAAGAAACCCTAGTGAATGAACATGAGAAATATGGGAACCATTGACCATCTTCTAGCTGAACTTTGATTTAATCTAACATTTTCCAAAGAGTGCTTTGAGTGTGCATCCTATAGTTATATTAGGAACAAAGGAGTGATTTAAAACAATCAAATGTCTCCTAATCCTTCCCTTCACATCCTAAAGAAACAATGACTTTTTGTTGAATTCTAGATTTAAAATAAAATGTTTTGATCTTGACAGTCCAGATTTTCAAATGTTTAGAATAATCAGTTATAGGCTATTGTGGCTGATGTTAAGTGCTGTTGAGTCAGTTGCAACTCATAGTGACCCTGTATAGGATTTCTGAGGAACGGCTGGTGAGTTTGAACCACTGACCATGTAGTTCAAACCAACCTTTTGGTCCAGTGCTTTATCCTACAATACCACACCAGGACTCCAATCAGTTGTATGGGTAATATCGAGTTTGATTACAAGGGGCTTCAGGAAGTTTGTGGAAAATGCAATTAAAACATACTCAAAGTTTTTCATTAACATTTTGAAGTCCTCTACTATTTGTAAAGCTCAGCAGCGTAGAGGCGCCTCAACCACAGAATGTTAGTGCTGGAGAGAACCTTGATAACCTCCAGTATAACTTCATGGTGGGTCCGAAGAAGTGAAATGATTGACCCATGGTTATTGGTGTGGTGCTGTAGGGTAAGCACTGGATTGCAAGGTAGGTTTGAACAGCAGATTTGGTAGTTCAAATGCACCAGTCACTCCTCAGAAACCCTATACAAGTTCGCTGTGAGTCAGAAGCAACTTGATGGCATTTAACAACAACAACAATAACACATATCCAGTTAATGTCTGAAGCTGACCAGAAATGGTACCACTTCTCTCTGAGTCCATCATTTATTTCCACTTGATTTATTTATCTTACCCAGTCTAACTTCACATATTTTATATCCTTTCCCTAACAACAGGATTCACGTTCCACTTTTTTATCCCATTCTCTTCCACTCACAGGTGAACCCTGGGACAAGGATACAGGAGGTGGAGGAAATGTTCTAGGTGGGAACTGAGCTAAGCTGTGGTAAAGCAGCATTGCTCTTCACCAAGAATTCTCTCCCTCCTGACTAAGCACACCCTCTCCAACAAAGTTCTCGCAAATCCCTTCTCTCCTCTCACTCAATGGCAGTGGTGTTAACCCTCCTTCTTTGTGAATTAAGTGAAAATTTACAGAGCAGATCGTCAGGTTTACATTCAACAAATCATATACTTTGTTTCATTACAATGATTATAATCCCTTCCATGTACCATCAGTTAACAGTATTGCTCTCTATTCATTTTAGTTTAGATTTTATTTAAAAAAAACAAACAAACAAACACTCAGGCATATATAATAATTTATACCACCAAAGGGCACATTCTGCAAGTCTGCCTCCTGGCCACCAGCTCTCAGTTCCTCTCTTTCCATGAATCTAGAGTCCTCAGCTGCTCCCTCTCTCCATGTTCCCACCTCTGCCTCCATCTCTGGGGTCACAGCGTCTCTGGATAAGGTTCCTCATTCCACTTGTGCTCTTCTCCCTTGATGGTCCTAGGGTCCTCTATTTCTGGACTGTAAGATTAACTACTCCTTCAGTTTTGTTACAAAACTTCTACCTTTACAATTGTGACAGTTGCAATTAGTCATGATAACAATGACTCACTATTGAATCATTAAGAATCTCATTCCCACTTCCTTTTACCAGAACCATCTAGACAACATGAAAATATTCAGTGGGAACTCTATCTTCCTCCACACACTCTTAAACTAAACTCCCTCTTGAAACCTTGTAAGCCAGTCACTTCGTATCTTTATCACACCTTCATTTTAGGTAGCCAGTGTCCAAATTGCCCATCCCTATCTACCCTGTATACAGAGGTGATAGCATTGATACTTGATGTGAAGACTCCTTCCCTCTCTGTTGGTATTTTGAGCTACTAACTCCATGAGTTTAGGTCAAAACCATCAAATTGTAGCAATTTACCCTCATTTCCCTTATCAAAAAAATTTTTTTTTTTTTTTAATCTTCCTCTAGTCAAGTTCTGATTATCAAGCCATTGAAGCTATGTCAAATGGGTACTATCAGCAAATTTGGGTATTCTTGTGTGTCTCCCCTCACTTCAGATCAGCTAGATGCTTCACTCTCAGCTCTAGTCCTCTGTGGCTATGTCCTTGCCCATGGGCTCAGGAGTCCCCAGGTCTCACAACACTTTGGACCAACCAGCCCTTCCTCTTCTCTCTCTCATCTCCAGGTCAACAGGAGTATGGAGCATGATTGAACTCAGCCCATTTCTTCATTGCTGCTTTCCCCCTCTTCCACTCATCAGTAGACCAATGTGGTTGCCAGCAAACTTACATGTCTGCTCAACTGTTCCCTTTGAGTTTCAGTCTTACTGTGGGGTATGTCCTGAAGGAACTTGATTGCTTGCCTTGATGGCTTCCCAGCGAACAACTTGCTTATTCTTGTGTAGCAAATCATACTACCACTTTGTTTCGGGTTTTTCCTGATGATCTTTCTTTGAAGATGTATCTTCTGTCACTCTAGCTGTTCCAGGCTGGTCTGCTTGTCCTTCCTAGTGGGAATGTCCCAACACAGAAGGTTCTGGATGGGGCTCAGGATTCCACCTAAGGTCCTATACACTGCAAAGTCTCTGCAAGAGGGCTATTTCACTGGGCAAATTCTAGAACCCCTTTTAGGTATTCCAATCAGTTATAGGCTGAAGACGGGCTTACACACTTCCTGTAATTATGTTTCCCGACATTCCTTTGTATCCCACTCAAGTGTGTATTTTACAACACTAGGTGAGGTAAACCAATATACAAGCATCTTATTATTATTTCTCCTCTTCACACTATGCCTCCATCCCTGTATCACAGAGCCCTGTTGTTTCAAGGTTGAGCATGCATCATTATTTACATCTGTCCCATTTAGCCCATGCAAACCTGTCTCATTGTTCCCCTATCTACTTTGTTCTTCCACCCCTCCCCTTTCTAGTGTATTTATTGCCCTCCACAACACCCAAACTGTGATGTGTCTGCCCCCTACCCTGTGCTCTACTGTTGCCTCCCTCAACCTTCCCCTAAACCCCCACTCCATCCCCACTGATAATCAACAAAGAATTTTTTTTTTACCTTTTAGTATGGGTATCTTTTCTTAAGCTTTTACAATAATGGCCTTATGCAATATTTGTCCTTTTGTGACTAACTAATTTCACTTAGCATAATGTCCTCAAAGTTCAT
>NW_006408563.1:6138293-6138812 GCF_000296735.1 Chrysochloris asiatica | reverse complement strand
TTCCTCTGAAACCTTATACAGGGTAGCTAGGAGTCAGAACTGACTACATGGCACTTAACAACAGCATATGTTGACACAGACACATATATATAAATATTATATTGGAAACTCTATATGGCATATATATACTCTCTAGATAGTGAGTAGGAGAGAAAGAGAGAGAGTGTGTATGTCCTGGTGTAGCGCTGTAAGATAAGCACTGCACTGCTAACGACAATTGGCTGTTCAAACCTACCAGTTACTCCTCAGAAATCCTATACATAGTGGCTAGGAGTCTTTGCTCTCTATGTATAAATTCTGGTGGTATACTGGTTAAACACTCAACTGCTAACCAAAGGAACCCATCAGCTGTTCTATTCTGCTGGAGAAAGATGTGGCAGTCTGCTTCAGTAAAGATTACAGCCTTGGAGACTCTATGGGGAGTTCTACTCTGTCATATTGGTTATTAGTCAGAACCAACTACACTGCAGTGGGTTTGGTTTGGGTGTGTATGTATTTGTTGGTTGGTTGGTTCTGTGC
>NW_006408563.1:6108645-6136194 GCF_000296735.1 Chrysochloris asiatica | reverse complement strand
TTTATCTTCTCGAGCTGATCTTTGAAATTTTCTGTTCAGCTCTTGGGCCTCTTCAATTCTTCCATTTGTGACATTAATTGTGTATTTGTCATGTTGTGCAACCATTATCACTATTTGGTTCTCAGTGCCTCATTAGTTTAACTTCCAACCCAGACTTCTTAAAGCATGCAAAGAAAGGCATTTCTTGTATAAATAACTAACTTTCAGCAGTTCTTGCTAAAACATGTTTTGTATTTGTTAAAATTTAAACCAATTTAGCTGTTCATGAAAATAACTCACAATTTTACTGTTTCAAATCCACCAAATTTCTCTCAGGAGTGGATTACCCAATAAAAAAGGTAAGCACAGGCTCACTTGTGCCTATTAGTAAGTAAGCACAAGTAAGCCTGTGCTTACTAGTATTCTACCCTTGTGAGGAATTGTAAATTTGAAAAGAGGCTTTGATTCCGTGAGCAGGTGCTTTGGGTTGGGAGAGAGACAGATGCCAGCCATACCTAGAAGCAGAATTTTCGGTATGTTGAAAAATATGAAATTGTTCAGTACAGATTAGTAAGTAAGCACAAGTAAGTCTATACTTACCTGGCTTATTGGGTAATCTGACACTGCTAAGATCATCTTATTTCCTGGAAGATAGTTAGTAACCTCTTGACCATTTTCCGAACCTAATTTTCCCCCCTTAGCTGATTTCCAAAGGACAGTTTCAATTTGTCTCTTTTTTTAAAATAAAATGCATTATTGGTAAAGGCTGGGGTGGGGCATTAATTACGCAAAGCTCAACCCACAAAACATCCTTAACTCAAGCAGCCAGTCTGAGTTTTTAAGCTTTGAAGTTTTGGCTTATTTGAAGTCATTTGGGTTTTTCCCTCCTTTTATTATCTTCACCACAATAACAAGCACTGGTACCTGGAGATACTGAGAATTACAATTTCAAGCACTCCGCCCAACTCAAGCTCTGGGCTGCAGTGGTCTTGCACAGCACCTGCAGCCACAGCTGGCTGTGAGAGCCATGTGGGTGCTACATTTACTTAGAGACACCACAGCAGTAAGATGCAAGGCTCAGAAGAGATCATGAGGCTGACTTCTGTTGTCTACAGTCTCGAAATTTCTGCCACCCTGACAAAGAACAAAGCAGAAGCTCTTGCTAAGCAATTTTTCCATAACATAGTTTGTTTTTCCAAAGAAGCAGTACTTAATGATGTTTAGGCCAAATTAACATATGAATCTTTTTTTTTTTTTTAAATGACAAATCTAAATTTTAAATGGCACTTTTTAAAAAAAAATAGCTTAGGACATGTCTTTTTAAATTACATGTTTAAAAGACAATTTCCAATGTGGTTATACAATTTTCACTAAGAATTTATCTAAAATCAGTCAATTTTTCGATTCTTATAATTATCATGAGCTTTTTGGCTTTTGCACCACCTCTTCATTTTTCCTACAGTTGTCACTAGACTTGAATTTCCCAGTTTCTTTCTTGTTTTGACCCCATCCATTTTCCTCATCTTATTTACAGTCAGGGACAGGTGGTGATGTGGACTGAAACCTGGGTTTGGAGTCCTGGTGTGGCGCTGTGGACTAATGTGTCAGACTGCAAGTTGTTTGAACTGCAAGGTCGGTGGTTCAAGCTCACCAGTTGCTCCTTAGAAATTCTATACAGGGTCCCTGTGGGTTGGAATCGACTCAAAGGCACTTAATAACAGCAGCAATTGTCCTAATCGTCTTTACAGTCAGGGACAAGCAGTGAGGAGTGGTGATGTGGGCTGAAACCTGGGTTTGTCAGAGGTCAGGCCACTGCAAGCCATCCCAATCATACCCAAGCCCAGTTAGTGCTAACCATTACACATGGTTTTTCTTCATAGTGAAGCCCATTCCTTTCTCTCTACTCAGTGTTTCTACTCAAAGATACTCCAGGTCTGTTTCCTCATTTGAAAAATAATTTCTGAAGTCTCTTTTTGTCTCTACAATTTTTCTGTTCTTTCATCTTAAAGTCTTCAGTCCCATTCCCAGGAGTTGAATTTCAAAATTTCTTAAAATCTTTACCTAGTGATAATTTCTGGGTTTATTAGACACTTGTCTTGTTTAAGTCACTGCTGCAAACTTGCACTTAAGCTTTTTATTTCTCTCAGGTTAATGGAAGGTCTATGGCTGCCTAGCTGTTTCTAACATACTATCCCTGTTTGGCAGGGTGGAGTCCTAGTGTGGCACTGTAGGTTAATGCACTGGACCGCAAGGTTGGTGGTTCACACTCACCAGCTGCTCCTCAGAAATCCTATACAGGGTCGTTATGAATCTGAACTAACTCTGTGGCACTTAAAAACAACATTTGACAGGGTAGGATTTCCTTGTAGGGTTTCTAAAGCTGTCATCTTTACAGAAGCAGACTGCCACAATTTTACCACACAGAGCAGCCAGAAGATTTCAATAACCAACCTTTCATATAGTAGCACAACACTTAACCACTGTTTGGTGAGAGGACTATCCCCCTATGCAAAAGTGCCACAAATTAAGTTTGCAAGTAGAATTCAGACCTTTTTTTTGTTTTTTGTTTTGTGTGGTCTTGTACTTCTTCAAGTCATATGGTGATAGTTGCGTACTGTGGAGTTGCTTTCAACTCATAGTGACCTTGTATAGGGCTCCCAAGGCTGTAAAACTTTACAGGAGCAGAAAACCTCATCTCTCTCCCACAGAATGGCTGGTAGTTTTGAACTGTTGGCCTTGAGGTTTGCAGTCTGACTTGTAATCACTACGTTACCAGAGCTCCTTATAGTGTCAATTCATACAGTGTCAGCTATCTCACAATTCTTATATTTCTGGGGAAATCCCAAAGTCCCCCAAATCACTGTAGAAATCATCCAAATCATAAGATATTTCTTACCTTCATCCTTTACATTTTGGCAGCTTGCTTAAGAAAGAGGTAGGCTACTTACATTACTGAAATTTGAGAGTTCTCATTTTCCCATTCTTAGTATTTGTATATAGTAACACTCATCCTCCACTCTTAGTACTTTGTCATAATGTGGTAGTTTGTGTATTGCTGTGATGCCAGAAGTTATTTCACCAGTATTTCAAATACCGTCAGGATTACCCATGGTGAACTGGTTTCAGCAGGCTTCCAGACTAAGATAGACTAAGAAGAAGGAAGAAAGATTATAGCAGTGAAATATTGTCTGATATAGAGCCAGAAGATGAGTCAGGTAGAAAGGTACTCAAAATAGAACTGGGGAAGTGCTACTTCTTCAAAGTAACGTTGGCCTTACCAATATGGATGGAACAAAGCTTTCTAGACCTTTACTTGTTGATGTGGTATTACTCAAAATGAGAAGAAACTGTTTCAAACATCCATTAATAATTGGAATATGATAGATAGCAAACATGAGTCTAGAAGACTTGAAAGTGAAATGAAATGCATAAAGATTAACATCATAGGCATTAGTGAGCTGACAAGGACTGGTATTGGCCATTTTGAATCAGACAATCATAAGATCTACAATATTGTGAATGACAAATTGAAAAGCAATGGCATTGCATTCATCATCAGAAAGAACATTTCAAGATCTACCTTGAAGTACAATGCTGTCTGTGATAGGATAATATTCATATAACTACAAAAAGGTTAGTTGATACACATTCAAATTTAGCTACCAATTAATAAAGCCAGTGATGGTAAAATTGAAGTATTTGAACAACTTCTTCAGTCTGAAATTGATCAAACATGCATTCAACATGCATTGATAATTACTGATGATGGGAACACAAAATTCGGAAACAAAGATGTAGAATCAGAAGTTGGAAAATATGGCCTTGGTGATAGGATTCACATTGGAGATCACATGGTAGAACTTTGCAAGACCAATGATTTATTCATTGCAAATGCCTTTTTTCAACAACATAAACAATTATACATGTGGACCTTGACAAATACCATGCATAGAAATCAAATAGATAACATCTGTGAAAAGACACACTAGAGAAGCTTAAGATAAGCCAAAGCTAAGCCAGGGGCCTGCTGTGGAACAAACCACCAACTGCTCCTATATTCATGCTTAAGCAGAATAAAATTGAAACAAGACCATGAGAGTCAAAACATAACCTTGAGTAGATCCCATCTGAATTTAATGATTTTTTCAAAACCTATTTGATGCATTGTACACTAATGATAGAAAACCAGATGGATTGTGAGATGGCATCAAGAAGATCACATAAAAAAAGCAAAAAGACAGGAAAAATGAAAATACCAAAATGGATGTTTCTAGAAGAGACTCTGACTATTGCTCTTGAATGTAGAGACGTTAAAGCAACGGAAAGAAATGATGACCTAAAAAGAGTTGAACAGAAAATTTCAAACAGCAGCTTGAAAAAACAATGTAAAGTATAACAAAATGTTCAAAGACCTAGAGATAGAAAACCAAAAGGAAAGACCATGCTCAGCATTTCTCAAACTGAAAGAACTGAAGAAAAAATTCAAGCCTTGAGTTGCAATATTGAAGGTTTTGATGGGCAAATTATTGAACTATAAAGGAAACATCAAAAGAAGATGGAAAGAATACACAGTTACTATATTAAAAAAATTGTCAACATTTAACCATTTCAAAAAGTAGCATATGATCAATAATTAATGGTACTGAAGAAGCCCAAGCTGCATTGAAGGCATTGGCAAAAAACAAGAAATAGTAATTGATGGAATAGCAATTGAAATGTCAACAAATGGTTACAGTGCTAGAGGCACTCACTCATTTATGCCAAGAAATTTGGAAGATAGCTATGTGACTTACCAATTGGAAGAGATCTACATTTTTGCACATTCCAGAGAAAGGTGACCAAACAGAATGTGGAAATTATTGAAAAATATCATTAATATCACATGTAAGTAAATTTTTGCTGAAGATAATTCTAAATCAGTGCAGCATCACATCAACAGGGAGATGTCATAAATTCAAACCAGATTCAGAAAAGGATGTGGAATGAGGAATATCATTGCTGATGTCAGAGGACCTAGGCTGAAAGCAGAGAATACCAGAAAAATGTTTACTTGTGTTTGATTGATCATGCAAGGGCTTTCAACTTTGTGGATCATAACAACCTATGGGTAACATTGTAATGGGAATTGTGTTCATGCAGAGCCTGTACATAGACCAAGAGGTAGTTGCTTAAATAGAACTAAGGGATACTGCATGGTTTAAAATCAATGAAGGTGTGTGTCAGAGATGCATTCATACTTGAATATATGAATGTTGTTGTTGTTGTTAAGTGCCATTGAGTCGTTTCCGACCCATAGCGACCCTGTGCAGGGTTTCCAAGGGTGTAAATCTTTACGGGAGTAGAAAGCCTCATCTTTCTTCCGCGGAGCGGCTGGTAGTTTCGAACCACTGACCTTAAGGTTTGCAGCCCGATTCATAACCACTACACTACCAGATAATCAGATATTATTCATACTTATTCAGTCTTTTTGTTGAGCAAATAATCTGAAGAAGAATGCAGCATCAGGAGTGAAAGAAAACTCAAGAACAATCTGAGATACACAGATAACACAATCCTGCTTAAAGTGAAGAGATTCTGAAGCACTTACTGATGAAGATCAAAGACTGCAGCCTTCAGTAGGGAGTACACTTCAATGTAAAGAAAACAAAATTCTCACACCTGGACCAATAAATAACATCATGATGAATGGAGAAAAGATTTAAGTTGTTAAGGATTGCATTTTGCTGGATCCACAATCAATGTTCTTGGAAGTTGTTGTTGTTAAATGCTGTCAAATCGGTTTCAACTCATAACAACCCTGTTTAGGGTTTCTGAGGAGTGGCTGGTGAGGTTGAACCACTGACCTTGTAGTCAAGAAATAAAAGGATGTATTGCATTGGACAAATCTGCTGCACGAGACCTCTTTAAAGTGTACAAGAGAAAAGATGTCTCTTTGAGGGCTAAGGTGCACCTGATCAAAGGCATCATATTTTTAATTATCTCATATGCACATGAAACCTGGACAATGAATAAGGAAGATCAGAGAGGAATTCATGCATTTGTATCATTGTGTTGGGAAACTGAATGTATCATGGACTTGGTCTCACACACTTTATGAAGAGGATCAGTCCCTGGAAAAGTAGAGGGTACATAATGTTTGGTAAAGTAGAGGGAGAGCAAAAAAAGGAATACCCCCAATGAGATGGATTGATACAGTATCTTCAACAATGGCCTCAAACATAACAACAATTGTGAGGATGGTGCAAACCGGGACAGAGCTTTGTGCTTTTGTATAGAGGGATGCTATGAGTCATAACCTAATAACAACAACAACAACATACATTATTTATTTATCTTTTAAGTTACACGGGAAGAAGGGTTTTGCCCCTAGGAGAATGGGTAGGAAGGAAAGATTCTACAGACTAGAATAAGCAATTTGATTTGTGGCAATCCTATACGGAATATATTTTTAAATTATCAACCACTTTGTACTTAGGTTTATAGGATAAGAATATATGTGATTCAATCTTCTTTTATTTGATGTCAAAGAAATAAACTTTTAAAATGGTATAGATGGCAGCTGAAATGCTTCCTGGACTTGAATAGCAATTACAAATGAGCAATTTAAAAATCAGAAACATTTGGATGAAATTTTTCACAAAACATGGCAGAGATTTTATAATCTATTTCAGTGTAATTATTGTCTTTTGTCACCAGCTGTCAGCCCTTTAAGAATTTAATGCTTTTAAGTTAAGCTGTGTTGGGAATAAAACAATAACAACCTAGTCTTCCTTTTGAGTAAAAACTATATACTTAGTCCACGTGACAAAGAATATCTTTACCTCTGAGTTTGTTATAGCTAAGGCAGGCCAGGCTGTAAAGGGGGAGAGGATGAGAACTACTGGGACAATTTAGGCTGGTATATGCACTCTGAAGAATGAGGTGAAACTGCCCAGGAATAATTACACCATATGGCATGAGTAAGTTAGGAATACATATGCAGATGCAGAAATCAAACTGAATCCATAAGTAATGATTTATCCCCAAAGAGTTAACAACTAGTGTGGTTAAATGTAGATAAAGTGGTTGCTTCTGAGATCTCTAGAGTCAGTAAATGCAGATAAAGTGCTGATTCTGAGAGTTCTAGAGGAACAGGTAGCCAGAAGTGGGTTGTTGTTGTTAAGCTCAGTTGAGTTGGTTCCCACTCATCCTTGTATAGGGTTTCTAAGGAGCAACTGGTGAGTTGAACCACTGACCTTGTGATTCAAAGTGACCTTTCAGTCCAGTGCATTATGCTGCAGCGCCACCCCAGGACTCCAGAAGTGGGTTAGAGATGATGTAAACATAGCAATTAGTCTGATGATGTGTTTACAAGCAGGTCCAAATTCAAAGACGATGAAGTCACTCAACATGCTGAGACTTTAGAGTTCATCTGCCTAACCTCTGACATGACAATGTTTATCATCAGCACCTACCATGGCACAGGGGTCCTGGTGTGGTACTGCAGGATAAGCACAGTCAGGGTTGGTGGCTACTATTGGATAAGCACTGGACTGCTAACCACAAGGTCAGTGGTTCAAACTCACCAGCCAACCTCCTTGGAAACCCTATACAGGGTCACTATGGGTTGGAACCAACTTAATGGCACATAACAACAACAATACTCATGGCATTGTGGGGTAAGGTCGGTGGTTCAAACTCCCTAGCTGTTCCTTGGAAACCCTTTTATAGGGTTGCTATGAGTCTGAACCGACTCAATAGCACTTCACAACAACAACAACAACCATAAGCAGAGTATGGAGCATGCAAAACATAATCAAAATCACGAAAGCTAATTGTCTTTGGACCATTCACAGCTATCGACCAAACCACGTCACTGTAACTCTTGGCAACCCAAACTGTTGCAAAGTAAAACTGCACTTCATGGGGTTTTCAGGATTGTGACCTTTCAGAAGCAGCTTGGCGGTTCTTCCTTTTCAGATGGGTGGATAATAAACATGGGTATAATATATGTTTATCCATTTATTCACTCCTTCACCCAATAACCAATTATAAACAAGTGCTATGCTTTAGTTGAGGTACTAGAGATACAAAGACAATTAAGATGAGTAATAATAAAAACACAAAGGCACCAGAGGCTTAAGTGCATAACTTTGAAGGACTAGCAAATAAGTAGGATTATATCCCAAGGATTTCTAACATCACTTCTATATTTTAGAATATATTTTACCTTTTTTTAATAGTGTGTATTCTGCATGTGACCTTATATTTTCCTATTTTGTCATATATAAATGAATACAATGAAGAGAAATCTATGTTCAAGGAAGGTGAATGTTGAGGTGGGCATTGAAGGATGAGTAGAAGGTCAGATAGCAAGACGGAGAAAGAATACGCAACTTTTGCAAAAACACAGGGAGAAAGAAGAACTTGGGATGTTCAGATTATGGTTGGCCATTTCTTTGTGGGGGATACGGTACCCAGGAAGGAAGGACAAACAGCTCTTTGAATGGAAAAGAACTAATGCACTAAAAAGATTGGATCTTACCCTGTAGTCAATAAATGAACTGGTAGTTTTTAAAAAGAGGAGTGACCTGTTCAGTTCTGTGAAGGCAGCATGAGAAAGATGGATCGGGGTGTTGTTAAGTGCCATCAGCACCACGCTAGGATTGGGGGTGTTATTGTTAAGTGCCGGTGAGTTGATCCTGACTCATCTAGATCCTGTATAGGGTTTCCAAGGAGCTTTGAACCACCGACCTTGTGGTCCAGTGCTTATCCTATAGCACCAAAGTAACTGTAGTAAGGGTCTAGCCTAAGACACCAGAATTAAGTGTAGAAATAAGATAATCAATTTGAGAACATAGGAAAACAGAATTGACAAGACATAAAGCATGTTTGGATATAGGCAACAGGGGAAGGGAGAGGCAGATTTCCATTTGGATGGTGGATGATGTCTTCTTGCTGACACTGAATACATGGTTCTTGGAAGTAAGTGATCATCTTTTTGGAGGGGAATTAAAAGGCACACACACAGGAGAAGTGAACTAGCAATACATTGCCTTCTCCCATACTTTGCAGCTTGCCATGGATTTTCATTCTCTTGTTTGATACTCTATGGACAACATCTCAGGCAATACATGTTTCAGTGACAAACACGTGGTCCTGATGGTGAGTGGGTAGATGTGGTGAGATGGCAGCCTCATGTGATGTAAAGAATTCTGGGCTCTCTTCTGGGCTGGTTCTGACAGGAACTAGAGGTGTGAGTTTTGATAAACCACTTACTCTCTCTGCAGTTCAGTTTTCTCATCTTTAATGTTTGTTTCAGGTGGGGCACGGAGAGGAGTGCTCTAGATAACTTTTTTTTCATATCTGTCAATTTATGAGTAAAAATGTATCTTTCCACACTTAATTATTTTCCCCTTTTGACTAGACTGTTATTTCCTGGAAGACAGGGACTGCTGTGTTCATCTCTGGACCCTGACTACCTCGAGTCTGATCTAAGACAGTGAAGAATTAATGTTATTGAGCAAATGAGTGAATAAGTGATTTTCAGAGTTCATTAATGATACCATATTATGTGTTTACCCTGCCTCTGAGATTAAAGCCATAGAGTAGCTGTCCTTCTCCTCTCCTTACAAAACACCTCCATCTACCTTGCCCTTACTTATTAAATCAGAAGGCAATTTCCCCCTCTAGTTATCTTCCCTGCACCTTCATACGAGGCAACATTTTATTTTGTCTTATATAAACTCACCATGAGTTGGCACCTACTTGCCAGCAATTAACAAAGACAAGTATGTATTAGATCTGGCTTTCCTTTCTACCTCCAGTCATCCAAATTGTCACACTTCATCTAAATTTAGCCTATCATAGCAGCATATTCATTTCTGTTGTAGTATCTTCCCCTCTATCCCACCCATGTATCACCACCATATAAGGCCTCCACGTTTTGTGGGCTTCAATGCCTACAGTGTATAGTTGCCCTCAATGCTTGTCATAATCTGGCTTGACATGAATTCTACACTTAATCAGCTACTAAAGGTCCTCTAAACACTTGCTCATTCCTATCTCAGTATTTTGTGTATTGTTGTCTCCTTAACATGGAATGGTGTTGCCTACTCATTACCTAGCTTTGTTGTCATTAAGTGCCTTGTATTGGTGCTGACTCATAGATACCCTGTCTAGGGTTTCTAAGGAGTGACAGGTGGGTTTGAACAGCTGACTTTGTAGTACCAACCGACTTTGTGATTGAGTGCTTATCCTACGGTGTCACACTAGGACTCCTAGCTAAGAGTACTTTATTCATCATCCATTTTCTCTTGAAGGTTCTCTAGGTTACATTCTAGCTCACAATATTATTCCATCCATCATTCACCTTACAAACAATAGCATCACATACTTTATTTTCTTGTAGTATGCTTATGTGGTGTGACATCAATTCCTTGAAAGTAGGAGACACGTTCTATATGTCTTTGTATCTCCTATCTGTGACCAAATGACAGCAACACTAATAGCAAATATTGTTGTTGTTGTGTGCCGTGGAGTCAGTTCTGACTCATAGCAACCCTGTACAGGGTTTCCAAGGCTGTAAATATTTACAGGAGCAGAAAGCCTCCATCTTTCACCTGCAGAACAGCTGGTAGTTTCGAACTTCTGACTGTGAGATTAGCAGCCCAATCGATTCATAACCACTGCATTACCAGAACTCATTTATATGTGCTAGACACTTTGTTGAGATCTTTATATTCATGATCTCTTTCAGTACTCAAATTAACACTATGTAATGAGTACTGTCTTCATTCTTCAGATGTGAAAAATAAAACTTAGAAATGCTCGGTAATTGTCATTCCGTTACCTAAACAGTGATAGGATTGAGTTAATTTTCTGTATGTTGTTGTTGTTGTTGTTAGTTGTACTTGTATTGGTTCCAACTCCTAGTGAACCCATTTATGACAGAATGAAATATTACCCAATCCTGCACCATC
Source organism: Chrysochloris asiatica (assembly GCF_000296735.1). Lineage (NCBI taxonomy): Eukaryota > Metazoa > Chordata > Mammalia > Afrosoricida > Chrysochloridae > Chrysochloris > Chrysochloris asiatica. Next base: position 6,125,254 of record NW_006408563.1, on the reverse strand, counting down.
TTCACGCTCACTGCTAAGATAGAGTCCAGGGTTTGGTCACTCTGTGTCTTGATCATCTTCCACCTGAGGGGCTCATCTTCTAGCGCTCTATCAGACAGTAGTCTGTTGTGGTCCATAGAGTTTCCACTGGTTAATTTTTGGAAGTAGATGACCAGGCCTGTCTTTCCAATTTGGAAGCTCTGATGAAGCCCCGTCCACTATGTGTGACCTTGATGGCCTTTGAAATACCATTGGCATGGCTTCCAGCACCATAGCAACATGCAAGTCAACACAGGATACAACAAACTGACAATTGAATAATTAATTATCAAGGAATGTGTTGGATTTTTTCCTCCAAAGCAGGGTGTTAATAGGATGGAAAGTTTAGGGTTAGGTTCTGGAACAGGTTTGAGGACATTTTGGAGGAGCCAGTAGCAAAGCAGCAGGTCTGCCAGTGATGGTAAAAGATTGTTAGATAGAAAAATATGTTTCAGATCAGACACATATCTAGGAAAGTAGCAAAATGTAAAGTTTCTCTGGGCCAATAATCTAAGAAAAAGGAGGAATTTTGTAAAAACCATTACTGTCAGAATTTATATGTTTGTTTAGCTAGGAGATTGAGTTGCTTAGAAAGTTTTCAGTTAAATTTTGAAGAGTAACTTAAATTTAAGACAGTATTTTGCAATATTAAGATAATGACTGCATGTAATATAATTCAATTACAAGGAATAGGTTGTATATAATAATGTGATATGTTAGGGCATAGGAAAATAGCTCAGACCACATTCTCAACCTTGGAAACCATAAAGTGAGAATAATAAATGCTTGCTTTCCATTAAAAAACAGCTACCAGAAGTCTGCAGAGTTGTTCAGGGTGGGGCAATGCTAACAGAGACTGAGAAGACTTCAGGACTTGAATGAAGCATCCCCCAGGTGGAGGAGATCCCCATCGCTTTGAAAGGCACATTTCTTGGTCTGTTTTGGCACCGTGACAACTGACATCCAGGGTACAACCTACCAGATAGTTCACCCTACCAGAGGTACAAACTTAGGGAACCTGGTGCCTAACAGTCTCTTTTCTCTGGAATTGGAGGAGGCAATCAGAACTGCAGGATTTGGTCACCTACTTTAGAGAGACCTTAAAGTTCAAAACTAAGGTGACCTGAACTGGATGGAAGGGATGGCCACAAACACTTACTAAGCCCTTAGTTAATAAGCTCCAGTGAGTGTGTATAAATGTTATCTCATTTAACATTCACATGTCGAGAGGAACTAGCTCAGGGAAGATAAGCAACATATGCAAATTCTGACAGACATGACAGAGCAGAAGTTCACAGCTTTTGACTGTGACATCCATCCATGTTCATCCATCCGTGCTATTTCTATTCACCAAGAAACAGACCCTCCCTTTGAGCTCTAACTCCAGCTCTGCTATTGAATGACTGTATGAACTTGGTAGGGCACTTAAAGATGATGTTGACCAAGGTTACTTCCAATACTGTGAACATCTCTCTGGTTATATTATCTAATGAAGGAATAGAAAAGAATTCAACTGCTAGGCAGAAATAATGTGTTCAACCCAGTCTGGTAATTCAACTTAATTTTTTATACCATTGAGATTGTATGTCGTGGCAAAAAAGAATCAAAAGAGGCAATTCATGAGAAACCCAAATCCTGGAGAAGCAAAACTGATAAATCAGCATGGTGATAAATCCACAAGGCTTTATCCAGCAGACTTAAGAAAGGTCAACTTCTCCTAATCTAGTTTGTCCTCCCATGTGAGTTGGAATAGGCCAGGGATCTTTGGGGCCTTTTTCTGTTGATTTATAAATGGGTGGTATATTCCCAGGTCAACTGAACTGAGAACTCAAAACTTAATGGAATTCTTAAAGAATACAATAGTTATTGTCTTCACATATGGGTTGTAGTGATTGTATGAAAATTATTATTACCAAGAGCAGTTAATAAAACAACTGTGGGAGAGGATATCCAATGGTGGGGACAGTTATCTTTCATGCATTTTAGTTAGTTTTATGACCAGTTAAAGTTAAGGAGGTACTGATATCTGTTGTTCATGGGGAGACTTGAAAATGTTATGTTACATGAAAGAAGACAGACACAAAAGGCCACGTTATATGATTCCATTTATATGAAAATTTCCAAAAGAGGTAAATGCATAGAAAGTAAATGCATGGTTTTCAGGGGGTGGAAGAAGTAGGTAGGATCTAAAATAAACCTGTATATGTGGGGGTTGTGGGGGTGGTGCGAATCTATCTATATATTGAGGTGATGAAAATATTCTAAAAATAGATGGTGATGAGGAATACAAAACTCTGTGACAATACTAAACATTGCTGACTAGTATATTAAAAAGTGCACATTTTATGGTTGATGATTTATATCTCACTACAGTTTACTTGCAGACATAAAAATTACTACCCAGTGCTATACAGACTTGATAATTAATAAAAAGGCTAAATCTGTAGTGAGAAAAGCATGGATTGTATAACCAGATTGATCTGGTTTGGGATCATAGATCTTAGAGCTTCATTTCAGTAGCTGTGTGTTCCTGAGCATTTACTTATGACTCTGCACCTTTGTTTCCATACCAGCAAAATGGTTACCTTATAGGGCTCTTGTGAAGAGAAACTGGTGTGACCTGTACACTTAGCACTTACTGGTGCATGGTAAATTCTCAATCAATGGTAGCTATGCCAATAGAACTATGTCATGATTGTTAATACTTTTTAAAGTATCTGGTTTATGGTAAAAAACAAAACAGTAGCCAATGAGTTGACTCCAACTCACAGTGACCCCATGTGTATCAGAGTAAAACTTGGTTTTCAATGGAAGCCAACTACCATATCTTTATTCTGTGGAGTGAATGGTGGGTTTGAACCACAAAACTTTTGTTTAGCAGCCAAATGCTTTAATCACTGCACCACCAGGACATGCTTTACAATGACTGATTTTTCTCAGAAGTAGATCACTAGACCTTTCTTCTGAACCATCTCTTAGTGCATTTAAACCTTCAACCTTTTGGTCAGCAGTTGAGCACATCAACTGTGTTCACCACCCAGGGAATCAGTAAAATGTTAGTATCCTTTCCTCTTGAGGGAATTGTCTTCATTTTTTGTTGTTGTTGAAAAAATAAAACACGTAAAAATCATTTATCCTAACAAATCAGGCACTTCACAACTCCCATCCACAAATTAATTCACTCAACTGAAATAGAGACATTAGTAAAGTAAATCAAAGGGCTCAGTTTCAAGAGGTAATTTTTCCCTTTCCCGGAAAACACATGTTACTCCTCTCCCACCCGTCCCCACCCCTCCTTGTCCTAGAATGGCCTCAGTTTTGTGAGTCTATCCAGAACTGAGGACATACAGGAGTTCTCATCCCGGTTATGAAGTTACAGAAATCATCTGCTTGCTTTATCTGGAAATTTATGTTGTTTTTCTTTAAAAGGTTTTCTGTTATAGGCCACATGGTTTCCAATTTAGTCAAGTTCCAGTTTCTTAATCATTCAAAAACTTTCAGAGCTTCAACTAACATTAATCATGTGTGAGACCGCCTTCCTTCTTCTCAGTAAAATCCCCCAAAGAAGTCACTAGCATTTGTTGATTTTATTTTGGACCATTTATCCTGCTGCTCAATGGATGAAAAAGAACTCTACAGAAGATTTGATCCAGGAAGCATGATGGTTAAGACATCTGCTTCTCCAGTTTAGATTTCAATATTTTCTTTTCTTTGTATTTCCAATCCAGAAAGCATTATTAAATGCCTTTAGTTGTGAGAGATTTACTTTTATGGACTTGTACAGGGTAATTGAGGCATGTTAGATAAAAACACTGGCCACATTAGCTACCCAGAGTGTGGCGGCTGGCTTTCCTATTTGTTCTTGCTTCCAGGACTCTGAGCTCAGTAGCTATGGTCATTTGAGGTCTTGGGAGTAACTGAAAGAAAGCAAAAACTGGTGACTTACAGAATCTGAGGAGATTTTATTGGTTTCTGGATATTTAGCTAGACGGTATGGGAAAAGGGTCATGGAAAAATCCCATCATAGCTCCAAGCAGACAAAATGAACACTTATATGATATATAGAGAAATCCTTCTGTTTCTTCTTGCTACATCAGCCTTCATCTTCACTGGGTTTTTGGTGCTGAGAAATCTTTTTTGCCTGTGATTTCTTGGCATTTTGTCTAGCCCAGTTTGGTCTTTCCCTTATGTCTAGATTTAATAGGTTAAAACATCAGAGAGGAAAACATGCATCTTTAGTCTTTCCCTATCTACATCTTCTTATTATTTATTCCTTACTCACAAAGTTGTGATTGTAGTTGCTGTTGTTAAGTGACGTCAAGTTAGTTTCAACTCATAGTGACTATGTATAGGTTTTTAAGGAGTAACTAGTGGGCTTGAACTGCCAACATTGTGGTTAGAAGTCCAGTGCTTATCTTACAGTGCCACATCACTTGATTAGCAACACTTAAGCTATCTGTCTCCTGAAATCATAGAAAGAAACCCCAGAGAATTTGTTATGTAAACAGAGACATGGAGCCACTTCATGGTCAGGAAAGTATCCTATATGAAGAGGTATAGAAGAGGGAATAGTTCTGAACATTTCCCCTCTATGGCATTTGCTATGGTTACTTAGCAGGTGGTTGTTGTTAGTTGCCCCTATGTAAAACAGAACAAACAACTGCCCAGTCGTGTGCCATCTCACAATGGATGCCATGGATGCATCATTGTTGTAGCCACTGTGTCAATCCATCCTGTTGTCATTTTCTCTTTTTCACTGACCCTCTACTTTACCAGGATGTCCTTTTCCAGGAACTGGTCTCTACTGACACCATGTCCAAAGTACGTGAAATGAAGTCTTGCCATTCTTGCTTCTGAGGAGCATTCTGGTTGAACTTCTTCCAAGACACATTTGTTTGTTCTTCTCATAAACAAACAAACAACCACCACCACCAAAAAACTGTCACTGCCATTAAGTTAATTTTGACTCATCATGACCCAATTGAATCACCAGTTGTTATCAATACATCTTTGTTGCTTGTCTGATGAAGTTCAGACTGAAGAAGTTGGTAGAATTCTTCAATTTCTTCATCACTGATTTTGGTAGTTGATGCGTAAATTCGAATAGTATTGTATTAACTGGTCTTTCTTGAGCACACATAGGTATTAGTCTATCACAGACAGCATTGTATTTCAAGATAGTTCTTGAAACATTCTTTTTGATGATGAACGTGACATCATTCCTGTTCAATTTGTCATTCTTAGCATAGTAAATCATATGATTGTGTGACTCAAAATAGCAAATACCTGTGCTTTTCAGCTCATCAATGCTTAGGATAGTCATCTTCATGTATTCCATTTCACTTTTTGACAATTTCCAATTTTCCTAGCCTCATACTTTGTACATTCCACATTCCTATTATCAATGGCTGGTTGGAGTTGCTGTTCTTTCTCATTTTGAGTCATGCCCCACCAGCAAATGAAGGTCCCAAACACTTTGCTCTATCCATGCCATTATGGTCAACTTTACTTTGAGGAGGTGGCTCTTCCTCGGTCATATTTTGAGTGCTTTCCACTATATCAGACAGTGTTTCATTGCTATTCATAAGGTTTACAAGGGCTAATCCCTGAGAAGTGCATCTCCTATTCCTTCTTCCTATCTAGTCCATTCTTAGTCTGGAAGTTCTACTGAAACCTGTCCATTATGGGTGACTCTAGTGGTATCTGAAACACCAGTGCCATAGCTTCTAGGATCACAGCAACAGGCAAGCCACCACAGTATGACAAGCTGACAGGCATATGAGGATAAGTGGCTCTAGTAGCGTAGTGGTTACGAATCGGGCTGCGAACCTTAAGGTCAGTGGTTCGAAACTACCAGCTGCTCCGCCGGAGAAAGATGAGGCTTTCTACTCCCGTAAAGATTTACAGCCTCAGAAACCCAATACAGGGTCGCTATGGGTCGGAACCGACTCGATGGCACATAACAACAACAACAACATATAGATGGTAAATACTGTGGTTCAACTTGCTAAGCTCGCTCCTGTTGTGAGTCTTTGCAGATAGAGCTTCCTTTGTGGGAAACACTCTTTTCTTCCTTATATATTTATTTGTGCCATTTTTTTTTGGGTAGTGTCGAGTTTTCCTCCCACAATGAAGCACTAAGAAGGTAAAAATCTGATGTTTTTTTTATTTCCCAATGTATCTCAAGAGCTTAGCAGAGTGAGAGTTCTCAATTAACATATGCTTAATAGATGGATGAATGAAGAAAGAAGGTATGAAATAAGAAGAAATATAAATGTAATGTTTAACTGGGCTGCAAAACTAGGAATAGAAAGATGAGTATTAATTCCAACGCTTCGTTTTGGGATATAAAGCAAATGATGGTGCATCTAAGTGACATGTAGGAAACAGATTGTAAAGAAGAGCTGTTTTTATTCTCGGGAAGTTTAAATACCTGAAAGGTTTGAATGGAGGCAGTCTATGTACAGCAGGAGAAAGTGAAAATGTTTTTTATCTTTTGCGGAAATTTTACAGACAAATAGCTGCTAAAAACATAGGAGAACACTGTTATTCCTGAGGGGCTAGATATAAAGTAAAAACACTACATTCTAAAAAGAACCAACCAAATCTGGTGCCATCAAGTAGATTCTGACAGGTCTTGAAGAGATAGAACAGAGTAGAACTGTCTCAAAGGGTTTCCAAAGCTGTAAATCTTTACGGATGCAGTCTTGAAAACCTTGTGGGACGGTCCTTTCTCCTGCAGAATTACTGTTGGGTTCAAATTGCTTGTCAGTTAGCAGACAAGCTCTTTAACCACTTTGACACCAAGTTTCCTCAGATAAAGAATATTATATTAAAATATCTGAAAGAAATTTATAGAGTAAATTGTAGCCACCAGAGTTCACCTTGTTTTAAAAATAAACTTTGATTTCAAAAAATTTCTCTTCTTATGCATTTAAATTTACTTCTTGCAAAAAGAGAAAAGGCTATATTGTATTATGTATCGGCTCCATCTTTTGAAAAGGAAAACTTCATTTATAAGTGGAAATTAAGGAGTTTATAAGAAATGAGACATTGTTTAAGAAATGATTCAAGTGAATCCAGTCATTCAGATCTGCTACAAAGTCTTAATGGGACTTTGTGATAGTTACATTTCATGTTAGCTTGACTGGATTAGGATTCTCAGTGGGTTAGCAGATAACATGTAGTAGTCCCCCATAAGGAGTTCCCTCTGGAGTGTGGCCTGCTGCCAATAAATTTGACACTTAGGCAAAGTTTTTTTTGGGGGTCTGGATCCTGCATCTGATTCATAATTCAGCCTCTGATTCGTTGAAATTAAACAAGTAACCTGTTTTATTGCCATCCAATCCTGGGAGTCATCAACAGTCTGCCATCTTAGCTGCCTGACCTGCCTGGCTGCCAACTGACCTGCCAATCTTGGATTCATCAGCCCTGTGAGAGATAAACATGAGTCAGAAGCCTTCAACCTGAAATATGACCCATCTGACTTGGAACTTGCCCACCTCCACAACTGTGGGAACCATTTCCTGATAAGAATCTCTGTATATATATATACACACATATATAAGCTTCACGGTTTTGCATCTCTAGAGAACTTAGCCAAAGACAATCCTATAGTAGCAACTTCAGGGCAGTAGAAAAATTCAGCTAAACTTATCCATTGATTCATTCATTTAGTGTCTGTCTTTTCATAAACAACTTTTGAACAATGATTATATGCAACCATGTTAAACTAATTGGATATAATGCCAATTAGACATGGTCTCTGAACTGAAGGAAAGAAGCATGTATGCAAATATGTGTACCCAAGTGTCATTGACAAAGGCACACAAGGAGTGACTGAATCTTCCACAGAGTGTGAAATTGCTGAGCAAATGCTTTATAGGGGAGAAAATTTTTGAACTAACTTTAAAATATAAACCAGTATTTGTTTGAGGGTTATAGGAAGGTCAATCCAGCTTGAGTAGGTGTGAGGATGGACAGGGAGATCTAAGAATTGAAGTTGGAGTGGGCAATGACCAGATCTCACAGACCTCCTGAAGATGTTGTGAAGTTTGGATATTAGTTACATGGCTGATGGGTTCAAACTTCCAAACTTTTGGTTAGCAGTTGAGTGCTTCAACCATGGTGACACCAGGGCAGCCACTGAGGGATCAATCTAATAGCTCCCATATCTCTGGCTTTAGCACATGTATGAAGATATATCTAGTCATACAGAGAAAACAGGGATCATAACAGGTCTTTGCTCTGTTTTGGAGTTTGAGTTTGCACAACCTATGGAACTTAGCATTCAATAGACAGTGGAAAGCTCAAAAAAAAGATCTGGGCCAGGGACTTGAATATAGAAGTAAATAGTCTATAGGTAGTCAAGGAAGTGATAAGAGTGGCTGTGATTTCCAAGGAAGAAACCATAAAACAAGAAGGGAAAGGAAAAACCATCAAGAACACCAACAAAATGGATGGGGAAGGAATGGTCACAGTGGTGGCAATGAACCTGGAGAAAGTTGTTGTAATATGCCATCAGAAGTGAGAATTCCAAGAAGGGAATGGTCAACCATTTCAAGTACTACCAAAGAATCATTGAGTCATCTGAGTCTTGACCTTTGTTATTAGTAAGCTTAGCATAAGCCATCTCAATGGAATAAGGGTAACAGGGCTGGAGTGAAGGCTGGCAGAAGATTAGCAAGGCAAGAAGATTAACAAGACCCTGAGAAGACGGTTCTACTCTGAACTTTTCACAGTGATATTAAAATAGAAGGTATTAATCCAAGGACACCATTCTGGTGAGAAAGGTAGATAATATAGGCTCTGTTTGGAGGAACACCAGTGTTGGAACAGGTGTTGTAATATCAGATGCTGATATGTTGAATCTTCTCCTACAGGTAAGAAGCAGAAAATTTTTCTGAAGCCTCCCTGCTTCTCTTCCCAGGATTTTGAGATAGATTGAGAAAGTATGTATAGGATGGGCTCTTGTACTATGATCATGGAACTAAGAGTGATCGAAGAAATTGTTTGCAAAGAGTTGCACTGGATTTTCTCAGAGGTTTATTTCAGCTGTAGAATGTTATGATTCTGAGATTAATTTACTAAATAAATTAATAGTGCAAACAGTATTTCAAGAAGAATGTTTGAATTACTTATGAGAACAAACTTTTTAAGTACCCTGGAGCATCATAAAAGCATCCACTTCTACAGAAACAATTGATACAGCAATTATAAATCTTTCTTAGCTATTCATTCAAGCAGATTTCCTGAGACCTATGTTTGGCCAAATTCTATTTACCTAGCTCAAGTTTTTGTTTTTATTTCAAACCCTCCAAACTGCATTTCTTTAAACAACATGTTTCAGCTTGGCTAGCCCTCAAGTAAGGCTGAATTATTGAAGTTTTATATTATGTGCAAGACGGGTTCTTGATGAATTGGTTCATCTCTGGAGAAATGCCCATCTTCTTCTTAATTTAGGGCACAGCTGTTAGAATTGCAGACTTCATCAAAAATGGGCACATATAACTCAGACAATTCACAGAAACATTTCCTCTCAATTGGCACGTCTTTGAGGACAAACCACACTCTAAAATGTTTGTGTAACAGGAAAATGTGGTGTCAAGATGATCAAAACAAGATAGGAAATGATATATTTTCACAAAATTTTCATATATTATTAAAAAAATATCTGGCAGCTCACCTACAAAATGAGAACACAACATTAAATGAAAACAGCCCTGACAAAATGCAGGCAGATAAAATACGAGTGTGATTGATGGACCTAACATTAACAACAACCAGTTTTATTTTCTTCCTAAAGTTGAGGAGGACATCAGCAATGCTCTGTACCACAGTAAAAGCAGAAGAAACCTCTGCTATGCATCTCATTCTCTGGTTATACTTGGATGGAATGTGTAAGTCACTTAACTACTCTGAGTTTCAATGTTCTTACCTGTAAAATGGAGAATGTGAGGTAGGATAGTGGCAGAAATTAGATGGACATTGAAACTGGGTTGTTGAAAGAATGTTTATTCAGGGACTATTTATATTTAAGTGTGGGCATGTCTCAGAAAAAGCAGTAAATGATGGGGCAATTCTGAAGGGCCGCAGAAGTAAGACGATGGAAAGGCTTCCTGTCACGCACCATCATTTAGGAGATGTATGCAGGCAATTCGAGATAATCTGGGAGGGAAGATGCTAGAGATCGCACTCTCCCCCCATCTTTCATGTCTCCAGCTGTTGCCTCCCACCAACTGAACCCAACTGGAAATCAGGGATCAAAGGAGCCTTTTGAGGTACACTAAATGGATCTAGCTCTCAGGGCAGAAAGCAGAGACAGCAGGGAAGAGAGAAGATCTGCTGGGTCACATGGAAGATAGCTACCATAATAGATAGTAGAGGTACCAATTTTATAGTGTTATTGTGAAGTTTATGAAATAATGGATATTAGGTTGTTAGTACAGAACCAGACCCATATAGTAGGTACTTGGCCTAGTAAATATGGAGTCCCTATGTGTTACAAAGGTTAACATGCTTGGTGGCTAACCAAAATATTGGAGGTTTAAGTCTTTCCAGAGGTACCTCAAAAGAAAGACCTAAAAATCTACTAAAAAAATCTGTCAGGAAACACAATTTGACAACATAGGGTCACCATGAGTTGGACTCAATTTGATGGTAATTGATTAGTTGAAATAAGTACTAGCAAGTACTAAAGGAGTTCTGGTGGCACTGTAGGATAAGCATTGGACTGTTAACCATAGGTCAGTAGTTTGAACCCATCAATTGCTCTGTGGATTTACAGCCTTGAAACCCTATACAAAGTCACTAGGAGTTGGATTTGACTCAAAGGCAGTGGGTTTTGTTTTGGAATAACTAATTATTATTTTTATTAACAGTCATTTAATTGCTCACTTTCAAAGATGTGGTATGTTAATTTAATATTATTGCTTTAAAAAAAATACAACAAATTTGTGGCTTAAAACAACACAGACTTATTCTCTTATAACTCGGGAGGCCAGAAGTCCCAAATGAGTTTCACTGGGTTAAAGTCTAAAGATTGGCAGGGCTGACTCCTGCAGTTTCCTTGCCTTTTCTGACTTCTAGCTGTTGTTGTTGTTAAGTGTTATTGAGTCAATTCTGACTCATAGTGACTCCGTATAGGATTTCCAAGGAGTGGCTGGCGGGCTTGAATCATCAACCTTGTGGTTGGCAGGCCAGTGCTGATCTTACAGCGCCACACCAAGTAATCTGTCTCCTTGACTTTTCTGACTTCTAGAAGTTACCTATATTCTTTAGATTGTGATCCCTTCCTCTGTCTTTAAAGTGCATCACTCCAATCTCTGCTTCTGTCATCACATAGCCTATTCTCTGACTCTGACCCTCTTGCCTCTCTCTGATAAGGTCTATTGTGATTATTACAGGCTCACCCAAGTAATCAAAGCTAACTTCCCAGTTTTAAGATCCTTAACCACATCTTCAAAGTACCTTTCCCATCTAAGGGACCATCTCACAAATTCCAGAGATTAGGACATGGGCAGATCTGGGGAGGGGGCATTATTTAGCCTAGCACAGGTTGATCTAGGACTTCTAGAGCTAAGTGGACTTTATCAGCTGTGTGAATAAGTAACTGATTTAAGATGATTCTCACAACATTCAGTTGTCTTAGCCTGAATTCCCCACAAAAACCGGAATAAAAAATAAGGGAGTTTATTTTGGAAGTGGTCCCAGAGAGCAGGAGTAATGGAATGGGGAAGCAGGGAAGGAGAGAAAGTCAATTGAAGGAGGTATTATTGACTTGACCATCAATGTGAAGTGCTGGCTTTCAAACCAGGTCTTCTGAAAGGATTCAAAATGCCTTCTACAGCAGTCTGTACAAGACATAAGGATGATGGGAGAATATCATCTCCCATCAACAATTGACCTAGAGTTGCCCTACAAGTCACTAATTTCCAAACTGTATATGCATAAATCCAGACAGGCTCCTTGAGGTGTCCCACACACATTGGAAAAGTTCCAGGGCTAAAATCTAGAAATATGTGAACAGCTAATAAAAAATTATTCCAGACGGTTGCTGCAGCATGGCTAGAATAAAGAATTATCTGGTATGCACAAACATATGAAGAAATGTTCATGATCATTAACCATTAGAGAGATACAATTCAAAGCAACAATGAGATATCATCCTACCCCAGTATTAATAACAAAGTTCAAGAAAACAGAAAACAACAAATGCTGATGGAGTTGTAGAGAGACTGGGACTCCACTATTGGTGGCACTGTAAAATGGTGCAACCACTTTGGAAAATGGTATGGTGCTTTCTCAAAACATTGGACATATAAATACCATATAATCCAGCAATTCGTCTACTTGGTATATGTTAGAGAAATAAGAATCATGACATGAATAGATGTATGCACACCCATGTCCATTACAGCACTATTCACAATAGCAAAAAGATGGACACAACCTAAATGCCTATCAATGGAAGAGTGGGTAAAAATCTTTGGTACATATTGTGGGTAAAAATCTTTGGTACAATATTGAAGAAGAATGATCAATTTGCAAATTACCTCATAACATGAATAAACCTGGAGGACATTATACTGAGTGAAATTGGTCAATCCCAAAAAGATACTGAAAGAAACATTCTGTGATGGTTACCAAAGGTGGGAGGGAAGGGAGAGTAATTCACTGGCTAGAGGGGTGACACGTCTTAACTTGGATGATGCGAAAGGCAATATACAGTAAGAGGTTGGCAGAAAAATGATGGAGATAGGGGAAGACACACGGAGGAGTGCAAGAAACAAAGGGAATAGAGGAAACTGCTGTTATATACACAATTTTGTAACAGCTATTTTATGGAGCTGTAGGCTAAGCACTGGACTGCTAATTGCAAGGTTGGTGGTTCAAGCCTACCACCTGCTCCTTGGAAACCCTACACAGGATTACTATGAGTCAGAATCAATTTGATACCACTTAACAACAACAACACAGGTAGATACATAGATACTCTGAATGAACACATGTGGGAGGGAGAGTGGGAGTACACCCACAGATATAAAAGGTTTGACAGAGAATATCTGTATATGGTACTTACTGTTGCTGCAAGCGTATCCATAAATGTGGTAGAGCATTGTTGTTTTAAGTGCCGTGAGTCAGTTCTGACTCATAGCACCCCTGCATATGGTTTCCAAAGAGCAGCTGGTGAGGTTGAACTGCCAACCTTGTGGCTCAAGCCAACCTTGAGGTCGATGCTTATCCTATGGTGCCACACCAGGTAGAACATACAGGGAGTAAAATGAGTAAAATTTCTTAGACATTACTAGACATCTTGAGGGAATTCTTTGCTGGGCTGGAGGACTTGGGGCCATAGTCTCAGGGAGCAACACCATCATTTGATATAACAAAACAAAGACTATGTTCTGCATTCTACTTTGATGAGTAATGGCTGGGATCTTAAAAGCTCCTGATCAACCATTAAGGGAAATCTATTGATCTCTCCTTGTGTGGAAAAAAGAATGATGAAAATGAAAAATTCCTGGAAACAATCAGTTCACTGGACCAGTGGACCTTGTGAACAACAGTCTGCATGATCTGGAGACAAGAAGAACTAAAGGGGACTGGCTACCACTCCCAGCTGCTCAGAAAGGGATCACATTAGAAGGTACTGGATAGAGTGGGGGGAAATGTGGAGGAAAACACTCAAAATCTTTAAAAAAACAACAACAAAAAAACAGGCTTACTGATCAAATTGAGACTATGACCCTTGGTCATTCTTCAGGTCTGGACTTGAACTCAGGTAAGTGGCTCAATTTTCAGCTAATATGTAGGGGAGAACAACACTAGTAAGGTACACATACCATAAAGTAGCTAACCATTCAAGATGAAAAGGGCAGCATTCAGAAAGGTGGGGAAGAAGGAGAAGTGGAAACAAGAAACCCAGGAAGGAAGTGGGACACGTGATGTTGCACTGAGAGAACTGCAATAAAGGTGAAATGAAGGTAAAACCGATGATCTGCTTTCTGGAAGCTGTCACTCAATTCACAACAAAATGTAAAAAAACAAATAATAACTGCCTCAGAGGACATGCGATGTGGCACATGAAATGGGTGTGATATACTCAACAAGGCCATTCAATATCAGGGGCAGAATGATCTTGTGTTGGGATGAATTAATATCACCCATTTTATAATACTACTGTGACTGAAAGCAAAAAATACCAGAAAGATGCTTACTCTTGTTTTATCAACTATGTGTGAATGATAACAAATTATGGATAACATTGCAAAGAATGGGTTTTCCAGAACACTTTCATGTGCTCATGAAGAACCTGTACATAGACCAAGAGGCAGTCATCCAAACAGAACAAGGGTATACTGCATGGTTTCAAATAATGAAAAGTGTGTGGTAGTATCGTTTCACCATACTTATTTAAACCATGCTGAACAAATAATCCAAGAAGTTGGATTATATGAAGAAGAATGTAACATCAGGATTGCAGGAAGACTCACTGACAGCCTGGGATATGCAGATGACACTACCTTGCTTGCTGAAAGCAAAGAGAACTTGAAGCATTTGCAGATGAAGATCCAAGACTACAGCCTTCAGTTATGAATTATACCTAACATAAAGAAAGCAAAACCCCTCATAATTGGACCAATAAACAACATTATGATAAGTAGACAAAAGATTTAAGTTGTCAAGGATTTCATTTTACTTGGATCCACAATCAATGGTTATTTAAGCAATGGTCAAGAAATCAAGTAATGTATTGCATTGGAAAAATCTGCTGCAAAAGACCCTTTTAAAGTGTTAAAAAGCAAAGATGCCACTTTGAATACTGAGGTACACCTGGTCCAACTCATGGTATTTTCAATACTTCCTATGAAAGCTGGACGTTGGATAAAGAAAATCATAGAGGAATTGATGCATTTGAATGATGGTGTTAGCAAAGACTATTGAAGTTACCATGAACTGCAAGAACTAACAAATCTTTCTTGAAAGAAGAATGTCCAGAATGCTCCTTAGAAGTGAGGATGTTGAGATTTCAGCTCTCATACTCTGCACATGTTGTCAGGAAGAATCAGTCCCTAGAGAATGACATCATGCTTGGTAAAGAGGAGGATCAATGACAAAGAGGAACATCCCCAAGAAGGTGGATTGACACAGGGCAGCAACAACGGACTCAAACATAACAACAATTGTGAGAATGGTGCAGGACTGGGCAGTGTTTTGTTCTGTTGTATGTAGAATGGGTCTCTATTATGAGTCAGAAGCAACTCATCAGCACCTAACAACAACCAAAACACAAGAATTCTATTTCTTCTTTTGTAACTTCACTTTATGGATAACCAAAGAGCCAGTTGAATGTTTAGTTTTTAATCTTTGAAAATATTTTATTTACTTTTAGACAGTTTTGGTGCGTGGTGTTTTAGCTCAAACAATAAGAGAGATGTTTTATTACAACCTGTCTGTGATCTCAGCCTCAATGTTTCACATGTGGAAAATAAGTCAAGTTGAAAACAAGTTGAGTCAGTAGTCACCAGGACCATATGTGTGTAAAATTTCCTACAAGTTCACTTGCATTTTGTCACTGAAGGAGAAACATTGAGAAGATAAAAAGGTAGATGCTGATGAAATACAAATATTCATTTTTCTTCATTTTGTATATGTCAGAAGGAATTTAAATAATTCTTCTATGATGTAGAAAAGCAATTTTTACTTGCAAATCATCCAATCACCCACTTTCTCTCTTTTAAAATAATGATTTTCTAGCCCAAACTAGAAATTCCCCTCATGGCAATATTGTATGTCCCTATCGACTTCATTTTCAACACCTTAGCTGAAGGGATATTTTGTCAGTATGAAAATTTGATCATGCTTTAAAGCTTGTCAACAGTGTCTCATGACACTCAGGGCCATAATGCCAAACAAGACACCTGCCAGGTTCACCAGTCGCAGCTTAAACCACATATCCCTGTGCCATGTGTGCCTTGGTCATGCCAGACTTCCCTCAGTTCTTTGCAAGTATGCATTTCTTCCCACTACAGAGCTTTGTACGTGTTATACCATTTGCCTGGAAAACTCATCTGTAACCTCTTCAACCTAGCCCATTTATTCCCATCCTTCAGATCTCTTCTCAAGCACAACTCCCTTAGAGAAATTTTCAATCCAACCCCACCAAGTATACAAGTAAACAAATACCTCTTTGTCAAATAGTCTCATTGTACCATATAACTTGGCTTCATAGTACAAATGATAGTTGTCACTTTATGTTTATATGTGCACGCATTTGATTAATAGCCATCTCCTTTACTTTACTGTCATCTCTGAGGAGTAGGAACTGTATCTCTTTATCTTACTATTGTATTTCTAGCACCCAGCACAGTAGATTCTCAATAAATATTTATTAGATTAATAAACCAATTAATCAACATGGTATCGCAGATTTGGCCACCACCCACCAGCTTTTGTCAATTTTTATTGGAAGATGTTGTTGTTGTTGTTATTAAATGCCGTAGAGTCGGTTCCGACCCATAGTATTGGAAGATATGCATGGATATTTATTTATTATTCCCTAAAGCTCTGGTAGAGTAGTGGTTACGAA
>NW_006408563.1:6103656-6104925 GCF_000296735.1 Chrysochloris asiatica | reverse complement strand
GGAGGGTCAGAGAAAAAGAGGAAGACCCCCAATGAGATGGATCAGCCAGGTGGCATCATTGATGGATTCAAGTGTGGCAGCGGTAGTGAGGTTGGCCCAGGATCGGACATTATTTTGTTCGGCTGTGCATGGGGTCACTATGAGTCGGTTCCGACTCGATGGCACCTGACAACAACAATAGCAAAAAGAAGGCTCGTTTTGGAGTCCTGGTGTGGATCTGTGGGATAAAACACTGACTTTCAAGGTCAGTTTGAATCACAAGTTTGGCAGTTCAAACTTACTCAGCCGCTCCCTGGAAACCCTATATAAAGTTGCTATGAGTCAGAACTACTCTTTTTGGAACTGACTCCATGGCACTTAGCAACAACAGAAAGGCTTGTTTTTGGAGTGTGATAGAACTGTAGGGTAAGCACTGGACTGCTAACCAGTGGTTCAAGCCCACTGGTCACTACTCAGAAAAAGATGGGGCTGTCTGCTCCTATAAAGTTATACAGCCTCAGAAATCCTATACAAGGTAGTTTCCAACTCCACGGCACTCAACAACAACAACATGGGTCACTTCACTCTGCAATGACAGCACTGAGTAGTTGAGAAAGATATCATATGGCCTGAAGTCCCTACAATTTTACTATCTAGCTACTTATAGAAAAAGTTTGCTGAACCCTGGTCAAAATACTTTACTTCTTATTTGAATTATTAGTCACTTACATATAACATTGTCCCAGCAAAATATGAAATAAAAGGGAAATGTATATAACCATCTTTCACTGACAGAATATTTAATACTAGCAATCTCTCAATGAGCACCTGCAATGTGTCAGCCATTGGGCTAAACGTGTTACCTACACTATCACACAAAACCCATTTTACTTGAAAAAGGAAGTATCTGACTTTACAGTTTCCCAGCAGCATAAAGCTGTAAACCATGTATGTGGTTTGTGACTCAGTCACTGGCTGGATGCTGAGGGAGCTGGTATATGGTAACAGATTAGGTTTGAAATATTTCAGGTGCAACATTTCCTCAGAATGTCCAAAGAGTAGGGGTGAATGGATGTACATAGGGCAAGATAAGGTAGTAGTGGTATCCCTGGAAAGTGGTGAGAGACATCTGTGGTTCTAATTTTCATCAGCCTCTAGCATGGCACCATCTCGTAGGATCCTTGGTGGCAAAGGTAAAAATTGACTAGGAAGAACCAGAATTGTGAAACTGACTGGGGACATTGTAGAGAAAGCATTGGAAGGGCCCACCAGATCCTAGCTTTCAAGAGG
>NW_006408563.1:6073341-6102295 GCF_000296735.1 Chrysochloris asiatica | reverse complement strand
GAGATCCAGGCAGCCAACAAACATATGAAGATATGTTCATGATCACTAGCCATTATACAGATGCAAATCAAAGCAACAATGAGATATCATTTCACACCAGCAACAACAGCAAAGATCAACAACAACAACTACTGTAACAGAGACACTACAGGGGGAGAGAAAGGAATAGCCAGAAACACCACCATAGAAAGCTTGTAAGTCTGTCTTCTGCCTATAACTGATTGTAATACCTAAAATGGGGCTAGAAATTGCCCAGGGAAGGAGGCTTCCTGTGGAGCCTTTGCACTGTATAAGACCATAGGTAGAACCCAGATACCATTCCAGAATTTTTTGAGATGGGAAATTTCTACTTGAAAGGACAAATAGACCAACCTGGAGTGGCTAGAAGAACAGAAGATACTTCTTGAAAGAAAGACCAGGAAAAATAAAAAAACAATAAGGGCAGTCCAGTTGACCACCACAAGAACAAGCAAGTTGTTTGCCAGGGGAGCCATCAGGGCAAGCAGCCGGGTCCCCTCAGGGCAAACCCTCTTCCAAGACTGAGACTCAAAGGGAATACAAGAGCAGGCATATAGTCTTGCCGGTGACCACACTGGCCTACTGATAAGGGTAAATGGGAGGGGGGTGGGGGGGAATAACAATGAAGTTATGAGCTAAGTCCGATCACATTCAACAGACTCCTGTCAACCTGGATTGAGACTTGGTTGGCCAGCAGTATGGCAAAACCTGGGGACTTCTGGACTCAGGGACAGGAACATGGCCACAGAGGACTAGAGCAGAGAGTGAAGCCTCCAGCTGATATGAAGTGAGGGAAGATGCACAAGAACACCCATATGTGCAGATAACCCCCACTTGACTTGGCTTCAATGGCTGAATAATCAGAACTCTACTAGAGGAAGAAAGAAGAGTAAAAAAGATTAATCTGCTACAATTTGATGAACTCGTCCTATACTTATGGATGTAGTATCTCAAAACTGGGAATGAATTTTTACAGAAAGGATTATTCCCACCTCCTCTGTATACAGGGTTGACATGGATGGGTAACTTAGGCATTGGCTACCCAAATTGGGGGACTACAAAGGCACAAAGTGACTGGTTTACAAATTTTCAAGAGGGACCCTAGTTTCAGAGGGCATGGGGGAAGGGCAGAACCTCCACTGAGTGGTTTTCAACCTGTCTGGATGGGGCTGGTAAAAGGAAATGGGGATAAGACTCTTGTGGTTCAATAGTGAATAACTGCTATCAGGACTGATTGTGAGTGTTGCAAATGTAAAGGTAGATGTTTTGTAACAAAGGGAGGGGAGTGGCTGATCTTACAGTCCAAGAGCAGAGGACCCTGGGACCATCAAGAGAGAAGAGCAGAGTATGGGACCCTATCCAGAGAAGCAGTGACACCGGAGATGGATGCAAAGACAATGATGTTGAGAGATGGAGCGGCTGGCGATCCTGGACTCAGGGAGGGAGAGGGGCTGTGTGCTTACCGCCAGGGGTCTGGCTTGTGGGGTGTGCCCTTTGGTTGTTTAAATGGTTTTATATTCCTGAGTGTTTTGGTGTACATCCAGAAAAAAATAGAGGGAATGGAAGCAAATGTTGTTGAATGATGATACACGGAGTGTTGAGAACTGGCCTCGACATGAGAGTTTGGTTCATGAAGTAGGGAGATCTGGCGGCAACAGAGATAGAGAAAGAATACACACAAAGACGCAACGAGAGAGACAAGAAGACACCCTGAAACTAGAGTGGATGCGAAACTGGCGGGCAGACCCTGGACTACAGGCATCATGACCCCTGCAGGCAGTAAATGCACAGCCCTGCAGGCAGTAACACACAGCCAGCCCTGCAAGCTGTAACGCATGCCCTGCAAGCTGTAACGCATGTAGGCTTCGGTCTGCGCCTCCATTTTATTTTGGGGAGGAACGTTACACAAAGGAAGGTGGGGTTTATTAAGACAGGGTACAGAAGTGAAATGTGATTAATCGTTCAAAACAGGACACAATGATTTACAGGAATCAAATTCTAAAACATACATCACAAATTGTCTTGATAATCTAACATCCTTAATTTTCCAGAAATTCAAGCAAATTGTTATATGGTACTTTTCAGGTTTGAATCCCAAGACAGCAACTTGGTTTCTCAAGCCTAATTAACATACCTATAGCACCTAATCTTGAATGGGAAAAGGTGAAAAGGATTGGGAGGAGTCCCGCTGTGTCGGCTGCCTGGTGGAGGCTTGTAGGAGGAAGGACGCCTAGCTTGATGGTTTGCACCTGGGGGCGATCCGGGAAGGCTGGCAACTGTTATTCTTTAGACAAAACCCTGGAATTCGCCAATCCACTTTGGGCGAATTCCTTGGGAGAAACTTGTTTTTGGAACCTTTACAGCCTCAGCTTTAGGAGCAGTTTTTGTTTTAATATTTGTCCATGGGTATCAAGGGCTCATGTGTTAAGTTAATATCAAACATAACTGAATAGTTTGATAAAGAAAAGCCATGTTTGCCAGGTGGCCAGAGTTTTTTCCTCAGAGAGATTTGTTCCCAGAACCTTAAGCACTGCGAACACAGTGGAGACATTAAGAGAGGCACATAAGAAACTATTTTCTCAGAAGCTACAATTACTGGAGTTAGAAGCATAGAATGAATTAATAGGACTAAAGAAAATTATACAGAGCTAGCCCAACAGTGAGTTTGTAAAAACCAATGAACCCGGGACGTCCGGAGGTTACTTCCTTGAGCCCTCAGGGTCTCTGGCCAGCAAGTCTGAGTGCAGCCACATGCTGGATTTTCGTCCATGACACCGGTCCTCAACATCTGAGTACCTGCGGTCTGCAACAACGGAGGGGATTGTAATCATTGCAATGAAACGAAATACAATAGGATGAATGTAAAGCTGATGTTCTCCCATGTAAATTTTCACCCAATTCACAATAAAAACTTGAAAAAAAAAATCCTCATTACTGCATCAATAAACAATACCCATATAAATGGAGAAAAAAATTGAAAGTGTCAAAGACTTCATTTTCCTAGGATCGACCATCAATACTCATGGAAGTAGCAATCAAGAAATCAAATGTTGTATTGAATTAAGCAAATCTGCTGCACAAGATCTTTTTAAAGTGTTGGAGAGCAAAGATGTCAGTTTGAGGACAAAGTTGTGCCTGGCCCAAGCCATGGTATTTTTAGTAATCTCATATGCATGCAAGAGCTGGACAGTGAATAAGAAAGCCTGTAGAATTGATGCATTTGAGTTATGATGGTAGAGGAGACTATTGAAAGGACTGCTCAAAGAACAAACAGATCTGTATGGAGGAAGAACAGCCAGAGTGCTTCTTGGAAGCAAAGGTGGTCAGTTTTGTCTCTTATACTTGGAACATTGTATTAAGAGGGACCAGTCCCTGGATAGGGATATCATGTTTGGTAAAGTGGAGGGTCGGAGAAAAAGAGGAAGACCCCCAACAAGATGGATTGGCACAGCGGCAGCAGCAATGGGGTCAGGCATAGCAACAATTGTGAGGTTGGCCCAGGACTGGGCAGTGTTTTGTTCTGTTGTGCATAGGGTCACTGTGAGTCAGTACTGACTCGATGGCTCCTAACAACAACAATTTATTTGCTTAAGAGTCTTTTTCACTTTTCAAATGGAGATTTCCTTATTATACAGATTTCTATCAATCCTTTTATGATCTTTGTTAGGTCATTCTTTGTTGACATTTTCTTCCACAACAAAGACTCTGGTTTTCTGGGTGGAATCCTGAGTGGATTTCTCTTTTACTGATCATTAACTTTCAAATTTTCTTTCTTTATAATTAAAAAAAAACCAAAAGCACTTCTGCATTTCCTCCTCTCCATCCTAAGGCTTATGCTTCACCACAGGGATCATTGCTTCCTTAATTCTACCAACTTACCTTTACTCTCATCTTCCCATAGATTTCTTTCAAGAAGCCAAATGACAATATAAAGGGAATGCCAATAGAGAAGAAAGAGATTGTGTTCTTCCACTTAAAGCAAAATAATTTTCAAGGCAAATGTAGGAGGTATAGATTTTTTAGAAAATAAAAAGTTGGGAAACTTCTGCTGTTCTTTATGATCTAAAGCCATAGAGGAAAGTAGCTGATGCAATTAAACTTTATGACACTTAAGTTGTAAAATGACGTATGAATGCTTTCCCTTCTGCTCTCAGTGTCTCTATTCTGAATGAAGGAGTGAGACTAGATCAGAGATTTCCATGGGTCTCAGGTTGTAAGTGGTGGGATTTATAAATGACTTGGGGCGGGGTCTCTGAGCCCTCTAGACTCCACTCGGGCTTCAAGGATAGCAGTTCAGAAGGAGTTTGCATGCTTCCTGCCATTTCTCAGTGCCTAGACTAGTGCCTGGAACATAGCAGATGCTCAAGAGATACTTGCTGAATGAGTGACACCATTTTACAGACTGGAATTTTTTGTAAGGTTTATTTTATGGGAGAAATAATTATCATATAGCGGTAATACTTTATCTAATAAAATCAATGCAATAAAGCCCCATCCAATTGGGTGCAGTCTGTGAGGAGAGCAGGGACACATGAACTCTGCCTCACCACCCCAAATGTCCTAAATATGCAAGGTGGCTATATAAAACAGATGCATAACACAGCTTGTTGCTAAGAGACAGAAACTGAAAGTCAGGATTCAGATTTATGAACCATGATTGGTCAAGCTTTCTGGCATTGATTGTGAGCTAATGGAGTCTCCCCAGAATTGATTCCACTATAAAGTTAACAGAGTTTTAAGAAATTATACTAGCTGGGAAATCCATCTTAAAAGGAATCTATGTTTGTTCAACTACTAAGGCAATTGCCAGGTCCCATACCAGGCATCAGGAATCAGATTGTAAAAGAGAATACTCCTCTACACCCAGTTCAGGGTAAGGGTGGAAGATTCAATAATCAAAGGAGTTCTTCCCCATAATCATGATGAGGAATGAGATTGACTTTCCGTATAACTCCCCCATCCACAGGGAGAAGCATTTGGATGCTTTCTGTCCAGCATGATATTCATATTCCTTTCATTTCTCTTTCCACCAAAAAAAGAGTTTCTAGTGTAGTTATTCTGTGTTTATCTATTACTTTTTTTTGCTGATTTTGTTGAGCAAATAACCCAAGAAGCTGGAATATAACAATAAGGAAGTATCAGGACTGGAGAAAGACTCATTAACAACCATTTCTTGTTGAAAACCAAGAGGATGTGAAGCACTTACTGATGAAGACAAAGACCTCAATATAGAGAAAACAAGAATCCTCACAAGTAGACAATAAGCAACATCATGATAAATGGAGACAGGACTGAAATTATTAAGGATTTAATTTTATTTGGATTCACAATCAATATTCAGTCAAGAAATCAAAGGTTGTTTTTTGTTTTGTTTTGTTTTTTTTTTTTATTGGGCAAATCTGCTGCCAAAGAGCTCTTACAAATGTTGTTGTTGTTGTTAAAGAACAAAAATATCGCTTTGTGGTCTAGTGTGCACCTGACCCATACCATTATATTTTTAAAGCTACGCAATGAATAAGGATGTCCAAAGAAGAATTGATGCATTTGAATAATGGTGTTTGTGAAGACTACTGAATGTACACCATGGACTGACTGCCAGAAGAGCAAACAAATCAGTTTTGGAAGAAGTATAGCCAGAATGTTCCTAAGAAGGGAAGGTAGTGAAACTTCATTTCGTGTACTTTGGCAGTCCCTGGAGCAATCAGTCCCTGGAGAAGGACATTATGCTTGGTAAAACAGTTAGTTAAAAAAGAGGAAGACCAAGAAATGGATTGACTCAGTAGGTACAACATAGCAATGGTTGTGAGGATGGAAGAGGGCCCAACACTGTTTCGTTCTGTTGTCCTCACAGGTTGCTAGAGTCAGAACCAACTCAATGGCAACAGATTTGTGTATTTTTGGTATGTTGAGGGTGCTTCATTTTTCATTTAGTCCTAGTTCCTGCTATTGTGAGAAGTCATGCTTGAACTTAGTCAGTAATGCACATAATGGAGAAAAGCTAAATTGGACTGGACTGTGATTTTTAAATTGTTTTTCTCTAGAAAAGGAGGTAAAATTGCCAGTTAAGTAGATACATTCTTGGAATTATGTATCTTGGATAAAAAGTACATGTGCATGCTAGGAAATCAAAGGGTGAGTTATAGGGAGTGTGGGTTGTTTTTGTTATCCCGGGATCTCCTCACCCTAGATCAGCCATTAACTCCTCTCTCCTTTTAGTGAATAAATCTCTACGTCCCATTCCTGGGATTGCTGATACAACTAGTGACCTTGTAGAAATAGTGACTGGTTCAAGGAGTGCACATGGACCAATAACATTCCTTTTTTCAATTGTTATATGAACTCTGGAAGAAAGAAACCTACCCCTTTAACTGAGATTTCAGTACCACAGTGTCTGGGACTAAGATTTTAGTGGCCACTTTCCCCACTTGAAGGAAAGTGATTAAGATTATTTAGCTGGCTGACTCTCCACATACCTTATGCAGGATTAAATGAGAATGACATAGAAAGAGAAGCAGTTTATGACTCTGGCAACTTCTGTTCTAGTAAAGCAAATATTGGCCGTGTCTTTCTGCATGTTCCTGTATGTCTAGATATCAGGGTGCGCTGCAACCTCAGTTCTCTTGTAGGTCCCAGAAAGTCATCAATTTTTAGTTTCATTGTTTTTTCTTATCAGAACTTAAGTGATGACTTACAAGTTCTTTTTTGTGTCATAGCTAAGACTGGAAGTCACAGGTGAATTACTGTTGACAAGTTGCTTTAATGTCCACTAACTCTTACTCCCCTTCCTTTGTTAACAGTAATAGGAAGGAAAGATGAGTGGCTACAACCTTCACACTGTGCCAATGACTGGTTGGATCCCTGGTAATCAGTCTCTGGTGGACAAAGTCAAATGTTGCTGCTCAGTTCAACACTGTCCTTACTGGGTACAGACTAAGACACAATCAAACTCTTAAATTCCCTTGGCACTTATCAAGTGACATTACTTGGTAATGAGTCAAAAAACTCCTTTACTGATGATCTGTCTGAGATTACCAAAACTCACTCCCCTTTCACTGCAGTCTTTAATTAGGTCAAGTTTTCTAGTTTTGTTGTTATAGTATTGTACGGTCCAAGGCTTCTAAAAAACAAAAAGAATGTATCACAGATCACAAAAAGGCTAATGACCTGAATATTTTAACTTTGTGACTGCTAAAGTAAGATATCTATGACCTGAGAGAATTTAGAGAAAGTTTGCTGCCTGGATGCCTTGAATGATCTGAACTATCAACCACACTCCAGGGTGTATTCAGCCCATAAAACCATGCAAGTGTCCCATTCACGATGCATTCAAACACTTTACAGGATGGGTGCTTGGAGTGGGGAGGTCAAACTACTGCGGACATATTTGGGAATGGGGAAGGTGAAATCAAACTGAAATTTTCGGCAGTTGAACTGCAGCCTTAATCCTCCTCTTGCTATTTAACTACAGTGATTGATTTGAAACTCCTTCAGTGTGTGTTTTTTAACCATGATAATATCAGTAAGTCAAAACCTTGTGTGCCTTGGAGAAAGGTATAAGACAAAACAAATACTAATTTTTCCCCAAATCTTTTGTGGTTATGTTGGCTGGTATTAACACATTCTTTGGTTTCTCTGTATGAATGCAAGAAGAATTTGAAAGAACATGTAGAAGAACCATTATTTTTATGTTTCAGCTCTCATTCTACACATCCCAGTCTTTTTTAAAGGGTTGATTTTAAGCATTTTTAAAGGGATTTGTGTGTATATGTATCACTTACATAAGAAAGAAGGTTGAAATGCAAAACTACCAGGAACAGTTTCATGGTTTTGTAACTGTATTACACACTAGCACATTTCACGTAGAGAAGAAAAATATGGCTCAGATTTCTTTATTTGCCACATAGTGAAAAGTTGAATTATACTCATGATGATAGTAATCTGAACTATCATGAAGCTTACAAAGCCCAGTTCTGGTTCACTATGCTGTGAGCAGCTGTCCTAAGTGAGAAAATGAGAGTTATCTACCAGCATCCCTTTAATCTCAAACTAGAAAGTGAATCAGATGAGAACTTGTTTGTCCCTCTAATGTAGTAACTGAACACTTTTGTGGGTTATAATGGTGACTTATGAATAGATTTTATATTCTTGGTGTGCTGCTCAGTAATTGTACCATACCTAACTGTTGAAGCTTCTGCCTGCCTTTCTGTTAGGCCAGACACTAGAGTGGGGTTTGAGATCAAGGTTGTGAAACAGTGATGACTTGGATTGAGTTCAAGGCTTCTTTTCTATAAGTGTCTTTACCAAAACAAGAGAAGGATGCAGGTGGTTGGGGTTGGACGGGACTCCCTATTTTGTCTGTGTTTTTTTGCCATGGGGACATACTTACTGTTGGTTGTCTTGGCTGTATGGGAGAAATGAGATACCCACCAGATCAGCAAACCACAGACTTTCTGCCTCATATACTCACAGTTGCGTTCCTACCAAGAAAAGCCTTAAAAGATATAAAGCAACAGTTCTACTACTTAAAACTAATACAGATTCTAGATCTTGACATTTTTGTTGTGCCAGGTCATTGCTATTTAACTGCACGTGTTCTGCTCAGTCCAAGACTTTCTCATGTATGCTCACTTGGAGACTTTCAGTAGACCGAACCAAACATGGCCTATCATAACCAGTCACATCAGACACAAAGTTGTCACAAGAAAGAGTTTGGTTGACTCCTCTCAAATACTCAAGTTCTATCCAAGCATCCATTTTTGTTTCCAGTACTTGATAATGTCTAGCTTCCAGTCTTGGCCTGTTATGGCAACTCCTCTAGTGAGCTCATTTTAAGTACTTAGGAAGTGGTGGTGGTTATGTGCCATGGTGTTGGTTCCTACTCATAGTGACCCTGGATTTCTGAGGACAGGAAGCAGAAAGCATCATCTTTCTCCTGTAGAACAGCTGGTAATTTAGAATTGCTGACCTTAAGGTTAGCAGCCCGACTCGTAACCACTACGCTACCAGAGTTCTTGTTCCTTAATGTGATTAGAATCAGAATGTCTTTATTAAAGTCTTGTCACTTGCTCCAGATAAACTTGTAGGCCATCTCCATACAAAAGTTGACTGGTCTTCCCTTGGGTATTTGAGATATTTTGTTCACTCTTTCAAAATCTTCTTGACTTCATCCAGCACTGTGGAGGCTTTGATAACTGGACAGCTTATTATGTGGGGCCTGGACGAAGTACCTCTCAATTTTTTGCTCTGGGGTTCCTCTGATGTTTCATCATGCAGATCCCAAGAACCTGCTCAGTACTCACATTTGTTCAACCTAGAAATGAAAGGAAAGCGTGAGGATGCTCTTGACTAATGGGGGCAGTTGTTATTGATAAATGCCTCTGTATTGTGTTCTTAGATAGATGGTGAGTTATATTCATACGGGTCTTTAAAAAGTCTTGGTAAGATCAGATACAAATTGTTTATCGTCAACTCAGTAGCCCTTCGTCATGCTTGCTTTCCTTCTGTCTCTATTTTATTCTCCTGCTGCATGAGGTCATATTCAGAAAGAAGTCCCTGCAAGCAAGGCCTTACTTCAGGCTCTGTTTTCTGGAAAATCCAAGCTAAGTTACATAGATGCAAATTGAGTTTTTTAAGTCTCATGCAAAGATGTAAGTTTTACGACTTCTGTATCATCTATCTTCTGGAAAGTAAGGATTTCCTTTTAACTTCATTGAGAACACTTTTGGAAATCTGAAAGAAATAGCATATGAGAGGTGGTCAAAAGGAAATAACCTTGACAGGAATAAATTAAGGGATATGGTGACTGTATCTGGATCAAGGGAAACAGATGGCACATTCAAATCAGAATAATTTGAGGATGGCCTATAGACAAAAGGATTCGTTCCAAAGGTGTGAGTAGGTGTAGGGAAACTGTAAGAGGAGAGTAGGAACCCAGGGTTAGCAGCTGACAGACTTTAGGCTAAAGTTACCAAATAAAATGATTGATCCCCTGGATTTTTACCCAAAATTTGAATTTTCAGTAAGCAATGAATAATCTTTTAATATAAATATGCCCCAAATATTGCATGGGACATATTTATACTTAAAAGTTCATTGTTTATCTAAAATTCAGATTTAACTTATCGTTGTAGTTTTGTATTTGCTAAACCTGCTATTCCTATCTTAGGCTCAAAGGAAAAGGAGAAGATAAAGAGATCTTGTAAAGATCGAGTTACGTGGAACAGGCTGCCTAGGGAGTTGTGAGCTTCTGTCTAGGGATGCAGACAATTCAAGGCAACCTCCCAGGGGGATCCCAGGGAGTAAGTACTGTGATCTCAGGCTATGTTCTTCCTTCCATCTTCTGCTAGTGCTCCAAATGGCTGAATCCAACCCTAAGCCAAATGGCAGGGGATCCTGCTGACAAAGGCCACCAGGTCAGCCTCTTAAGGCAGGGAGCAGGGTGGAGAGCATGGTGAAAGACTCTTAAAAGACAAATAAGGGATACTCAGAACAGTTATCACTTTTCCTCTGCCCAAAGGTAAATCTGCAAGCTTTATCTCTGAGCCAAGTGAAATCACAGCATGTAGCACACCTTGTTAAGTGCCTTTGAGTCAGTTCCAACTCATACCAACCCTATATAGAGTTTCTGAGGAGTGGCCGGTGTATTTAAACCATGACTTTGTGGTTAGGAGTCCAGTGTTACCCTATAGGGTCACGCCAGGACCATTATAACTATTTTTCCTTCTCAACTACTTTCATTATTCTTTTACCCTTGTCTCAATGCTTCCAGAGTTTTCGATTTCCATGCCTTTCTTTATAAAAGCATTGAGTCTTTTGGAAGTGGTAGATGGATATGAATAAAATGAAAATAATATTCATTTTACAGCTGTTCTGCAGTGGAGAGGTGTGTCCAGTATCATAATTTTTGCAGGTCCTATTGATCCTTGATTTTTAAAAATGTTATTGCTTTATAACTTACATATTTTAGCTGTGGATAATAAACCCTAGCAGGTCTACAGCATTTGTAAGTGACATGTTACTGCAAAGCATTTGAAAACTCTCCTGCTTAAAATGACCTCTATCATCTACAGTTTCCCCTGGATGGAACATATGGTAGGCATCTTCATGCCATGGTTGAGACCATTGCCAAAATGTCCATTCTCTAAATAGGAAACTTCATTTCTTCTTTAGACTTTCTAGTCTTTTCTTTATTGCTGTCACTGTCACTGGCATTTGGCTTTTAAAAAGAAGTTTGAGTTGTTTTGTGAAGAAATGGTTTGAAGAAACAATAGTTTAGTCATGCCATGAACATTTTATTGCAGATGCAGAGTGAGTACAGGAGAGCAGAGCAGTGCTAAGAAGCAGAGGCCAGACTCCTAGACTAGCCAAATGACACATTCTTTCACAGAGGGCATGATTCAAATTCATGCTTCAGGAAACTTAAAAATTGATACATGCTGAGGAACTTCCCAGGTCACTTTCCAATTATTGAAACTAAAGCAAAAGCAGATGAGCATATCAGCACATGTCTAAAAACAAGATAAAATTTCTGAGACAAATGACCTAGAGGTAGACCTGGACTCCATTCTGGAAGGAGGACAGGCTTTGGAAATGCCTGAGAAAGAATTCAGAAAAATGGTTATAAAATGTTTCAAAACACTTTATAATGCAGTTGAGAAAAATAAGGAAGCAGTCAGGAAAGTGCTACTGGAACAATCAAATAAGATAGATAAAGAATTGGAAACAATCCCAAACCTACAGAACGAGGTCCAAATGATCAATAATAGAATATCAGAAATAGACAATACTCTGAAAGGGCAAAGGAGTAGAATCGATGAGATGGAAGGCAGAATCAATGATCTGGAAGACAAATCTCTCAATACCACTAAGATAGACGAGAAAACAGAAAAAATAGTATTAAAAAATCTGAAAAAGGTCAAAGATTCATGTTGAACAACATGAAGAGGAATAACATAAGAATTATCAGCATTCCAGAACAAGAAGAATCACACAAGTCCACAGAGGAAATAGTTGAAGAATTGCTGGAAGGAAATTTCTCTAACATCCTGAAAAGTGAAAAGATAAGCATTCAAGAAGCTCAATGAACTCCAAGAAGGATAGACCCCAAAAGAAAATCACCAAGACATATAATCAAGCTCTCCAAAATCAAAGATAAGGAGACACTCCTGAAAGCAACTAGGGAAAACAGAAGTGTTACATACAAAGGCAAGCAAGTCAGATTAAGCTTGGATCACTCAGCAGAAACCATGCAAGCAAGAAGGCAATGGGGAGACACGTAAAATCCTGAAAGAAAAAAATTGCCAACCAAGAATCCTTTATCCAGCAAAGCTATCAATAAAATACAATAGTGTAATCAAAATATTCCAGGATAAACAGAGGCTAAGGGATTTTTCCAAAGCTAACCCTGAACTACAAAACATCCTAATGGGAATTCTGTGGACTGAGAACAAACAAGAACAGATAACAACCAGAGATTAACATATGTGGCAGCACCTCCCAGAACTATTCAACAGAAGGAAGAGTCTAGAACAGAACAAACTCAGAGAATCTGGGAGGTCAGTCTATAATCAAAACAATTACAATATAAAAGAAGGTAAACACGTAGGAACAGAGATCTAGATGGTGAGAAGGCCGGGTAGATTACAGGATAAAATAGACTGTACTGTTTGGAGGGAAAAGTTAATGGACTATAATGTAATCTCAAAGAAAATCAACACTTCACAACATACCAAGAAAATGGAAATCCAAGAAGAACATGGAAACATTAAAATTATGAGGAAACTCACAAGAAAGAACACAAAAAGCATGAACTCAACAAAGGAAGACACACAGAACAAAGAAAACAAAAACACCACAAAAAAACAAACATAATGGCAGCAATTAATCCATACCTATCGATAATTGTGGTGCTGTGGGTTAATGCGCCAGACTGCAAAACCATTTGAACTGCAAGATCGGCGGTTCAAGCTCACCAGCTGCTCTTTGGAAACCCTATACAGGGTTACTATGGGTTGATATTGACTCAACGGCACTTAACAACAACAGCAACATTGATAATTACACTGAATGTAAATGGATTAAATGCACCCATTAAGAGACAGAGGGTGGCAGAATGGATAAAAAAAACAAGATCCTTCAATATGCTGTCTGCAAGAGACACATCTCACACACCAAAGACAAAAACAGATTAAAAGTCAAAGATGGAAAAAAATATACCAAGCTAATTGCAATTAAAAATGAACAGGAGTGGCAGTACTAATCTCTGATAAAATAAACTTTAAGGCAAAAATTAGCATAATAGATAAACATGGACATTATGTCATGATTAAGGGGAAAATTGAACAAGATGACAGAACCATAATAAATATGTTTCCAATAAAGAGCTCTAAAAAATATAAAGCAAACTCTAATAGATTTGAAGAAAGAAATAGACAAATCTACAATTTGTGGGTGACTTTAATACACTGCTTTCAAAAATGGATAGAACAACCAGAAAGAAACTTGATAAAGACACAGAAGAACTAAACAACACAGTCAGCCAACTGGCCCTCATAGATGTGTACAGAGCATTCAAATAACAACAGCACAATACACATTCTTTTCCAGTGCACATGGAACATTCTCCAGAATAGTACATGTCTTAGGCCACAAAACAAATCTCCATAAATTTACAAATATCAAAATACTAAAAAGCATCTTCTCAGACCACAATGCTACCAAATTAGAAATCAACAATAGGAAGACCAAGGAAATAAAGTCAAATACATGGAAACTGAATAACACCCTGCTGAAAAGTGACTGGGTAGTAGAAGAAATTAAACATGAACTCATAAAGATCCTAGAAACACCCCAACTTCCCAGTGATCAACAAAGAATTCCCCCCACCCCCCCTTTAGTATGGGTTCTTTTTCATAGTCTTTTACAGTAGTGGTCCTATGCAATATTTCTCCTTTTGTGACTGACTAATTTCATGCAACATAATCTCTTCAAGGTTTGTATTCTTTCACCATACTCATTCAATCTGTATGTTGAACAAATAATTTGAGAAGCTGATTGTTTGAAGAAAAACATGGTATTAGTATAGGAGGAAAACTTATTAACAAACTGCAACATGCAGATGATACAACCTTCCTTGCTGAAAGCAAAGAGGACTTAAAATTTTTACTGATAAACATCAAAGACCACAGACATCGATATGGGTTGCACTTCAAAGTAAAGAAAACAAAAACCCTTTCCACTGGACCATTAAATAGCATCCATATAAATGGAGAAAAGATTGAAGTTGTCAACCACTTCATTTTGCTTGGCTCAACCATAAGCACTCATGAAAGTAGCAGTCAAGAAATCAAAGAATATATTGCATTGGGCAAATCTGCTGCACAAGACCTCTTTAAAGTGCTCAAGAGCAAAGAAATCAGTTTGGGGACTGAGGTGCACCTGACCTATTCCATGGCATTTTGAATAATCTCATATGCATAGGAAAGTTGGACAGTGAATAATGAAGACCACAGAAGAATTCATGTGTTTGAGCTATGGTGTTGGAGGAGAACATTTAAAATACCATGGACTACCAAAAGAACAAATGGAAGATTTGCAGCCAGAAGGCTCTTTGGAAACCAGGATGGCTAGACTTCGTCTCTCATACTTTGGACATATTGTCAGGAGGAACCAGTCCCTGAAGAAGGATATCATGTTTGGTAAAATGGAGGGTCAGAGAAAAAGAGGAAGACCCTCAATGAGATGAATTGACACAGTGGCAGAAGCAATGGGCACAAATGTAGGAATGATTGTGAGGCTGGGTGGGCAGGACCAGTCAGTGTTGTGCGTAGGGTCGCTATGAGTCGGCACCAAATCGATGGCACTTGCCAATAACAACAACCCTATTTGCATCAATTGGCTAAAATTGAGTACTAAGGCTGCAATCTACTCCCATGGTTTCATGTAGCCATTGCAGTGGCTAGGAGCTTGTCGTCTATTCTAGATAACAATTCCCTTAGTGAAAAATAAGTGGTGTTCTGTACAAGGAGAAATGGGGGAATGTATATAGGGGATGGCAACCAGAATTCTGTGCTACAGTGTGGGGCTGGATTTGAATGCATGTACTCTGAATCTAGAGGAATTCCCACTTTTTTTGTCATTATACCATATTCCCTCTTGGTGACGTAGTGAGGTCTCTTTCATGTTTTCAGTGTCTTCCATACTGGTCATAAGCATTGAAAGGGTGTGGACAGTGATAAAGGCTAACACCTCAGGAGAATTAGAGTTCTGACCAGTGACCAGTGAGTTTGCAGTAAGGTCTGGGATATAAGAAGGTGAGAAGCTAAGCATGTGCTTCAATTAGGGCCTCAAAAGGGCCTACCTGGATATGTCTTTGCAGAAAAATTTAAACCTCAAGTTCCTTGGACCTCAAAGAAGGTGAACATAATGAAGTCCTATCATTTTTCCCTCATCATTTATAGTAATCATTTCCTTAAATAAATTTATTCTCAAAGAAAATATAAGATGAAGAAATTTCACAAAACTCATGCTGGTAATGGTAATGAAACTTATATCAGCAAAAAGCATGTTTGATTAATTATATACATGCATGATTTTTCTCTTATACCATCTGTTTAGAAGATGAAAAAATGTATTCTGCTGGTAGTTTGGCATAAAGTATATTTATAGAAAAATTTTATTTATAGTCTGCCTGTGAATTTTGAGCCTGCCATGAGAGAGTTAGGTATGCTAAAATGTTCAAATATTAATGCCAGCAGCATTCTTATCATTAAAACATGAAAGTTAAAATGTTTTCATATTCAGTTCATATTTGGGAATCTGTGCTGCAGACTGAGCAGTCTATTTGGAACTAGGTTTAAAAAAATATTAGACTAGAATTTGATAGTCTTGGCTAATCTCTGTGATTGATGATATCTAAATGATTCTGGTTTGTCAAATTTATTTTTTGACTATCCAGCATTAAGAAAAACAAGTCTTATCTCAGAAAACATTTCTACAGAATGGGAAACATCTAATCACTTATTTCTAGCAATGAAGAGACAGCATTATAGAAACTCCAAAGTCCTCAGGTCAACAAGAAAAGCTGGTGGACTTGTGATGTTGGATGATGTTAGTCATGCTGCTTGAACAGGTTAGAAGGTGAGAGTTGATTGAAGAATAACACCACATTCTCTTTAAAAAAGAAAAACAAAAAGAACACCAAACCCATTGTCACATCTGTATTGTTTTTGTTCTTTGGTGCCACTAAGTCAATTCCAAGTGAGCCCATGTGAATGGTAGAACTGAGCCATAGAGGCTTCTTGGGTATAATCTTTATAGAAACAGATCGCTGACTCCTTCTCCCATAGAGTCACTGTGTGGATTTGCCAACTTTTTGGTTAGCAGCAAAGTGCTTCATCAATGCCCCAGTGGTATTCCTTGACACATTCTTATCCACACACATATTGCTAAAGTTAAAATTCCAATTGTATTTGATAGTATTTTACATCTCAGAGATACCCATGTGAGCCAATGAGCCTCTTGAGGTGAAAGAAAAACACTCATGTTTTTGTGGATTTCACAGTAAACAGATGGAACAGTTAGACTCTGGAGATACTTGGAAGGTAGTTGTCTGCTCTTCTTGGCTACCTGCCTCAAGCACGAGTGATACAGAGTAAAACTATCCTCAAGTAGCCTTTTCATGTTCTCTACTGATTTTATGATCTCTGTTGGAGCCCTGGAATGGCACTGCAGTATTAATGGGCCGGACTGCAAAGTTGGTGGTTCAAGCTCACCAATCGATCCTCAGAAACCCTATACAGGGTTGCTATGAGTCAGAACCAACATGATAGTACTCAACAACACAACTGATTTGAAGGAATCCTGGTGTGGTGCTGTAGGATATGTTCAAACCCACCAGCTGCTCCTTGGAAATCCTATACAGAGTCACTTTGACTCGGAGCCAACTCAACAGCACTTAACAACTGATTTGTAATATGTTATATTAGCCCACCCCATCCTTTGTGACACAGTGGGTAAGTGCTTGTAATCAGCAGGTTCGAACACACTAGCATGTGCACAGGAGAACGATGCTTAATAGTCTGCTTCTATGAAGATTCTCAGTCTTGGAAACCCTATGAGAGCAGTTCTACTCTGTTCTACTGGTGCCTATGAGTTGGAATTCAGTTTTACCACAGCAGGGTTTTTGTTGTTATTTTAATGGATATGCTAACCTACAGGATGAGTTAGATCTGCATAAAGTCAACTAATGCAAACGGAGATGTGAGAGGTCAAATAGAACAACTGAACATTTCTTGTTATCCACAAAGTCAAAGCCCAAAGGACAAAGGATACATTAACAAATAACAATATGAGGAAAATAAGTTTTATGCTGTATCAAACCCAATCATTCTTAAACAGAAAATTTAAGGCATTCTGGGTCTTAAAAAAATGCCCTTTACTAGAAAATGGAATACCTTAATCATGAAAAATTTCTTCATAAGAACCCTAAACGGTATTAAGGTATTAATAATCAATATTTTGTCTCATTTGCACATACAGTTACCATTCACAATTCTTCAGATGTTGGCAAAGTCTTGATAGCAAAGGACATTCTCAAACATTAAAGGTGTTCCT
Source organism: Chrysochloris asiatica (assembly GCF_000296735.1). Classification (NCBI taxonomy): domain Eukaryota; kingdom Metazoa; phylum Chordata; class Mammalia; order Afrosoricida; family Chrysochloridae; genus Chrysochloris; species Chrysochloris asiatica. Next base: position 6,084,664 of record NW_006408563.1, on the reverse strand, counting down.
TGTGGTCCTGTGAGAAATGGAGACAAAGATAGGAGTGCTATAGAAATTTGCAAAGACGCTCATATAATTCTCTGTAGCAGAACCCATGAGCCCATGTTGACTTGACTCAGTGAAAGCTCTGGGAAACATTTTGATCCTCAGATACTAAACCTCCTAATGTGTGAACGCCTGCCCATGGCTTCAGTCAGCTCAGGCTCAGGGTAAGTCTTTGTTTCACTTGCTGAAACATTTATAAAAGAAACACAACATGGAATGATCATAATGATTATCTGTTGAGTACAACTGCATTCCAGGCCCTGATGAACATTTGACAAACATGATCTCCTTTGAATCCTTGTTGTTGTTGTTTAGTGCCTTGGAGTTGGTTCTGACTCATGGTGACCCTGTATAGGATTTCAGAGGAGCAGCTGTTAGGTTTGAACTGCAGATCTTGTGGTTCACAGTCCAGTGCACATCCTTACAACTCTATAAGGGATGCTTTTTAGGAGAATTTTTGGTCAAAAACAGGAAGAGATTCCTTTCAGGTCCCAAGCTCTGTGACATCACAACTACTGGGGATGAAGAATGTGCAGATGGCAACCCCTGATACTGTCAAGGGGGTTGACACCAAAATGACCCTCGGGTCTTCAGCAGGGGCAGGGGAGAATCAAGGCAGTGACAGTGATGTCACTAGAACTAATGTCACCTGTCACTCAATGCGGTAACCGGTCACGTCACTCTTGCCTCCCACTTCTGTCACACTCATGCAGGATTTCTGCAAGTGGGCCCTGGAGGTCGCCATTAGGCAGAGAGAAGGGTCTCTACCTTGACCAATGGGAAAGTGGAGGAGCTGCGAATAGGCACCTGGGGAGGGGTGGGGGTTCTGGACACTCTACCCACTGTAGGGCCCCGGGCGAGTTAGCTGGCTTGCCCTACAAGAGGGTGATGGGGGGGGGGACATGAAGGGGTGGAGTAGGAAGGTGGGGTTTGGGGGATAGGGGTGGGGAGGTGGCGAGATGGGGGGTAGATAGGCTGTGCAGTGACACCATGAGTTATTTACAAATCTAGTGACGCCACTGCCCAAGCTATCAGATAAAAACATTTGTTTTATATAACAGTGAACAGAGCTTCAGATTGAGATCGATATCTCAGAGTCAGAAGGGTGTTTTTCAGCAAACTCCCATTACTTCTGAGTCACGATCACATTACATATTTATCAGATGTCACCTGACCTGGGTTTTCAGCTCTTCTTAAGAGTTGAAGTGTTCCAAAGCTCTGAATAGAGATAATTGCCTGTCGCTGCCACCACAAGGGAATCCTGGTGTGGCGCTGCAGGATAATGCATTGGACTGCTCTTCGGAAACCCGATACAGGGTGGCTGAGTCGGAACCGACTCCACAGCACACAGCCACCAGCCACAGGGTATATAAAAGAAGTACATACTAATAGGATGTAGTAACAATATACTTGTTAAGTGATGCCAAGTCGGTTCCAAATCATAGCAACCCTGTATAGGGTTTCTGAGGAGCAGCTGGTGAGTTCGAACTGCTGGACTTGTGGTTTGCGTGGTCCAGTGCTGATCCTACAGTGTCACACCAGGAGTCCAATAGGAGTTAAAGCAGCAGTTCTAATAACAATCATCATCATCATCCTAACACATTATAATTTAATTTTAATTTTTATGTAATTTCATCATTTACCTAAAGAGTAAATTTCCGAATATAACATGTTGATTATCTAATCTTTGGTTAATGTGGTCATTATCCCTTGGTTAGAACAACTGTTTTTGTTTGTTTTCTCACTTTTATTAATGAGGTGAAATTCACATAACATAAAATTCGTCATTTTAACGTGAACAGCTCAGTGCATTTAATGCATACACAGTGTTGTATAAACACCAACTGTATCTGGTTCTAGAACATGTTCTATAGAATTATTTTGTCATGTTGCTAAAGAGCAGAATACATATATTTTCTTCTGTAATGTCAGTTACTGGGTTAAATGAGTAGTAACAGAGTAGTATGAAATGAACACTTTCAGAAAATTAACAGTTATAATTGTTGTTAGTACTCATCCAGTCAGTTGTGACTCATAGCCACCCTATGCACAACAGAAGGAAACACCGACCAGTCTCATGGTATCATCACAGTTGATGATACATTTGAGTCCATTGTTTTTACGAATGTCAACACATCTCTTTGGGGGTCTTCGTCTTTTTAGCTGTTCCTCCATTTTCCCAAGCATGATGTTCTTCTCCAGGGACTGGCACATCTTGGAAACCTGATTAGTCCATGAGTGACACTGTCACTTCATTTTGGGTTCTAAGGAATATCCTGGCTGCAGTACTTCTGAGAAGATTTGTTTGTTCTTCTGGCAGTCTATAGTACTTTTTTTTTTTTAAGTTTTTATTGTGAATTGAGTGATAGTTTACATGGGAAGACATCAGTTTTACACTCATCGTTTCATTGCAATGATTACAATCTCCTCTGTGCATCATCATTCAACAATATTTGTTGAATGATTTTTGGGGGATGTACACAAAAGCACTCAGGAATATATAATAATTTAAACAACCAAAGGGCACATTCTGCAAGCCTGCCTCCTGGCCACCAGCACCTGATTGCCAGCACACAGCCTTTCTCTTTCCAGGAGTCTAGAGGTTTTAGCTGTTCTATCTCTCTATGGGCCCATTTCTACCTCCATCTCTGGTGTCATTGCTTCTCTGGAGAGGGTCCCACATTCCACTTGTGCTCTTCTCCCTTGATGGTTCTAGGGTCCTCTGTTCCTGGACTGTACATTTAACTACTCCCCATTTTTTGCTACAAAACTTCTATCTTTACAGCTGTGACAGTCACAGTTAGTCATGATAACAATTATTCACTATTGAACCACAAGAATCATATTCCTATCTCCTTTCACCAGAGCTATCTAGACAAGATGAAAAAGTATTCAGTGGGGATTCTACCTCCCTGCAACACTGTTAAACTAAACTCCCTCTTGAAAACTTGTATGCCAGTCACTTCTTGCCTTTATAGCCCCCCCCCCCCCATTTAAGGTTGTTGTTGTTGTTAAGTGTCGTCGAGTTGATTCCGACCCATAGCGACCCTGTATAGGGTTTCCAAGGAGCAGCTGGTGAGCTTGAACCACTGACTTTGCAGTTCAAACAACTTTGCAGTCTGACTCATTAGCCCACAATGCCATACCAGGACTCCCCATTTAAGGTAGCCAATGTTTAAGTTGTCCATCCTTATCAACCCTGTATACAGAGGGGATAGGATTGATACTTGATGTGAAGACTCCTTCCTTCTTAGTTGGTATTTAGAGCTACTACATCCATAAGTGTAGATCAAGTTCATCAAATTGTAGCAATTTACATTTGTTTTCTGTATCAAAAATTGTTTGTTTTTAAAATCTTCCTCTAGTCGAGGTCTGATCTTCAAGCCATCGAAGCTAGGTTGAATGAATACTACCTACAAGTTTGGGCGTTCTTGTTCTCATTTCATATCAGCTGGACGCTTTGCTCTCAGCTCTAGCTTTTCATAGTTATGTCCTTGCCCATGGGCTCGGGAGTCCCCAGGTCTCACCACACTTCAGACCAACCAGCCCTTCCTCTTCTCTCTCTTCTCTCCAGATTGACGGGAGTCTATGGACTATGGTTGAACTCGGCCCATATCTTCATTGCTGCCTTTCTCCCTCTTCCACTCACCAGTAGACCAACGTGGTCGCTGGCAAGCTTACATGCCTGCTCCTGTGTTCCCTTTGAGTTTCAGTCTTAGAGGGGGAGTTGTCCTGAAGGGACTTGATTACTTGCCTTGATGGCTCCCTGTGGGAACAACTTGCTTATTCTTGTAGTAGCCAATCTGACTGTCGTTTTTGTTTTTGACTTCTTGCTAGTCTTTCTTTCAAGAAGTATCTTCTGTTTCTCTAGCTGCTCCAGGCTGGTCTGCTTGTCCTTTCAAGTGGGAATGTCCCACCTCAGAAGGTTCTGTCACATAGAAAGTAGTTAAAAAACCCTGACCTGTGTTCACAGGATTACCCCAAGAAGATACTTTTACCACCCACACTTCAAAGAGGAGGAAGTAAGGCCCAGAGAAGTTAAGGAACTTGACTGGAATTTATATCATTAGGAAGTGGCAGAAAATGGAATTAGAATTCAGGTTCCAACCAAACCAGTTGCCATGATGTCTACTTAGATAAGTGGTAAGTCCCTGTGTGTCAGAGTAGAACTGTTCTCCATAAACGGACTTTTCAGAACTGGATTGCCAGGTCTTTCTTCCAAGGTACCTCTGTGAGGACTCAAACTCCTACCTTAAACCTAGATCCCTGATCTACCAAGTATCCTGTTTCTTGGAAGACAACATGTTTGCATTTTCATTTTGACCAGTCCCAAGGTAGTAATGGAGTCCTGGTGTGGTGCCGTAGGATAAGTGCTGGGACTTGAGGTTGGTTTGAAGTTCAAGGTCAATGGTTCAAACTCACCAGCTGCTCCAGTAAAACCCTATACATGATTGCCATGAGTCTGAACAACTCGACAGCACTTGACAACAACAAAGGTGGTAGTACTAGATTAAATAAGAGATGAGAAGCATACATCAGTGACTGTAAGTCCCCAATTGTGCTAAGAGATCATGTAAAGAGTTAACTCTATAATGCAAGTATCAGACTGCAACCACAGAGAAGAATGTGTTGTTGACACTCCATTGGAATGGGCTGAGTACAATGCTCTGATTGTTATTTGTTGTTGATAAGTGCCATTGAGTAGGTTACAGCTCATAGAGATCATGTTCAGGGTGAGCTTGAACCATCGACTCCAAGGAGTGGCAGGTGAGTTTGAACTATCAACCTTTTAGTGCAAACCTACCTTGTGGTCAAGTGCTTATCTTACAGTGCCACACCAGGACTGCTCTGATAGTCTTCTATATTTTCTGGAGTTGTTCATTTGACTTGATTTTTTTTTTTTTTTCCAAGCTAATCCTCGGAAACCCTGTACAGGGTTGCTATGGGTCGGAACCGACTCGACGGCACTTAACAACAACAACACAACAATTCCTAAATGGATGTTTTAATTTGGGTGTCAGGAGTGAAGTTCCTAGTCAAACATATTATTTATCCCAGATTAAAAAAATATATTCTCTAAATCTATATTCCCAGGATTAGACAGAAAACTAGACTAAATTCTAAGAGTTACAAGACCCATGATCAGAGTTGTCAGAAGTGAAAAACAAGGAAAGAGTAAACTTACTGAATGTGCATGGTTAGATTCAACTGGAGGATGAGGAGAGCAAGGAGGGAAAGATAGATGGAGAGCTTTTAAAATTTGTGATCCATTGTATCACAGTGACAGAGTGGATTTAATAATAATAAAAAATCCTTCAAGCTCAAGGACAAAAAGACAAACAATCCAATTTAAAAATGGGCAAAGGACCTGAATTTCTCTAAAGAAGATATATAAATGGTCAATAAACACATGAAAAGATTGTCAGATAGTAGACATCATTGTTGTTAACTACCGTGGAGTTGGTTCCGACTCATAGAGACCCTGCACAGGGTTTCCAAGACTGTAAATCTTTATGGGAGCAGAAAGCCTCATCTTCTTCCCGTGGAACAGCTGGTAGTTTTGAACTGCCGACCTTGAGGTTAGCAGCCTGTAACAACTACGCTACCAGAGCTCCTTAGTAGACATCATTAGTCATTTGTTATTGTTGTTAAGCGCTGTGGAGTGAGTTCCAACTCATAGTGACCCTTATAAAGTTTCCAGTAAGCAGCGTGTGGGTTTAAAACACCAACCAGTACTTATTCTATGGCGTCACACCAGGTGAATGAAAATAAAAACCCCACGAGATACTTCACATCCGCTGTTGTTGTTGTTATGTGTCATGAAGTCATTTCCAACTCATAGCGACCCTGTACAGGGTTTCTGAGGCTGTAAATCTTTATGGAAAGCAGAAAGCCTCATCTTTCTCCTGCGGAACAGCTGATAGTTTCGAACTGCTGACCTTGAGGTTTGCAGCCCGATTCGTAACCACTTTGATACCAGAGCTCCTTTCACACCTACTAGGGAATGGCTATTATAAGAAAAATAGAAAATAGTCAGTGTTGGCTAGAGGATGTAGAGAAATTGGAACAATCATGCATTACCGGTGGGGAAACTATGTGGCAACGTCTTAACAAGTTTTGCGCAGTCAGTGCACTACATTGAGCTCTATAGAGACAGCGCCCGGACAGGCAGAGCCAGATGGCACTGGACAGACTCTGCCTCGAGGATGGAAAAAAAAAGAAAAGAAAAAAACAACTAAACATGGGCAAGAGAGATCTTAAGAAACCAAGCAGCAAAATGTCATCTTATGCATTTTTGTGTAAACTGCCGGGAGGAGCACAAAAAGAAGCACATGGAAGCTTCAGTTAACTTCTCAGAATTTTCCAGTAAAGTACTCACTGTGGTGGAAGATCGTGTCTGCTAAAAAGAAAGGAAAATTTGAATACATGACAAAGGTGGTCAAAGCCCATTTTGAAAAAGAAATGAAAAGGTAATATCCTGCCTAAAGAGGAGGCAAAAAAAGAAGTTCAAGGATACCAATGTACTCCAGAGGCCGCTCGGCCTTCTTGTTTTATTAGGAGTATCGCCCCCAAATCAAAGGCTAGCATCCCATCTATCCATTGGTGATGCTGCAAAGAAACTGGGGGAGATGTGGAATAATACTGCTGCTGACGACAAGCAGCCTTATGAGACGAGGTCGTTAAATTGAAGGAGAAATAAGAAAAGGATATCGCTGCCTACCGTCTAAAGGAAAAAAGGGAGTCTGAGAAAAGCAAGAAAAAGAAGGTAGAAGATGAAGATGAAGATGAGGACGACGAAGAGGATGAAGATGAGGAAGATGATGACGAATAAATTGGTTCTAGAGCAATTTTTTCCCCCTTGTGGAGCTGTGGGTTAATGCACTGGACTGCAAAGTTAGTTTGAACCCCCAAGGTCGGCAGTTTAAGCTCACCACCCGCTCCTGGAAAACCTATGCAGGATTGCTATGGGTCAGAATCGACTTGACTGCACTTAGTAGCAACAACAAATAAAACATTAACACAACTCACTCCTTTTAAAGAAAAAAAAAATCGAAATGTAAAGAAAAAAAAAGTTAACACAAAATTATCATATGGTCCGGCAATTCCTCTCCTAGGTATGTACCCCAAATACCCCAAAACAGAAATTCAAACACGTATTTGCACAACAGTATTGCAGCACTATTTATAATGGCCAAAAAGTAGAAACAACTCCAATTCCTATCAACAGAGGACTGTTATATATACATAATACAATTCAATATAAAGAGAAATGAAGTTCTGATGCATACTACGACACGGATGAACCCTTAAAACACTACACTAACCAAAATAAGTCAGTGACAAAAATCAAATTTTGTATGTCACTTATGTGAACTATATAAAATACATAAATGTTTCTGTCCCTATAGAAACCATAGTTTATCAGTGGTTTATCACCAGGCACTGGTAATGAAGGCTTGGGCTTGGGAGTTAGTGCTTAAAGGGTAATGAGTCTTTCATTGTTGTTGTTGTTAAATGCCATTGAGTTGATTCCAACTCTTAGTGACCCTGCATAGGTTTCCAAGGGTGGGTTTGAACTTCTGACCTGGAGGTTTACCATCCAGTTAACTCTATTATCTATAACTATAATCTATCTACCTATCTATGGAGTCCTGGTGTGGCATTATGGGTTAATGCTCCAGACTGCAAAGCCCTTTGACCTGCAAGGTCCGTGGTTCAAATTTACCAGAAGTTCCGCAGAAACACTATGGGTTGGAACTGACTTCATGGCACTTAACAACAACATATACATTTACTACAATATTTTTTTTAAATGTATTCTTCTTGATGAATTATATGAAAGTAAAGAAGGAAATGCTTCATCAAAATGACATTACCTTGGAAAATATACTGTGATTTACAAGCAGGAGCAAAGCAGGCTGTGTTTATAAAGAGCATTGTATGTGGAAAGTCTGAGCACAAGACAAAATGTGTGCTGGAAAAAAATACAAAAAGATTGTTGGTCACATCCCAGGTAGAAGCAAATTGTCCTTTGTGATAGACTGCACTTGTTCAGATGATTACCTAAATATTCTTTTCTTGATTTCCAACACTTTCCTAGAATAATTTCTTTTCCTCCACCTTCTTCCTTTTTTCCTCAAGAGGGCACCAACACCCTATCCCTAGAAAGGGTGTTAGGATGTGTAAGTTTCACACTATATGCTAAAAACATTCTTTACAGGAAAGAATCTGGTTATAGAGCAATAAACCAATAACGAGACTTCCTAGTTTAGTTTCAAATATCTTTAAAAACAAATTGCATTTTGTTTAAACCCAGACTGATTATTAAACAAAAAAATCTGGTGTATTTGGAAGTGGAACGCTGTGAGACTGTGTTCATGGTCTCTCCAAACTGGAGAGACAATTGTGCATTCAGAATCACAGGCTATGTTTCTTAAGTCTTGGTGGGAGTATGAAAAGCAAGAGAGACCTTACATTGAGCATAGGGCTGGTATACAAATCAGCAAGAACATATTAGCTATAAACAGTCTTTGTTAAAACCCAGGCAACAGACATGTTTCAGGTATGTTAAAGAAGGGTTCACATTTCTGTGTTGAATACATAGCACTTTTATTTTGGACAATGAAGATTATATACAAAAGAGACACATCACCACTGTTTACTTACTGAGCTTTTTCAACATTTGCTTTCATATGTGGTAATCGGGCTCATTTCCACTAACTGATAACATTAAATCTATGCCTGGGTGGTAAAAACCATAAATAGCATGAACATCATACCATATTTCCTGTACTTATTTGAATGTTTTGTAGCATTGTTGCCTATAGTTGTTTTGTTTTTTAAGTTGTGAGTTAATGGCCACATAGTAGGAGTCAATATTTATATAATGGCTATTTGCTGTAATCAAATATAATACGTTGTTCTTGTTAAGTGCTGTTGAGTTGGTTTTAACTCATAGTGACCCTACATAGGGTTTCCAAGGCATGGCGGCCAACCTTGTGGTTTGCAGTCCAGTATTTATCCAGCAGCCCACACCAGGACTCCAAATATAGAATAATTTGAGTCTAACATTTAATGATATACATAGTTGTTAGGGTGCTGTGCTATTAGGCATAAATGGTAAAGAGTTTGCATAAGTAACACTATTTTTATCCAGTAGAGCCAAAAACTAGTATTTCACTCCTCATATAAAATCACTAACAATGTTGATTGACAGTTTTCTCTAAAAGAACACTTTTATTCACTATCTCTTTCTTTCCTCTTCTGTTCCTTCTTTTTGTTGTTGTTGTTTATCATGGTAACAACTGCTGTCATAATTACTACCATCATCATTTTCCCTCCACACTGACATATTCTGACATCCATATACCTGGAAGAACAAGGCTATGGAGCTGGCTCCCAACAATGAAGACTCCTTGGTCCCAGATTCCTCATCCTCCTATGGCCCAGAGTGATGCCCTCAGGGCTTCAGTTTGTCTACTAGTATCTAACCCCTGGATCCCCGAACCCGATTCTTTCTCCTTTTTTCAGGGATCTTTGGTCTGCCACCTGTTGTTACTCCCCATCTTAACTGCCTTGTTTGATTCCATTTCTCTAGCACCAAGCATAGAGCCTGGTATGGCTTGATAAGTAGTTATGAAAAGAATAATACTCTAGAAGCAAACTTTCCAGAGAGCTTGAAGTTGCAGTAGCCCCAGAATCGGACACTGTGGATTCCTTGAGGAGGGAAGTTGATAATAGCACTGAATTGAAAAGGTGAACTTAGGCCAATGATGAAGCCATAGGAGTATGGAGAAGACATTGCGGGAACACCGAACACCTGGGATCCTTAGACTAGAGGATTGAAAGGAAAACAATTGACTTCAAAGAGAGGCAAAGTCAGGGTTGTTGGAACACAATTCTCTAGTCTGGAGTTACACTCAGAGGAGATGGGAAGGGTGCTGTGGGGGAAAAGAGTGAGACAAAGATCTAAATCCAGCCATTCTTTTCTAACTCTTTCATTTCCTAGCCTGGTTATTTTCCCATCAAGAAAACTCTCTACTAATTTGTTACCTTTAATGAGACAGAAAACAAAATATGATTTGGATAAATAAGGCAGAAGTACATATGCTAATATCGGCTCCTTTGTTTTTTTGCCTGGAAAATAGGAAAGATAGAGATGGAAAGCAAGAAAGTATGTGGGATGTTTAGGAGTGATTGTTGTTAAGTGCCATCAAGTCGGTTCTGACTCATAGCGACCCTGCATAGAGTTTCTGAGGAGTGGCTGGTGAGTTTGAACCACTGACCTTATGATTCAAACGACCTTGAGGTCCAGTGTTTATCTTATAGCACCACACTTAGGAGAGACAGTAGACCCCTAATGGAAGAGAAAGAATGAAGAGGAAGCTGTGGCCTCAAAGTTGTGCAGATAATCTGGCCTATTTATCTCTATCACTACAGAGACATGCATAGAAGTGCTTCATATTTAGAGCAGTGGGTTGCTCTACATCTCAGCAGGTGTTTCCTGTGAAAAGGGTCTTACCAATAATTATTGCCAAATAATATGCAGAGAGCAGCAGTACTCGTGGGTGAGGCATGAATATCACAGAATGATTGGCATATTTATTTAAGGATCTTGTATGGGCTTTGAGGCCACATATATTGAGGAATGTTGGTCATCACAAAAGACATCGCAAATAACTATGTACAGTGATGAAAAGAAAATCCAAATATGTCATATTTTAAGACCAGAGCAATCATTTTAGTCACTTGGAGGTCTGCACAGGGGTATAGATAATCGCAGAGTTCGTTTCAGCTACCTTGCATAATCTCAGACAATATCCTGAAATTCCTCCTGACCCAACCTTCAAGTCAAACATTGTGAAAACAGAGACCTAAAACGATTGCTTGCCCAAAAGTCACACAGATGAGCCAAATGCTCTTTACACTCCATTGTGATACAAAAATTTCCCAGCCACCTTTACTCAAATTTAGCTGTGGTACTATAGGATAAGCATTGGACCACAAGGATGCAGTTCAAACATACCAGCTGTCCTCGGAAACCCTATCCAGGGTCACTATGGGTCAGAACCTACTTGACAGAACTTAATATCAACAACATTTTGGGCTAGATGTTGCTCTGGTTACTGAGTCATTATTTGAGGATCTGATCCAAAGACACATAGTGCATTACTGAGTATCACAAGCACAAGTTTTGTAAGCACTCTTGGTTTTTGCATTATTCTAAGCGCAAACTAATATTTTCTACAGGTCTTTCTGCCCTCAAGTAAGATTCTTTTTAAAAAAA